>NC_141873.1:140333295-140638795 GCF_056163025.1 Triticum urartu | reverse complement strand
TCTCAGTCCCACCGAAAATCCTAACGGTCACTAGGTTTGCTGAATCGGTCCGACCGAGTTTAACCATTCGGTCCCACCGAGTTTGGCAAGTTGTGTGTAATGGTTAGATTCTATGTGGAGGCTATATATACCCCTCCACCCACTCTTCATTCATGGAGAGAGCAATCAGAACATACCTACACTTCCAATACACATTTTCTGAGAGAGAACCACCTACACTTGTGTTGAGGTCAAGATATTCCATTCCAACCATATGAATCTTGATCTCTAGCCTTCCGCAAGTTGCTTTCCACTCAAATCTTCTTTCCACAAAATCCAAATCCTGTGAGAGAGAGTTGAGTGTTGGGGAGACTATCATTTGAAGCACAAGAGCAAGGAGTTCATCATCAACACACCATTTGTTACTTCTTGGAGAGTGGTGTCTCCTAGATTGGCTAGGTGTCACTTAGGAGCCTCCGACAAGATTGTGGAATTGAACCAAGGATTTTGTAAGGGCAAGGAGATCGCCTACTTCGTGAAGATCTACCGCTAGTGAGGCAAGTCCTTCGTGGGCGACGGCCGTGATGGAATAGACAAGGTTGCTTCTTCGTGGACCCTTCGTGGGTGGAGCCCTCCGTGGACTCGCGCAACCGTTACCCTCCGTGGGTTGATGTCTCCATCAACGTGGATGTACGATAGCACCACCTATCGGAACCACGACAAAAACATCTATGTCTCCAATTGCGCTTGAATCCTCCAAACCCTTCCCTTTACATTCTTGCAAGTTGCATGCTTTACTTTCCGCTGCTCATATACTCTTTTGCATGCTTGCTTGAATTGTGTGAAGATTGCTTGACTTGTGCTAAGATAGCTAAAATCTGCCAAGAACTAAAATTGGGAAAAGGCTAGATTTTTATTTGGTCAAGTAGTCTAATCACCCCCCCTCTAGACATACTTTCGATCCTATACATCCCCAAGCTTAGTTGGTTGCTCATTCTTGGATAATAGCTTGGGATGCTGGGGAATCCCCAAGCTTAGGCTCTTACATCCTTCCTTCATCCATCGTAAGATAACCCAAAACTTGAAAACTTCAATCACACAAAACTCAACAAAGCCTTCGTCAGATCTGTTAGTATAAGAATAATAAATCACTACTATAAGTGTTGTATCAAACCAATTCATATTTTTTTGTATTATATCTACTGTATTCCAACTTTTCTATGGCAAAAACTCATCAAAGAAAACCATAGAGCCATCAAAATAAGCACACAACACAAATAAAACAGGATCTGCCAAAACAGAACAGTCTGTAGAAATCTGACTATTTCGAATACTTCTGTAACTCAAAAAGCTCTAAAAAATTAGGACGGCCTGAGAAATTTGTATATTGATCTACTGCAAGTGGAATGGGTATTTTATCGCTCTGTGGTAAAAGATGAAAATTAATTTCGTGAGTGCAAACTTTCTGTTTTTTTCAGCAAGATCAAACAACTATTGCCCAAGAAGATCCTAAAGGATTTACTTGGCACAAACACTAATTAAAACATAGAAAACACAATTATAACAGTAGCATAATTGTGCTAATACTCAAGAACAGAAAGCAAAAAGCAAAAATAATTTTATTCATTGGGTTGCCTCCCAACAAGCGCTATAGTTTTACGCCCTTAGCTAGGCATAAGGCAATGATCTAAGTTTTGTCATCTTTGGTTCGAGATCCATAAGATGCCCTCATGATTGATTCATAGGGTGGCTTAATTCTAGTTCTAGGAAAGTGTTCCATACCTTTCCTCAAAGGAAATTGGAACTTAATATTGCCTTCTTTCATATCAATCACGGCACCGATAGTGCGTAAAAACGATCTACTAAGAATACTTGGACAAGACGGATTGCAATCAATATCAAGAACAATAAAATCTATGGGCACGTAATTCCTATTTGCAAGAATAAGAACATCATTAATTCTTCCCATAGGCTTTTTAGTAGTAGAATCCGCCAAGTACAAATTCAAGGAACATTCTTCAAGATTGGTAAGACCAAGCACATCACATAGATATTTCGGAATTGTAGAAACACTAGCACCCAAGTCACACAAAGCAAAACACTCATAATTTTTAATCTTGAATTTGATAGTAGGTTACCATTCATCATACAATTTTCTAGGAATTGAAACTTCCAATTCGAATTTTTCTTCAAGAGCTTTCATCATAGCATCAACGATATTTTTAGTAAAAGCTTTATTTTGTTCATAAGCATGGGGTGAATTTATCATGGATTGCAACAAAGAAATACAATCAATCAAAGAGCAACTATCATAATTAAAGTCTTTGTAATACAAAATAGTGGGTGCATCACTAGCTAAAGTTTTGACCTCTCCAAACCCACTTTCATCAATTTTCTCAACAAGATTTTCACCCTCCGAAATATTGGGATGCCTTCTACCTAAAGTTGACTCTTCCCCAGTCCCTTTTTAATCAATCTTAACTTTACTAAACAAGGAATAAATAGAAGAAACACCAATCATTTTAAGATCTTCATCATTTTTGCAAGAATAATCACTAGAAAAGGCTTTTTTTCTAAAAATTCTCTTTTAGCTCTAAGCATAGAAGTTCTTTTCTTACTTTCATCCATAGAAACATAAAGAGATTTAATTGATTCATATACTTTATGCACACAAAAATTTCATCTTGAGATTTTCCACATCATGAGCAATTCTATCAACACTTCAAGACAAATCATCAATTTTGTTTAACTTTTCTTCTATGGAAGTGTTGAAAACTTTTTTTGTGTTGATAAATTCATTAATATTGTTCTCAAGATCAGAGGTGTTCCTATTATTATTATAAGATTGACTTCCATAGGAATTACCATAATTGTTAGAGGAATTACTAGGAAAAGTCCTAGGATTAAAATTTCCTCTATAAGCATTGTTGTTGAAATTATTGCGAGAGATAAAATTCACATCAATGGCATCACTATTTTGCTCAATCAAAGTAGAAAAAGGCATATCATTAAGATCAATAGGAGCACTTTTACTAGCAACCAATTTCACAAGAGCATTAACTTTTTCACTCAAAGAAGAAATTTCTTCAACCAAATTAACTTTTTTACTAGTAGGAGCTCTTTTGGTATGCCACTGAGAATAATTTGCCATAATATTATCAAGAAATTTGGTGGCTTCACCCAAAGTAATTTCCATAAAAGTACCATCCGCGGCGGAATCCAAAAGATTATGAGAAACAAAATTCAATCCCGCATAAAAAAATTGTATGATCATCCAAAGATTTAACCCATGAGTTGGGCACTTCCTTAGCATCATTTTCATCCTTTCCCAAGATTGCGCAACATGCTCATGTTCAAGTTGCTTGAAATTCATGATCTGGGTTCTAAGGGTGATAATTTTTGCAGGAGGAAAATACTTAGTGATAAAAGCATCTTTGCACTTATTCCAAGAATCGATACTATTGTGAGGCAAAGAAGAGAACCAAAATTTTCCAGAATCACGCAAAGAGAATGAAAATAATTTCATCTTGACCACATCATTGTCCACATCTTTTTTATTTTGCATATCGCATAATTCCACGAAGGTATTAAGACGGGACGCGGCATCCTCATTAGGAGTACCGGAAAATTGGTCTTTCATAACAAGATTCCGCAAAGCGGTATTAATATCACAAGTCTCCGCACTAGTGGCGGGAGGAGCAAGCGGAGTGCCAATAAAATCATTGGTGTTGGTATTTGAGAAATCACATAACTTGGTGTTCTCTTGAGTCATGATGACCACACAACAAGATTGCACTCAAAAACAGATCCGGCAAGAAAACGACGAATGGAACAAGAGGGGCGAATAAAACGGAAAAAAATTGTGAAGTGGGGGAGAGGAAAACGAGAGGAAAATGGGGAATAATGTAAATTGCAAGGAGATGAGATTTGTGATTAGGAACCTGGTTATGTTGAAGATCCTCCCTGGCAACGGCGCCAGAAGGCACGTTGACGGGAGACTATCTTGACTTGATCCTCCCCGGCAACGGCGCCAGAAATTCTCCTTGATGGCAGCTAGAACTACGTCGGTATTTCCCCGGAGAGGGAGGGATGGTGCAGCACATCGGCGGTAGGTATTTACCTTAGTTATGAAACCAAGGTTATCGAACCAGTAGGAGAACAAAGCAACACAACGTAAACAGCCCCTACACACAAATAACAACACCTCACAACCCGACGTGTTAAAGAGAGAGAGAGAGATGAAGCCATCTAGCTACTAACTACGAACATGAAGGTCTACAAAGAACTACCCACGCATCATCGGAGAGGCACCAATGGAAGTGGTGAACCCCTCCGTGATGGTGTCTAGATTGGATCTGGTGTTTCTGGACTCTGCGGCGGCTGGATGAATATTTTGTCGACTCCCCTAGGGTTCTGGGATTTTTGGGGTATTTATAGAGCAAAGAGGCGGTCCGGGGGGTACCCGAGGTGGGCACAACCCACCAGGGCGCGCCAGGGCCTCCTGGCGTGCCCTGGTGGGTTGTCCCCTCCTCGGGACCCCCCCAGGTGCAACCAGGGCCCATCTGCTTCCTTTTGTCCCATTAAAAATCATCGTAAAGTTTAGTGCCATTTGGACTCCGTTTGATATTGATTTCCTGCAATGTAAAAAATATGGAAAAACAGGAACTGGCACTGGCACTATGTCAATAGGTTAGTACCAAAAAATGATATAAAATGACTATAAAATGTTTATAAAACATCCAATATTGATAATTAAACAACATGGAACAATAAAAAATTATATATACATTGGAGACGTATCAGTAACCATCATGCTTAAATGATAGTTCTATGTTGCTTCAGTTAATCTTGCAAATTCTAGTAAGCTTATTAAACAAATGAGACAATTGTAGTAATGCATTCATTCTTCAAAGTTTCAAAAGAATATCCCAACAATATTTAGATATATGGCTTATGTATAACAATTAACTTCGTGGACCACAAATGCTTGGCCATGCAAGTACAATTACAACACAACATGCGGGCAATTTGTGTAACTTTAACTACATATATAAACACTGAAATCAGATTAAGGATACTTGATATATTTCACGAAGATATATACAGACCCAAATGAAAAAAGAATATTTCTCTCGCAATGATCAGAAGATCATTCACTGCAGCAAAGGTTCAACATATTCAGTAAGCAATGGAGCATAAAGATTACCCGAAATTATTTTCAAACTACAATCTGCTTCCATTTTTGTTAGACCTTGTCAACATATATTAAAAAGTCTGCATAAACAAACATCTAATTAACTTGTATCATTGATGGCAGCAAAGTTCCAAACAAACATATTGTGTAAATAGTGGAGAATAAAGATCACCAAGATTTATTTTCAAACTGCATTTTGGTTTCCATTTCCATCAGACCTTGCCGACATAGATAGAAAAACTGTGCATATTCAAACATTAGAAGGAGACGGTATTACCAGCCACTACAATATGAGTGGTGTGGCAGACACCCACCCATGCTGGAGGACGATGGGAGCGCAATATGGTGAGGTTGAGAGGAGACTTTAAAAGGCCGTCCAACATTTTCTTGTGGAGAAATTGGGGGCAGGAAGTGGAATGCCATCGCGGAGATTTGGAGATGGAGCATCAAACAAACGTCAATTATTCAGGTCGTTCCGTGGCTGTACACGGCAATGGGGAAGATAAACAGTATTAGACGGTTGGAGTAGCTTGCTGGATAAGGGCTGAAGAGGTGTGGGCTGCGTATGGTTGCTCTGGTATTTCTTTTTATAAGGAACGCTTGCAAAAAAGTACTAAGGATAATAGAATACATGACCTTCAAATTGCAGAACTCGTCGATGTAGTCTGAAATTGGACGTCCTTGCCCGCACACCAAGATTAACAGAATGATGCACCGAATTGAAGGAAATATGCCCTAAAGGCAATAATAAAGTTGTTATTTTATATTTCCTTATTAATGATAAAGGTTTATCATTCATTCTAGAATTGTATTGATCGTAAACTTAAATACATGTGTGAATACATAAACAAATACCGTGTCCCTAGTAAGCCTCTACTAGATTAGCTCGTTGATCAAAGATGGTTAAGGTTTCCTAACCATAGACATGTGTTGTCATTTGATAACGGGATCACATCAATAGGAGAATGATGTGATGGAAAAGACCCATCTGTTAGCTTAGCATAATGATCGTTTAGTTTTATTGCTATTGCTTTCTTAATGTCAAATACATATTCCTTCGACTATGAGATTATGCAACTCCCGGATACTGGAGGAATACCTTGTGTGCTATGAAACATCACAACGTAACTGGGTGATGATAAATATGCTCTACAGGTATCTCCGAAGGTGTTTGTTGAGTTGGCATAGATCGAGATTAGGATTTGTCACTCCGAGTATCGGAGAGGTATCTCTGGGCCCTCTCGGTAATACACATCATAAGCTCCCAGTAAAAAAATACACATCATAAGCTTGCAAGCAAATGACTAAAGGAGTTAGTCACAAGCTGATGTATTACAGAACGAGTAAAGAGACCTGCCTATAACGAGATTGAACTAGATATGAAGATACCGACGATCGAATCTCAGGCAAGTAACATACCGATGAACAAAGGGAATTACGTATGTTGTCATAACGGTTCGACCAATAAAGATCTTCATAGAATATGTAGGAGCCAATATGGGTATCCAGGTTCCGCTATTGGTTATTGACCGGAGAGGTGTCTCGGTCATGTCTACATAGTTCTTGAACCCGTAGGGTCCGCACGCTTAACGTTCGTTGACGATATAGTGTTATATGAGTTATATGTTTTGGTGACCGAATGTTGTTCGGAGTCTCGGATGAGATCACAAACATGATGAGGAGTCTCCAAATGGTCGAGAGGTAAAGATTTATATATAGGACGATGGTATTTGGAGAACGGAAGTGTTTCGAGACGTACTAGGAAGGAATCGGGTCACCGGAAGGGGTTCCGGGCACCCCCGACAAGTTATGGGCCTTATGGGCCAAAGGAGGGGACAGACCAGCCCACAAGGGGGCTGGTGCGCGTCCTACCTTGTTTGGCCAGCCCTAGGGAAGGAAAAGGGGGAGGGCTAGCCCCTCGTGCCTTTCCCTCTCATGGGAGAAAGGAAGGGGGGGGCGCCACCCTCCCCTGCCTTTCCCCGCACTCCAAATAAGGAAAGGGGGGCGCAGGGGCCCCAAGTAGGATTCCTCCTAATTGGGAGCCTCCTTCGGCTGCTCCTTCCTCCCTCCCACCTATATATATCTGGGAGGGGGCGCCTAGCACACAACAGACAATTGCCTAGCCGTGTGCGGCGCCCCCTCCACCGTTTACAACCCCAGTCATATTTTCGTAGTGCTTAGGCAAAGCCCTGCGGAGATCACTTCATCATCACCATCACCATGTCGTCGTGCTGCCGGAACTCATCTACTACCTCACCATCTTGCTAGATCAAGAAGGCGGAGGACGTCATCGAGCTGAACGTGTGCAGAACGCGGAGGTGCCGTACGTTCGGTACTTGATCGGTTGGATCACGAAGAAAATTCGACTACATCAACCGCGTTGTGAAATGCTTACGCTTACGGTATACAAGGGTACGTAGACATACTCTCCCCCTCGTTTCTATGCATCTCCATGGATAGATCATTGCTTGTGCATAGAATTTTTTTTGTTTTCCATGCTACGATTCCCAACAGTGGCATCATGAGCCAGGTCTATGCGTAGATGATATGCACGAGTAGAACACATAGAGTTGTGGGAGGTCATAGTCATACTGCTTACCACCAACATCTTATTTTGATTCAACGGTATTGTGGGATGAAGTGGCCCGGACCAACCTTACATGTCCACGCACATGAGACCAGTTCCACCAACTGACATGCAACTAGTTTTGCATAAAGGTGGCTAGCGGGTGTCTGTTTCTCCTACTTTAGTTGAATTAAATTTGACTGCGGCTAGTCCTTGAAGAAGGTTAAAAAAACAAACTTGATGAATCACCATTGTGGTTTTATGCGTAGATAAGAACGGTTCTTGCTAGAAGCCCGTAGAAGCCACGTAAAACTTGCAACAACAAAGTAGAGGATGTCTAACTTGTTTTTGTAGGGCATGTTGTGATGTGATATGGTCAAGACATGATGTAATAAATGTTATTGTATGAGATGATCATGTTTTGTAAGATATCTGGCAACCGGCAGGAGCCTTATGGTTGTCTCTTTATGTAACGCCCGGATAATCAAGCTACAGTAACCTCTGCTAATGATGCCTCGTCACCACTCTTACTGTTGTAAACCTCGCGATGATTCAATCCCATTCGAATTCAAATTTCAAAATCAAAGCAAACAATAAAAGTTTTTCAAAATTTATAACAAAAGTGTTCGGGAGATGCCATATTTTACATAGGTCAATATGGTGTAATAAACACAATTTTATAAACTGCCTAAGTATTTTAAAATAAATAAAGATAGAAAAGGAAAATAAATAAAAGAAAGAAACTAACAAAAAAAAAGAAGAAAGAGGGAACCCCCTCCCACGGCCTACTGGCCCAGCTGGCCGGCCCATTCGGGCGCAGGCCCAACCGGCCTTCCCCCCTCCCCTTATCCATCCCCCCCCAAACCCTAACCCACCCGATCCCCACTCCCCCCCACTCGCCCCACCCCGCCGCCCCCCGCTCCCCTCCCGATCCAATCGGGGCGAGCCCCCCCTCACTCCCCTCGCTCCCGCACGGCGCCCCAACCCCGTCGCCGACGCTCACCGTCCAGGACGCCGCCCGGGACCCACGCCACCTCGTCCGCGTCGTGCTCGCCGCCCGGAGCCACCCCGCCGCCGCTGCCGTCCTCTTCATCACCGCACCCCGCCGCCGCCCCGTCGTCCTCGTCTCCTCGTCGCCAACGCCGTCGACGCACGCCGCCGCCTCGGCCTCGTCTCCTCCCCGTCGACGCCGTCCCCGTCCCCCTCCACCGCGGTCTTCCCCGACCGCCCCCGAGCCCACTGCCCGTTGCCCTACTCCCCCCCCGTGAGCTCCCCCCCTTTCGCCCAACTCTCCCCCTAGGTCGCCTCGGCCGTCGCCGCTCGACGCGCTCCGGCGCCACCGTCGCCCGCGCCGGACCGTCCCGCCCCCGGCCCCTCCCCGCTCCCCGTGCGGCTCCCCTGCCGCGGCCGCCGCGCCCTCCCCCCCTGGTCGCCTCGGCCACGTGCACGGGCACCACGCCCGCGCCTCGCCGGCGCCCGCGCGGCCACCGCAGCAGCCCCGCCGCTCCTCGCCGCATCGCGCACACGCCGCACCGCAGCGCTGCTGCCGCTGCCCACCACGGCTTCGCCCCGGCGCGCGCCTCCTCCCCTGCTGCCTGCCCCGCGCCGTCGCCTGGACCGTCTTGGGCGCCCACCACCCATGCCCGTTCGGGCGGTGCCCGTGCTCGCACCGCCCTGTGCCCGTTAGGCCCTTGGGGCCACAGACATGTGGGGCCCACCCCAGAACGTTTAATAATAATAAAAAACAACGAATTATAAAAAAAATTATAAATAATAAAATTAATTAATTAATTAATTAAGGAATTAATTAAGTTAATTAATTATAATTAGATTAACCTAATCACTAATTAACCTAATTAACTGTTAGTTAATTAAAACAGAGTATGACGATCGGGACCCACCAGTCATGTTGACCTGGTCAACTGCTGACGTCATGCTGACGTCAGCAGACACTATTCTGGATAATGTTGATTAAATTAAATAAATAAATCCTAAAATGATTTAAATCTTTTAAAATTAATATAAAATAAACCGTAGCTCGGATGGAAAAACTTTGTACATGAAAGTTGCTCAGAACGACGAGACGAATTCGGATACGCAGCCCGTTTATCCGCCACACATCCCTAGCATAGCGAACACGCAACTTTCCCCCTCTATTTCATCTGTGCGAAAGCGCGAAACACCGGGGATACTTTCCCGGATGTTTCCCCCCCTTCACCGGTATCACCTCATACCGCGATAGGGCACCCCTAGCACCGATACTTGTCATGTCATGCATCGTCATGCATTTGTTTGCATTATATTTATTGTTTCTTCCCCCTCTTCTCTCGCTAGACACCGAGACCGACGCCACTGCTACCCAGTACGACTACGGTGTTGACGACCCCTCTCTCTTGCCAGAGCAACCAGGCAAGCCCCCCTTTGATCACCAGATATCGCCTACTCTTCTCTATACTGCTTGCATTAGAGTAGTGTAGCATGTTACTGCTTCCCGTTAATCCTATACTGATGCATAGCCTGTCCTTGCTACTACTGTTGTTACCTTTACCTGCAATCCTAATGCTTAGTATAGGATGCTAGTTTATCATCAGTGGCCCTACATCCTTGTCCGTCTGCCATGCTATACTATCGGGCCGTGATCACTCGGGAGTTGATCACGGGTATATACTATATACTTTATACATGATACATGTGGTGACTAAAGACGGGTTGGCTTGAGGAGCACCCGCGAGTGGATCTTTGAGGCGGAGCGGCAGGGCAGGTTCCGACCACCTAGGAGAGAGGTGGGCCTGGCCCTGGTCGGCGTTCGCGGATACTTAACACGCTTAACGAGATCTGGGTATTTGATCTGAGTCTGGCCATTTGGTCTATACGCACTAACCATCTACGCGGGAGTAGTTATGGGTATCCCGGCGTCGTGGTATCAGCCGAAGCCTTCGTGACGTCAGCGACTGAGTGGCGCGCGCCGGATTGGACTGGAAGGCCACTAGGCTAGGTCTGCTTTCGGCCGCGTTCGCAACGTGCAGGTGTGCTAAGGGCGATGGGCCCAGACCCCTGGGCGCTTAGGTTTAGACCGGCGTGCTGACCTCTCTGTTGGTCTAGGTGGGGCTGCGACGTGTTGATCTTCCGAGGCCGGGCATGACCCAGGAAAGTGTGTCCGGCCAAATGGGATCGAGCGTGTTGGGGTATGTGGTGCACCCCTGCAGGGAAGTTAATCTATTCGAATAGCCGTGATCTTCGGTAACAGGACGACTTGGAGTTGTATCTTGACCTTATGACAACTAGAACCGGATACTTAATAAAACACACCCTTCCAAGTGCCAGATACAACCGGTGGTCACAAGTTGGTATCAGAGCCGACTGCCTGTAGGAACCCCCCTTCCACACTCCTTGGCCGAAGTCGAGTCTAGACATTACAAAACCCTTTTACTAACATGGCTGTGTGCCTTACGGGCCCACGTCGCCATCTGGGTGGTATTAGGATCTTTTACTCCTCGATCCTTACTCTGGGACTCTGAACTCTCTTCTACTCGGGTTAAACGAATTTACTAACTCTGACACTAGGATCCCATTACGACATTCACCCCAAAGTTGGATAAGCCCTAGTTGTTCTTTAGAGTAGTAATTGAACATTATCCACATTGTCATTTGACTCCTGTGAAAACATCTTTGTTTTCAGATGGAACCCACGAGGCAGGTCGTGCGCCACACGACGGCCATTGGTGCCTCAGGATCACCTGCTGTGTTGGTTGAGATGATGACCTATCTGGGTTATCGCTGGCACCCTGAGTACACCGTCTATGAGGAGTACCAGGACTTCAACCAGGAGCAGTACCGTGCCATCGTCCACCTCTACTCTCGAGAGTATGACTCCACTACCGTGCTGCACACTGCTCATGGTGTTGGAGTGACTATCGATATGGCGGTCCACGATGCTGCTTATGCTGCTCTGACACGTCTCCGTGGAGAGTATCAGGAGTTGGATACCTCCCCCTTCAGGCACGTTGCTATCGCATCCGATGTTGGTGCGGAGGGTTACTACACTGCTGCCTACTCCACTGTCACCCGAGAGCCCTTCTACCATCAGAACCTGGTTCTGCATACTGATGGGCTGGATCGAGCTAACCGAGCTCTTCGCCACGAGTTGTACACCACTCGTCAGCACCTCTACCGTGCTCTGACGATGTTGCACCCCTTCGTCGGATCTAGGGAGCTGTCGCGTTCTGCTATCTACCCAGCCAGGACCGTGATGCCCCAGGGCGTCGGCTGGCCAGATGTGGGAGGCTACTCTCCTGCATTGGGTCCTCTCCTGCCACCTGCGCATCGGGTTCCGCACCAGAGTATCCGTGGGCCCCAGGCTACTCGCGTGGAGGTCTTCCCTTCGCGTCACTACCAGCTGTTGGGCTACACCTACCTCCGCAGTACCGCATGGGACTGACGTAGACTTGCTTATTAGTGTTAGCTGCATTCGCCGCGAGCCTGTGTGCCGCCTATGATGTCTTAGCCTATGTAACGAACTCCGTGTAACAAACTCTGTGCTGATCTCTTTTGTAAGATATGCCGACTACTATGTAGTATCTATCATGCTACGTTCGTTGTGCATGTTTCATCATGAATGATTCTTGTTTTTACAATTCCTCAATGCTGAACTACCCCTGTTAAATATTAGCAGGATGGTTAGACCAGGTGGTCGTGGTCGTGGTGGCAACGCCCCACCACCACCTGAGTACATGGCTGGGATGATGCAACAGTTTGAGCTGAATCGTCAGTTCATGGAGAATATTATGGCTCAGTTTCCTCGCCCCAATATGAACCAGCAGCCAACCCCAGTAACTGCGCCTGAACCCAACTGTGTACCACAGCTCAACTCAGCCTCTGGATGCTGATGACTGGCTCCGAGACATCACCTATGAGATGGAGTCTGCTGATGTAGCCCCTGCCAGCTATGTCACCTTTGCTTCCTTCTTCCTGAAAGGACCCGCAGCTCAATGGTGGGACAGCCACAGGCGTACTCTGCCAGCTGGAACAATCATCACCTGGCCAGACTTCCAAGCTGCCTTCCGTGCTCGCTTCATTCCTCAGGGAGTTATGGACCGGAAGAAGCATGAGTTCCGCAACCTCACCCAAGGCAACAAAACTGTGGAAGCTTATCAGCGGGAGTTTCTGGACTTGTCCCGCTATGTTGAAGAGGACATTGCAACTGATGCACGCAGACAGGAGAAGTTCCGGGATGGCCTTCAAGCTGACATCAAACTCGCACTTCTAGTGCATGATTTTGCTGATTTCGCCACCCTGGTGAACAAAGCCATCAATGTCGAAACTGGTCTGCAGGAATACCAGAGCTCTCACAAGCGCAGCCGTGACACGGGCTCATCTTCGGGCCCATCCTCGCAGAAGCGCAAGATATGGATTCTCAACAGCATGTACCAGCCAAGTGCACCTGCCCCAAGGCAGTCCTATGCTGCACCTCGTATGCCTACGGCTCCAACTAGGCAGCCAAGGCTTCTAGCTCCACCACCCCAAGCTCCTGTTCCTACTCCCGAGAATGGTTTGTGCTTCAGGTGTGGACAACCAGGGCACCGTGCTAGGGAATGCAACCAGAAACAGAATCAACTGGCCCTTCCAGCAATTGGCCGTGGAAGCAACCAGCCTCGCAACAACAGTGCCAAGTCTTATGGTCGTGTTCATGCCAACCATGTTGATCTCAATGAAGTTCTAGACCAGCCTGCTACCGTGATGGGTACACTCCTCGTAAATTCAGTACCAGCATCTGTTTTATTTGATACAGGAGCATCACATTCATTCATATCAGCTGAGTTTGCATTCATGCATGGCATTAAATACGAAGAGATGAACACTGCGATTGTGGTACACACTCCTGCGGGCCAGTGTCAAACCTCTATGGTTAGTCACAACGTTCCCGTTGAAATTGAAGGACTGTAATTCCTTGCCTCCCCCTTCGTACTAAAGTCCTGTAGCATCGACCTCATTCTGGGAATGGATTGGTTGAAAGCGCATACTGCTTCTATAGTTTGCGCCACTAAGGTCGTCCATCTGCTACACCCTTCTGACGAAATAATAGCTTACCAAGCTCATCTAGTTCAGAACGCCGAGGCACGACTTTATGCCTTGAACGCGTTGAACGCTGCACCACTCGAGGGCATTGAAAACATTCCCGTCGTTCGTGAATTCCAAGACGTCTTCCCAGAAGAACTTCCAGGGATTCCTCCTGCTAGAGCTGTCGAATTCATCATCGACTTGAAACCCGGCACTACCCCTATAGCTAAACGACCCTACAAGATGCCGCCGCATGAACTCATTGAGCTTAAGGAGGAAATCGACAAATCTCTTGTCAAAGGTTTCATTCGCCCAAGTTGCTCTCCTTGGGGAGCACCTTCTCTCTTTGTTAAGAAGAAGGATGGGACAAACCGATTAGTCCAAGACTACCGTCCTATAAACCAAGCTACCATTCAGAATAAATATCCTCTTCCTCGAATCAATGATCTTTATGATCAACTGGCTGGCTCATCAGTGTTCTCCAAACTTGACTTGAGGTTGGGTTACCACCAGATCCGTGTTCGTGAAGAGGACATCCCAAAAACTGCCTTCGTGACTCGGTATGGGTCATACGAGTACACCGTCATGTCATTCGGCTTAACGAATGCTCCAGCCACCTTCTCTCGTCTGATGAATTATATATTCATGGATTACCTCGACAAGTTCGTCGTGGTTTATCTGGACGATATCCTTGTATTTTCCAAGAACGAGGAAGAACATGCTAGACATCTGCGTCTTGTGCTAGAGAAGCTTCGAGAACATCAACTGTATGCTAAGTATTCCAAGTGTGAATTCTGGCTCCCCGAAGTAACCTATCTTGGGCATGTCATCTCCAAGGATGGTATTGCCGTCAACCCTGAACGAGTTCAGGCTATTCTCGATTGGACTCCTCCGAAGAACGTCAAGCAAGTCCGGAGTTTTCTCGGTCTCGCCAGCTATTGCCGTCGATTCGTCGAGAACTTCTCCAAGATTGCCAGGCCCCTGACTAATCTGTTGCATAAGGGTGTCAAGTTTGACTGGACAGACAAGTGTCAGGAAAGTTTCCAGGCGCTCAAAGACAAGTTGACTTCTGCCCCCGTACTTGCTCCACCTGATACTAAGAAGGACTTCGTCATTTACTGCGACGCTTCCCGTCAAGGACTAGGCTGTGTCCTAATGCAAGAGCGCAGAGTGATTGCTTATGCCTCTCGTCAATTGCGCCCTCACGAAGAAAACTACCCAGTTCACGACCTCGAGCTTGCTGCTGTCATTCATGCACTGAAGCAGTGGCGACATTACCTTCTCGGTAATCGTTGCGAGATCTTCATCGACCATCAAAGTCTGAAGTATCTGTTTACTCAGCCAGATTTGAACCTACGCCAGCAAAGATGGATGGAGACTGTTGCAGACTTTGACGTGGGTATATCCTATACCCCCGGCAAGGCTAATGTAATGGCTGATGCCTTGAGCCGCAAGTCTTACTGCAACCACCTCCAGGTCCACAAAGTTCAGCCCTCGCTTACCGAAGAATTTAGAAGGCTGAACCTCCATATTGTTCCCCCGGGATCACTCGCTCCCCCTCCCGAAGGTTTCCCCAAACAGAACCTCCATGTTGTTTCCAAGGGTTCTCTCAATACCCTGGTTGCGAAACCAGATCTTGTGGACACCATCAAATGGATACAGAAATGTGACGATGAAGTCCTCAAGATTAAGCGCGACCTCAAAAAGGGAAAGCCCTCATTCTTCACGATCGCCGACGATGGCACCTTGTATTTCAAAGGCCGCTTAGTGGTACCATGTTCGAAGAAAAACCTGGATAAGACTAAAAGGGTTATGCAAGAAGCCCATGATACGCCTCTGTCCATCCATCCTGGTAGTACAAAGATGTATCAGGATATTCGTCAAAGATTCTGGTGGTCTAATATGAAGCAGGACATTGCTCGTTATGTTGCTGAGTGTGAAATTTGTCGCCGAATCAAAGCAGAGCATCAAAGGCCTGCTGGAACTCTGCAACCTATCTCTATTCCTGAATGGAAATGGGACCATGTTGAAATGGACTTCGTCACTGGATTTCCCAAATCGCAGAAAGGTAATGATGCTATTCTTGTCGTCATTGACCGGCTTTCCAAAGTTGCCCATTTTCTGGCGGTCAAAGAGACAATCACGGCTAGTCAGCTTGCTACTCTCTACATGGCCAGAATTGTTTCACTTCACGGTATCCCACTGGTTATCAGTTCAGACCGTGGCAGTTTATTCACTTCAAGATTCTGGGCAAGTTTCCAAGAAGCTATGGGGACTCACTTATCTTTCAGTACTGCGTTTCATCCGCAGTCACAAGGGCAAGTTGAACGTGTCAACCAAGTTCTCGAAGACATGCTTCGAGCTTGTGTAATCTCATTCGGCAAGAAATGGGAGGAATCTCTTCCATATGCCGAGTTCTCTTATAATAATAGCTATCAAGCTAGTCTGAAGATGTCCCCCTTCGAAGTGCTTTTTGGACGAAAGTGTCGAACCCCTCTGAACTGGTCAGAAACTGGGGAACGCCCACTCTTCGGTCCGGATATTATCCAATAGGCCGAAGAACTAGTTTGCATTATTTGCGAGAATCTCAAGACTGCTCAGTCACGTCAGAAAAGTCAGTATGACCGTCATCACCAAGACATGGTCTATCAACCTGGCGAAAAGGCTTATCTTCGAGTTACACCAATGAAGGGTGCTCACCGCTTCGGGATCAAGGGCAAGCTAGCTCCTCGCTATATCGGTCCCTTCACTATTCTCGAAAGGCGTGGAAAGGTGGCATATCAACTGGAGCTTCCGCCGAACCTTTCTCAGGTTCACGATGTGTTCCACGTGTCACAACTCCGCCGTTGCTTCAAGGATCCAATCCGAGCGGTGGATCATGAAGTGCTCGAATTGCAACAGGACCTCTCGTATAAAGAGCATCCGGTCCGCATTCTTGACCAAGCTGAACGCCGCACACGTCAGAAGGCGATCAAATTCCTCAAAGTCCAGTGGTCGAATCACTCTGAAGACGAAGCCACTTGGGAACGCGAGGATCGCCTGCGTGATGAATACCCCGCGTTGTTTCCTTCTACCTCCTAAATCTCGGGACGAGATTTCTTGTAGTGGAGGAGATTTGTAACGCCCGGATAATCAAGCTATAGTAACCTCTGCTAATGATGCCTCGTCACCACTCTTACTGTTGTAAACCTCGCGATGATTCAATCCCATTCGAATTCAAATTTCAAAATCAAAGCAAACAATAAAAGTTTTTCAAAATTTAAAACAAAAGTGTTCGGGAGATGCCATATTTTACATAGGTCAATATGGTGTAATAAACACAATTTTATAAACTGCCTAAGTATTTTAAAATAAATAAAGATAGAAAAGGAAAATAAATAAAAGAAAGAAACTAACAAAAAAAAGAAGAAAGAGGGAACCCCCTCCCACGGCCTACTGGCCCAGCTGGCCGGCCCATTCGGGCGCAGGCCCAACCGGCCTTCCCCCCTCCCCTTATCCATCCCCCCCAAACCCTAACCCACCCGATCCCCACTCCCCCCCCACTCGCCCCACCCCGCCGCCCCCCCGCTCCCCTCCCGATCCAATCAGGGCGAGCCCCCCCTCACTCCCCTCGCTCCCGCACGGCGCCCCAACCCCGTCGCCGACGCTCACCGTCCAGGACGCCGCCCGGGACCCACGCCACCTCGTCCGCGTCGTGCTCGCCGCCCGGAGCCACCCCGCCGCCGCTGCCGTCCTCTTCATCACCGCACCACGCCGCCGCCCCGTCGTCCTCGTCTCCTCGTCGCCAACGCCGTCGACGCACGCCGCCGCCTCGGCCTCGTCTCCTCCCCGTCGACGCCGTCCCTGTCCCCCTCCACCGCGGTCTTCCCCGACCGCCCCCGAGCCCACTGCCCCGTTGCCCTACTCCCCCCCCGTGAGCTCCCCCCCCTTTCGCCCTCCTCTCCCCCTAGGTCGCCTCGGCCGTCGCCGCTCGACGCGCTCCGGCGCCACCGTCGCCCGTGCCGGACCGTCCCGCCCCCGGCCCCTTCCCGCTCCCCGTGCGGCTCCCTTGCCGCGGCCGCCGCGCCCTCCCCCCCTGGTCGCCTCGGCCACGTGCACGGGCACCACGCCCGCGCCTCGCCGGCGCCCGCGCGCGCCCGCGCGGCCACCGCAGCAGCCCCGCTGCTCCTCGCCGCATCGCGCACACGCCGCACCGCAGCGCTGCTGCCGCTGCCCACCACGGCTTCGCCCCGGCGCGCGCCTCCTCCCCTGCTGCCTGCCCCGCGCCGTCGCCTGGACCGTCTCGGGCGCCCACCACCCATGCCCGTTCGGGCGGTGCCCGTGCTCGCACCGCCCTGTGCCCGTTAGGCCCTTGGGGCCACAGACATGTGGGGCCCGCCCCAGAACGTTTAATAATAAAAAAAAACAACGAATTATAAAAATATATTATAAATAATAAAATTAATTAATTAATTAAGGAATTAATTAAGTTAATTAATTATAATTAGATTAACCTAATCACTAATTAACCTAATTAACTGTTAGTTAATTAAAGAGTATGACGATCGGGACCCACCAGTCAGGTTGACCTGGTCAACTGCTGACGTCATGCTGACGTCATGCTGACGTCATGATGACATCAGCAGACACTATTCTGGATAATGTTGATTAAATTAAATAAATAAATCCTAAAATGATTTAAATCTTTTAAAATTAATATAAAATAAACCGTAGCTCGGATGGAAAAACTTTGTACATGAAAGTTGCTCAGAACGACGAGACGAATTCGGATACGCAACCCGTTTATCCGCCACGCATCCCTAGCATAGCGAACACACAACTTTCCCCCTCTATTTCATCTGTGCGAAAGCGCGAAACACCGGGGATACTTTCCCGGATGTTTCCCCCCCTTCATCGGTATCACCTCATACCGCGATAGGGCACCCCTAGCACCGATACTTGTCATGTCATGCATCGTCATGCATTTGTTTGCATTATATTTATTGTTTCTTCCCCCTCTTCTCTCGCTAGACACCGAGACCGACGCCACTGCTACCCAGTACGACTACGGTGTTGACGACCCCTCTCTCTTGCTAGAGCAACCAGGCAAGCCCCCCCTTTGATCACCAGATATCGCCTACTCTTCTCTATACTGCTTGCATTAGAGTAGTGTAGCATGTTACTGCTTCCCGTTAATCCTATACTGATGCATAGCCTGTCCTTGCTACTACTGTTGTTACCTTTACCTGCAATCCTAATGCTTAGTATAGGATGCTAGTTTATCATCAGTGGCCCTACATCCTTGTCCGTCTGCCATGCTATACTATCGGGCCGTGATCACTCGGGAGTTGATCACGGGTATATACTATATACTTTATACATGATACATGTGGTGACTAAAGACGGGTTGGCTTGAGGAGCACCCGCGAGTGGATCTTTGAGGCGGAGCGGCAGGGCAGGTTCCGACCACCTAGGAGAGAGGTGGGCCTGGCCCTGGTCGGCGTTCGCGGATACTTAACACGCTTAACGAGATCTGGGTATTTGATCTGAGTCTGGCCATTTGGTCTATACGCACTAACCATCTACGCGGGAGTAGTTATGGGTATCCCGGCGTCGTGGTATCAGCCGAAGCCTTCGTGACGTCAGCGACTGAGTGGCGCGCGCCGGATTGGACTGGAAGGCCACTAGGCTAGGTCTGCTTTCGGCCGCGTTCGCAACGTGCAGGTGTGCTAAGGGCGATGGGCCCAGACCCCTGGGCGCTTAGGTTTAGACCGGCGTGCTGACCTCTCTGTTGGTCTAGGTGGGGCTGCGACGTGTTGATCTTCCGAGGCCGGGCATGACCCAGGAAAGTGTGTCCGGCCAAATGGGATCGAGCGTGTTGGGGTATGTGGTGCACCCCTGCAGGGAAGTTAATCTATTCGAATAGCCGTGATCTTCGGTAACAGGACGACTTGGAGTTGTATCTTGACCTTATGACAACTAGAACCGGATACTTAATAAAACACACCCTTCCAAGTGCCAGATACAACCGGTGGTCGCTCTCTCACAGGGCGACGAGGGGAGGATCATCGGTTAGGGTTATGCTATGCGATGATACTTGGAGGACTTCAGTCTACTCCCTTCTAGATGCTGCAAGACGGAGGCTGCCAGAAGCGTAGTCTTCGAAAGGATTAGCTATCCCCCTCTTATTCTGGCTTTCTGCAGTTCAGTCCACCGATATGGCCCTTTACACATTTACCCATGCATATGTAGTGTAGCTTCTTGCTTGCGAGTACTTTGGATGAGTACTCACGGTTGCTTTCTCCTTCTTTCCCTCTATCCCTTCTACCTGGTTGTCGCAACCAGATGTTGGAGCCCAGGAGCCAGACGCCACCGTCGACGACGACTCCTACTACACCGGAGGTGCCTACTACTACGTGGTGCCCGCTGACGACGACCAGGAGTAGTTAGGAGGATCCCAGGCAGGAGGCCTGCGCCTCTTTCGATTTGTATCCCAGTTTGTGCTAGCCATCTTATGGCGACTTGTTTAACTTATGTCTGTACTCAGATATTGTTGCTTCCGCTGACTCGTCTATGATCGAGTTCTTGTATTCGAGCCCTCAAGGCCCCTGGCTTGTAATATGATGCTTGTATGACTTATTTTAATTGTAGAGTTGTGTTGTGATATCTTCCCGTGAGTCCCTGATCTTGATCGTACACTCCCCCCCCACTCGCCCCACCCCGCCGCCCCCCCGCTCCCCTCCCGATCCAATCGGGGCGAGCCCCCCCCCCTCACTCCCCTCGCTCCCGCACGGCGCCCCAACCCCGTCGCCGACGCTCACCGTCCAGGACGCCGCCCGGGACCCACGCCACCTCGTCCGCGTCGTGCTCGCCGCCCGGAGCCACCCCGCCGCCGCTGCCGTCCTCTTCATCACCACACCCCGCCGCCGCCCCGTCGTCCGCGTCTCCTCGTCGCCAACGCCGTCGACGCACGCCGCCGCCTCGGCCTCGTCTCCTCCCCGTCGACGCCGTCCCCGTCCCCCTCCACCGCGGTCTTCCCCGACCGCCCCCGAGCCCACTGCCCCGTTGCCCTACTCCCCCCCGTGAGCTCCCCCCCTTTCGCCCTCCTCTCCCCCTAGGTCGCCTCGGCCGTCGCCGCTCGACGCGCTCCGGCGCCACCGTCGCCCGCGCCGGACCGTCCCGCCCCCGGCCCCTCCCCGCTCCCCGTGCGGCTCCCCTGCCGCGGCCGCCGCGCCCTCCCCCCTGGTCGCCTCGGCCACGTGCACGGGCACCACGCCCGCGCCTCGCCGGCGCCCGCGCGCGCCCGCGCGGCCACCGCAGCAGCCCCGCCGCTCCTCGCCGCATCGCGCACACGCCGCACCGCAGCGCTGCTGCCGCTGCCCACCACGGCTTCGCCCCGGCACGCGCCTCCTCCCCTGTTGCCTGCCCCGCGCCGTCTGGACCGTCTTGGGCGCCCACCACCCATGCCCGTTCGGGCGGTGCCCGTGCTCGCACCGCCCTGTGCCCGTTAGGCCCTTGGGGCCACAGACATGTGGGGCCCGCCCCAGAACGTTTAATAAAAAAAACAACGAATTATATTAAAAAAAATTATAAATAATAAAATTAATTAATTAATTAAGGAATTAATTAAGTTAATTAATTATAATTAGATTAACCTAATCACTAATTAACCTAATTAACTGTTAGTTAATTAAAACAGAGTATGACGATCGGGACCCACCAGTCAGGTTGACCTGGTCAACTGCTGACGTCATGCTGACGTCATGATGACGTCAGCAGACACTATTCTGGATAATGTTGATTAAATTAAATAAATAAATCCTGAAATGATTTAAATCTTTTAAAATTAATATAAAATAAACCGTAGCTCGGATGGAAAAACTTTGTACATGAAAGTTGCTCAGAACGACGAGACGAATTCGGATACGCAGCCCGTTTATCCGCCACGCATCCCTAGCATAGCGAAAACGCAACTTTCCCCCTCTATTTCATCTGTGCGAAAGCGCGAAACACCAGGGATACTTTCCCGGATGTTTCCCCCCCTTCACCGGTATCACCTCATACCGCGATAGGGCACCCCTAGCACCGATACTTGTCATGTCATGCATCGTCATGCATTTGTTTGCATTATATTTATTGTTTCTTCCCCCTCTTCTCTCGCTAGACACCGAGACCGACGCCACTGCTACCCAGTACAACTACGGTGTTGACGACCCCTCTCTCTTGCTAGAGCAACCAGGCAAGCCCCCCCTTTGATCACCAGATATCGCCTACTCTTCTCTATACTGCTTGCATTAGAGTAGTGTAGCATGTTACTGCTTCCCGTTAATCCTATACTGATGCATAGCCTGTCCTTGCTACTACTGTTGTTACCTTTACCTGCAATCCTAATGCTTAGTATAGGATGCTAGTTTATCATCAGTGGCCCTACATCCTTGTCCGTCTGCCATGCTATACTATCGGGCCGTGATCACTCGGGAGTTGATCACGGGTATATACTATATACTTTATACATGATACATGTGGTGACTAAAGACGGGTTGGCTTGAGGAGCACCCGCGAGTGGATCTTTGAGGCGGAGCGGCAGGGCAGGTTCCGACCACCTAGGAGAGAGGTGGGCCTGGCCCTGGTCGGCGTTCGCGGATACTTAACACGCTTAACGAGATCTGGGTATTTGATCTGAGTCTGGCCATTTGGTCTATACGCACTAACCATCTACGCGGGAGTAGTTATGGGTATCCCGGCGTCGTGGTATCAGCCGAAGCCTTCGTGACGTCAGCGACTGAGTGGCGCGCGCCGGATTGGACTGGAAGGCCACTAGGCTAGGTCTGCTTTCGGCCGCGTTCGCAACGTGCAGGTGTGCTAAGGGCGATGGGCCCAGACCCCTGGGCGCTTAGGTTTAGACCGGCGTGCTGACCTCTCTGTTGGTCTAGGTGGGGCTGCGACGTGTTGATCTTCCGAGGCCGGGCATGACCCAGGAAAGTGTGTCCGGCCAAATGGGATCGAGTGTGTTGGGGTATGTGGTGCACCCCTGCAGGGAAGTTAATCTATTCGAATAGCCGTGATCTTCGGTAACAGGACGACTTGGAGTTGTATCTTGACCTTATGACAACTAGAACCGGATACTTAATAAAACACACCCTTCCAAGTGCCAGATACAACCGGTGGTCGCTCTCTCACAGGGCGACGAGGGGAGGATCATCGGTTAGGGTTATGCTATGCGATGATACTTGGAGGACTTCAGTCTACTCCCTTCTAGATGCTGCAAGACGGAGGCTGCCAGAAGCGTAGTCTTCGAAAGGATTAGCTATCCCCCTCTTATTCTGGCTTTCTGCAGTTCAGTCCACCGATATGGCCCTTTACACATTTACCCATGCATATGTAGTGTAGCTTCTTGCTTGCGAGTACTTTGGATGAGTACTCACGGTTGCTTTCTCCTTCTTTCCCTCTATCCCTTCTACCTGGTTGTCGCAACCAGATGTTGGAGCCCAGGAGCCAGACGCCACCGTCGACGACGACTCCTACTACACCGGAGGTGCCTACTACTACGTGGTGCCCGCTGACGACGACCAGGAGTAGTTAGGAGGATCCCAGGCAGGAGGCATGCGCCTCTTTCGATTTGTATCCCAGTTTGTGCTAGCCATCTTATGGCGACTTGTTTAACTTATGTCTGTACTCAGATATTGTTGCTTCCGCTGACTTGTCTATGATCGAGTTCTTGTATTCGAGCCCTCGAGGCCCCTGGCTTGTAATATGATGCTTGTATGACTTATTTTAATTGTAGAGTTGTGTTGTGATATCTTCCCGTGAGTCCCTGATCTTGATCGTACACGTTTGCGTGTATGATTAGTGTACGATTGAATCGGGGGCGTCACACTTTATTGTATGAAATGCAAACACCATGGAATTGATTTACTTTATCACTGTGCGTTAGCGATAGTTGTAGAAGCAATAGTTGGTGAGACGACCATGATGCTACGATGGAGATCAAGGTGTCGAGCCTGTGATGATGGAGATCATGACGATGCTTTGGAGATGGAGATCAAAAGCACAAGATGATGATGGCCACATCATGTCACATATTTTGATTGCCTGTGATGCTTATCTTTTCATGCATCTTATTTTGCTTAGTATGGCGGTAGCATTTTAAGATGATCCCTTCACTAAATTTCAAGGTAAAAGTGTTCTCCCCAAGTATGCACCATTGCTATAGTTCGTCGTGTTAAGACACCACGTTATGATCGGGTGTGATAGACTCTACGTTCACATACAACGGGTGCAAGACAGTTTTGCACATGCGGAATACTTGGGTTAAACTTGACGAGCCTAGCATGTACAGACATGGCCTTGGAACACCGGAGACCAAAAGGTCGAACATGAATCATATAGTTGATATGATCAACATAGAGATGTTCACCATTGATGACTACCCCATCTCATGTGATGATCAGACATGGGTTAGTTGATTTGGATCACGTATCACTTGGGTGACTTGAGGGGTGTCTGTTTAAGTGGGAGTTCATTAGTAATTTGATTAATTAAACTTAATTTATCATGAACTTAGTCCTGATGGTTTTGCATATCTATGTTGTAGATCAATATCTCGTGATATAGCTCCTATATATTTTTGATATGTTCCTATAGAAAACTAAGTTGAAAGATGATAGTAGCAATGATACAGACTGGGTCCGTGATCTGAGGATTATCCTCATTGTTGCAGAGAAGAATTATGTCCTTGATGCACCACTAGGTGACAAACCTGTTGCAGGAGCAGATGCAGACGTTATGAATGTCTTGCAAGATCGATATGATGACTACTTGATAGTTTAGTGCACCATGCTTTACGGCTTAGAACCGGGACTTCAAAAACATTTTGAACGCCATGGAGCATATGAGATGTTCCAAGAGTTGAAAATTGGTATTTCAGATTCATGCCCGTGTCAAGAGGTATGAGTGTTGGGGAACACAGTATTTCAAAAAATTTCCTACGATCACGCAAGATCTATCTAGGAGATGCATAGCAATGAGAGGGGAAGAGTATGTCTACGTACCCTTGTAGACCGAAAGCGGAAGCGTTATGACAACGCGGTTGATGTACTCGTACGTCTTCACGATCCGACCGATCCTAGCACCGAAGGTACGACACCTCCGTGATCTGCACACGTTCAGCTCGGTGACGTCCCACGATCTCTAGATCCAGCTGAGGTCGAGGGAGAGTTTCGTCAGCACGACGGTGTGATGACGGTGATGATGAATTTACCGACGCAGGGCTTCGCCTAAGCACTACAACGATATGACGGAGGTGGAAATCTGTGGAGGGGGCACCGCACACGGCTAAACAATCAACTTGTGTGTCCTAGGGTGCCCCCTGCCCCCGTATATAAAGGAGCAAGGGGGAGGCTGGCCGGCCCTATAGGGGCGCACCCCAAGTAGGATTCCTACTAGGAATAGGAATCCTATTCCTAGTAGGTTTCCAACAAGGAAGAGAGGGGGAAGGAAGGAGAGGGGGAGAGGGAGAAGGAAAGGGGGGCGCCGCCCCCCTTCCCTACTCCAATTTAGACCCAATAGGGAGGGGGCACGTCGCCTGCCCTAGCTTCCCCTCTCTCTCTCCACTAAGGCCCATGAGGCCCAGTAGTCCCCCCCCCCTGGGGGGGGGGGGTCCGGTAACCCTCCGGCACTCCGGTTTTATCCGAAACTTCTCCGGAACATTTCCGGTGTCCGAATATAGTCGTCCAATATATAAATCTTTATGTATCAACCATTTCGAGACTCCTCGTTATGTCCGTGATCACATCCGAGACTCTGAACTACCTTTGGTACATCACAACATATAAACTCATAATACAGATCGTCATCGAACGTTAAGCGTGCGGACCCTACGGGTTCGAGAACTATGCAGACATGACCGAGACTCACTTCCAATCAATAACCAATAGCGGGACCTGGATGCTCATATTGGTTCCTACATATTCTACGAAGATCTTTATCGGTCAAACCACATAACAACATATGTTGTTCCCTTTGTCATCGGTATGTTACTTGCCCGAGATTCGATCGTCGGTATCTCAATACCTAGTTCAATCTCGTTACCGGCAAGTCTCTTCACTCGTTCTGTAATGCAACATCCCGTAACTAACTCATTAGTCACATTGCTTGCAAGGCTTATAGTGATGTGCATTACTGAGAGGGCCCAGAGATACCTCTCTGATACATGAAGTGACAAATCCTAATCTCGATCTATGCCAACTCAACAAACACCATCGGAGACACCTATAGAGCATCTTTATAGTCATGCAGTTACGATGTGACGTTTGATAGCACACTAAGTGTTCCTCCGGTATTCGGGAGTTGCATAATCTCATAGTCATAGGAACATGTATAAGTTATGAAGAAAGCAATAGCAACAAACTAAACGATCATCGTGCTAAGCTAATGGATGGGTCAAGTCAATCACATCATTCTCTATGATGTGATCCCATTAATCAAATGACAACTCATGTCTATGGTTAGGAAACTTAACCATCTTTGATTAACGAGCTAGTTAAGTAGAGGCATACTAGTGACACTCAGTTTGTCTATGTATTCACACATGTACTAAGTTTCCGGTTAATACAATTCTAGCATGAATAATAAACATTTTTCATGATATAAGGAAATATAAATAACAACTTTATTATTGCTTCTAGGGCATATTTCCTTCAGTCTCCCACTTGCACTAGAGTCAATAATCTAGATTACACATTAATGATTCTAACACCCATGGAGTCTTGGTGTTGCTCATGTTTTGCTCGTGAGAGAGGCTTAGTCAACGGGTCTGCAACATTCAGATCCGTGTGTATCTTGCAAATCTCTATGTCTCCCTCCTTGACTTGATCGCAGATGGAATTGAAGTGTCTCTTGATGTGCTTGGTTCTCTTGTGAAATCTGGATTACTTTGCCAAGGCAATTGCACCAGTATTGTCACAAAAGATTTTCATTGGACCCGATGCACTAGGTATGAGACCTAGATTGGATATGAACTCCTTCATCCAGACTCCTTCATTTGCTGCTTCCGAAGCAGCTATGTACTCCGCTTCACACGTAGATCCCGCCATGACGCTCTGCTTGGAACTGCACCAACTGACAACTCCACCATTCAATAAAAATACATATCCGGTTTGTGACTTAGAGTCATCTGGATCAGTGTCAAAGCTTGCATCGACGCAACCATTTACGACGAGCTCTTTGTCACCTCCATAAATGAGAAACATATCCTTAGTCCTTTTCAGATATTTCAGTATGTTCTTGACCACTATCCATTGATCCACTCCTGGATTACTTTGGTACCTCCCTGCTAAACTAATAGCAAGGCACACATCAGGCCTGGTACACAACATTGCATACATGATAGAACCTATGGCTGAAGCATAGGCAATGACTTTCATTTTCTCTCTATCTTCTGCAGTGGTCGGGCATTGAGTCTGACTCAACTTCACACCTTGTAACACAGGCAAGAACCCTATCTTTGCTTGATCCATTTTGAACTTCTTCAAAACTTTATCAAGCTATGTGCTTTGTGAAAGTCCAATTAAGCGTCTTGATCTATCTCTATAGATTTTGATGCCTACTATATAAGCAGCTTCACCGAGGTCTTTCATTGAAAAATTCTTATTCAAGTATCCTTTTATGCTATTCAGAAATTCAGTATCATTTCCGATCAACAATATGTCATCTACATATAATATCAGAAATGCTACAGAGCTCCCACTCACTTTCTTGTAAATACAGGCTTCTCCAAAAGTCTGTATAAAACCATATGCTTTGATCACACTATCAAAGTGTATATTCCAACTCCGAGAGGCTTGCACCAGTCCATAAATGGATCGCTGGAGCTTGCACACTTTGTTAGCACCTTTTGGATCGACAAAACCTTCTAGTTGAATCATATACAACTCTTCTTTAAGATATCCATTAAGGAATGCGGTTTTGATATCCATTTGCCATCATAAAATGCGGCAATTGCTAACATGATTCGGACGGACTTAAGCATCGCTATGGGTGAGAAGGTCTCATCATAGTCAACTCCTTGAACTTGTCGCAGTCGAGCTTTGTAGATAGTAACATTACCGTCAATGTCAGTCTTCTTCTTGAAGATCCATTTATTCTCTATGGCTTGCCGATCATCGGGTAAGTCAACCAAAGTCCACACTTGATGTCTACTACACAACTTTCTTCTTGTAGACGTTGTTGGGCCTCTAAGTGAAGAGGTTTGTAGAACAGTAGCAAATTTCCCTCAAGTGGATGACCTAAGATTTATCAATCCATGGGAGGCGTAGGATGAAGATGGTCTCTCTCAAACAACCCTGCAACCAAATAACAAAGAGTCGGCGATCACCTCAGGATGATAACACCTGCCCGTTATGCTTTGCCCATGCCCATGAAGATAGAGATCATCTCTTCTTCACATGCCAATTCAGCACAAGGGTATGGAATTACTTGAACATCCAATGGTTAGCTGGTTTAACACTAGCTCAATGCTTATTTGCTGCAAGGAAAAGCTTTGGCAAACCTTTTTTCAGGGAGGTTGTTTATCTAGCAGCGTGGAATATTTGGCTCCTCAGAAATGGCAGAATTTTCAGACATGAAAGGCCATCTTTTGCTGCTTGGAAGAGAAACTTCATTCATGATGCTACTCTGCACTCTCACAGATTCAAGTCTAGTCTTAGACCTCTGTTATTAGCTTGGGTTAATTCTTTGCCCTAATTGGTTGTATGTATCCATGTATATATTTGTGTATATGTTGTAAATAGCTCAATAGGTAAGTAGGCCTCTACCTCTATAGTTAGACTTTCTTTTCAGAACCTCTTTGTTTGTTTGGTGGTTGGGTTTTAATAAAGTGCTATGGGGCTATTGCCTCACAGTTTCCAGTCAAAAATAATAATAACAAAGAGTCGCGGAACAAAGTTCACGAGGTTGCGGAACTCGCAAGTTGATCACCAAAACATACATCAAGTGGATCACGTGATATACCATTGTCACCACAAATAAGCACATGCAAGACATACATCAAGTGTTCTCAAATCCTTAAAGACTCAATCCGATAAGATAACTTCAAAGGGAAAACTCAATCCATTACAAGAGAGTAGAGGGGGAGAAACATCATAAGATCCAACTATAATAGCAAAGCTCGTGATACATCAAGATCGTGTCGAATCAAGAACACGAGAGAGAGAGAGATCAAACACATAGCTTCTGGTACATACCCTCAGCCCCGAGGGTGAACTACTCCCTCCTCGTCATGGAGGGCGCCGGGATGATGAAGATGGCCATCGGGGAGGGATTCCCCCTCCGGCAGGGTGCCAGAACGGGTCTAGATTGGTTTCCAGTGGCTACAGAGGCTTGCGGCGGCGGAACTCCCGATCTAGGTTTCTTTCTAGAAGTTTGGGGTTATATAAGAGGTGTTGGAGTCGGGAACAAGTCAGGGGGTCCCCGAGGCGGCCACGAGGTAGGGGGCGCGCCCAGGGGGTAGGGCGCGCCCCCACCCTTGTGGTGGCCTCGCGACTCTTCTGGCCCATCTCCGGTACTCCGTGGGTTTCTTCTGGTCCAAAAATGATCTCCGTGAAATTTCAGGTCAATTGGACTCCGTTTGGTTTTCCTTTTCTGCGATACTCAAAAACAAGGAAAAAATATAAACTGGCACTGGGCTCTAGGTTAATAGGTTAGTCCTAAAAATCATATAAAATATCATATAAATGCATATAAAACATCCAAGGTTGATAATATAATAGCATGGAACAATCAAAAATTATAGATACATTGGAGACGTATCAAGCATCCCCAAGCTTAATTCCTGTTCGTCCTCGAGTAGGTAAATGATAAAAAACAGAATTTTTGATGTCGAATGCTACCTAACATATTTATCCATGTAATTCTATTTATTGTGGCAAGAATATTCAGATCCGAAAGATTCAAGACAAACGTTTAATATTGACATAAAAATAATAATACTTCAAGCTCACTAACAAAGTAATCATGTGTTCTCAAAATAACATGGCCAAAGAAAGCTATCCCTACAAAATCATATAGTCTGGCTATGCTCTATCTTCATCACACAAAATATTTAAATCATGCACAACCCCGATGACAAGCCAAGCAATTGTTTCATACTTTTGATGTTCTCAAACTTTTTCAATCTTCATGCAATACATGAGCGTGAGCCATGGACATAGCACTATAGGTGGAATAGAATGGTGGTTGTGGAGAAGACAAAAGGAGAAGATAGTCTCACATCAACTAGGCGTATCAACAGGCTATGGAGACGCCCATCAATAGATATCAATGTGAGTGAGTAGGGATTGCCATGCAACGGATGCACTAGAGCTATAAGTGTATGAAAGTTCAAAAGGAAACTAAGTGGGTGTGCATCCAACTTGCTTGCTCACGAACACCTAGGGCACTTTGAGGAAGCCCATCATTGGAATATACAAGACAAGTTCTATAATGAAAATTCCCACTAGTATATGAAAGTGACAACATAGGAGACTCTCTATCATGAAGATCATGGTACTACTTTGAAGCACAAGTGTGGTAAAAGGATAGTAGCATTGCCCCTTCTCTCTTTTTTCTCATTTTTTTTTGTTTTTTTTGTTTTTTGGGCCTTCTCTTTTTTATGGCCTCTTTTTTCTCTTCTTTTTTTTCATCCGGAGTCTCATCCTGACTTGTGGGGGAATCATAGTTTCCATCATCCGTTCCTGACATGGGACAATGCTCTTACAATGATGACCATCACACTTTATTTACTTACAACTCAAGAATTACAACTCGATACTTAGAACAAAATATGACTCTATGTGAATGCCTCCGGCGGTGTACCGGGATGTGTAATGAATCAAGAGTGACATGTATGAAAGAATTATGAAAGGTGGCTTTGCCACAAATACGATGTCAACTACATGATCATGCAAAGCAATATGACAATGATGAAGCGTGTCATAATAAACAAAACAGTGGAAAGTTGCATGGCAATATATCTCGGAATGGCTATGGAAATTCCATAATAGGTAGGTATGGTGGCTGTTTTGAGGAAGATAAATGTTGGGTTTATGGTACCGTCAAAAGTTGCGCGGTACTAGAGAGGCTAGCACCGGTGGAAGGGTGAGAGTGCGTATAATCCATGGACTCAACATTAGTCATAAAGAACTCACATACTTATTGCAAAAATCTATTAGTTATCGAAACAAAGTACTACACGCATGCTCCTAGGGGGATAAATTGGTAGGAAAAGACCATTGCTCGTCCCCGACCGCCACTCATAAGGAAGACAATAAATAAATAAATCATGCTCCGACTTCATCACATAACGGTTCAACATACGTGCATGCTACGGGAATCACAAACTTTAACACAAGTATCTCTCAAATTCACAACTACTCAACTAGCATGACTCTAATATCACCATCTTCATATCTCAAAACAATCATCAAGTATCAAACTTCTCATAGTATTCAATGCACTTTGTATGTAAGTTTTTATTATACCCATCATGTATGCCTATCATATTAGGACTAAATTCATAACCAAAGCAAAATACCATGCTGTTCTAAAAGACTCTCAAAATAATATAAGTGAAGCATGAGGGTTCATCTATTTCTTCAAAATAAAACCACCGCCGTGCTCTAAAAGGATATAAGTGAAGCACTAGAGCAAATGGCAAACTACTCCGAAAGATATAAGCGAAGCACAATGAGTAGTTGAATAATTATGTAACTATGTGAAGACTCTCTAACATTTAAGAATTTCAGATCTTGGTATTTTATTCAAACAGCAAGCAAAACAAAAGAAAATAAAATGACGCTCCAAGAAAAACACATAACATGTGGTGAATAAAAATATAGCTCCAAGTAAAGTTACCGATGAACGAAGACGAAAGAGGGGATGCCATCCAGGGCATCCCCAAGCTTAGGCTCTTGGTTGTCCTAGAATGTTACCTTGGGGTGCCTTGGGAATCCCCAAGCTTAGGCTCTTGCCACTCCTTATTCCATAGTCCATCGAATCTTTACCCAAAACTTGAAAACTTCACAACACAAAACTTAACAGAAAATCTCATAAGCTCCGTTAGTATAAGAAAATAAATCACCACCTAGGTATTGTTTTGAACTCATTCTAAATTCATATTGGTGTAATATCTACTATATTCCAACTTTACAACCATTTCCCACGCGCATCGTCACCTCGTCCTTAGCCAATCTTCGCTTAATCCGTAGCCCCTGTTTCGAGTTGCAAATATTAGCAATAGAACCAGTATCAAATACCCAGGTGCTAGTGCGAGCATTAGTAAGGTACACATCAATAACATGTATATCAAATATACCTTTCACTTTTCCATCCTTCTTATCCGCCAAATACTTGGGGCAGTTTCGCTTCCAGTGACCAGTCCCTTTGCAGTAGAAGCAATCAGTCTAAGGCTTAGGTCCAGACTTGGGCTTCTTCACTTGAGCAACAACTTGCTTGCTGTTCTTCTTGAAGTTCCCCTTCTTCCCTTTGCCCTTCTTCTTGAAACTGGTGGTCTTGTTGACCATCAACACTTGATGCTCCTTCTTGATTTATACCTTCGCATCCTTTAGCATTGCGAAGAGCTCGGGAATTGTCTTATCCATCCCTTGCATATTGTAGTTCATCATGAAGCTCTTGTAGCTTGGTGGTAGTGATTGAAGAACTCTGTCAATGACACTATCATCAGGAAGATTAACTCCTAGCTGAGTCAAGTGGTTGTGGTACCCAGACATTCTGAGTATATGTTCACTGATAGAACTATTCTCCTCCATTTTGCAGCGGTAGAACTTATTGGAGACTTCATATCTCTCAATCCTGGCATTTGCTTGAAATATTAAATTCAACTCCTGGAACATCTCATATGCTCCATGACATTCAAAACGTCGTTGAAGTCCCAGTTCTAAGCCGTAAAGCATGGCACACTAAACTATCGAGTAGTCATCAGCTTTGCTTTGCCAGACGTTCTTAACATCGTCAGCAGAATCTGCAGCAGGCTTGTCACCCAGCGGTGCTTCCAGGACGTAATTCTTCTATGCAGCAATAAGGATAATCCTTAAGTTACGAACCCAGTCCATGTAGTTGCTTGATAACCCACAAGTATAGGGGATCGCAACACTTTTCGAGGGTAGAGTATTCAACCCAAATTTCTTAATTCGACACAAGGGGAGCCAAAGAATATTCTCAAGTGTTAGCAGCTAGTTGTCAATTCAACCACACCTAGAAACTTAATATCTGTAGCAAGGTATTTAGTAGCAAAGTAATATGATAGTAGTGGTAACGGTGACAAAAGTAACGGTAGTAGGTTTGGTTTTATAGTGATTGTAACAGTAGCAACGGAAAAGTAAATAAGCGAAGAACAATATATGAAAAGCTCGTAGGCAATGGATCAGTGATGGATAATTATGTCGGATGCGATCAATCATGCAACAGTTATAACATAGGGTGACACAGAACTAGCTCCAGTTCATCAATGTAATGTAGGCATGTATTCCGAATATAGTCATACGTGCTTATGGAAAAGAACTTGCATGGCATCTTTTGTCCTACCCTCCCGTGGCAGCGGGGTCCTATTGGAAACTAAGGGATATTAAGGCCTCCTTTTAATAGAGTATCGGACCAAAGCATTAACACATAGTGAATACATGAACTCCTCAAACTACGGTCATCACCAGTAAGTATCCCGATTATTGTCACTTCGGGGTTAACGGATCATAACACATAATAGGTGACTATTGACTTGCAAGATAGGATCAAAACTCACATATATTCATGAAAACATAATATGTTCAGATCTGAAATCATGGCACTCGGGCCCTAGTGACAATCATTAAGCATAGCAAAGTCATAGCAACATCAATCTCAGAACATAATGGATACTAGGGACTAAACCCTAACAAAACTAACTCGATTACATGATAAATCTCATCCAACCCATCACCGTCCAGCAAGCCTACGATGGAATTACTCACGCACGACGGTGAGCATCATGAAATTGGTGATGGAGGAAGGTTGATGATGACAATGGCGACATATTCCCCTCTCCGGAGCCCCGAACGGACTCCAGATCAGCCCTCCCGAGAGAGTTTAGGGCTTGGCGGCGGCTCCGTATTGTAAAACGCGATGAATCCTTCTCTCCTATTTTTTCTCCCCGAACATGAATATATGGAGTCAGGATGGACGTCGGTGGAGCATCAGGGGGCCCACGAGGCAGGGGGCGCGCCCAGGGGGTAGGCGCGCCCCCACCCTCGTGGACAGGGTGTGGGCCCCCTGACGTTGATTCTTTCGCCATTATTTTTTATATATTCCAAAAATAATCTCCGTTGATTTTTAGGTCATTCCGAGAACTTTTATTTCTACACAAAAATAACACCATGGCAATTCTTCTGAAAACAGTGTCAGTCCGGGTTAGTTCCATTCAAATCATGCAAGTTAGAGTCCAAAACAAGGGCAAAAGTGTTTGGAAAAGTAGATGTGACGGAGACGTATCAACTCCCCCAAGCTTAAACCTTTGCTTGTCCTCAAGCAATTCAGTTGACAAATTGAAAGTGATAAAGAAAAACTTTTACAAACTCTGTTTGCTCTTGTTGTTGTAAATATGTAAAGCCAGCATTCAAGTTTTCAGCAAAGATTATGAACTAACCATATTCACAATAGCATTTAGGTCTCATGTTTACTCATATCAATGACATAATCAACTAGCGAGCAATACTAATAAATCTTGGATGACAACACTTTCTCAAAACAATCATAATATGATATAACAAGATGGTATCTCGCTAGCCTTTCTGAGACCACAAAACATAAATGTAGAGCACCTCTGAAGATCAAGGGCTGACTGGAAATTGTAATTCATGGTAAAAGAGATCCAGTCAAGTCATACTCAATGTAAACTAACAATAATACATGCAAATGACAGCGGTGCTCTCCAACGGGTGCTTTTTAATAAGAGGATGATGACTCGGCATAAAAGTAAATAGATAGGCCCTTTGCAGAGGGAAGCAGGGATTTGTAGAGGTGCCAGAGCTCGATTTTGAAATAGAGATGAATAATATTTTGAGCGCTATACTTTCATTGTCAACATAACAACCAAGAGATCTCGATATCTTCCATGCTACACACATTATAGGCGGTTCCCAAGCAGAATGGTAAAGTTTATACTCCCCCACCACCAACAAGCATCAATCCATGGCTTGCCCGAAACAACGGGTTGCCTCCAACTAACAACAATCCTGGGGGAGTTTTGTTTGCAATTATTTTGATTTGAGCATGGGACTGGGCATCCAGGTGACCAGCCATTTTCTCGTGAGTGAGGAGCGGAGTCCACTCCTCTTGAGAATAACCCGCCTAGCATGGAAGATACAGACAACCCTAGTTGATACATGAGCTATTCGAGCATACAAAACAGAATTTTATTTGAAGGTTTAGAGTTTGGCACATACAAATTTACTTGGAATGGCAGGTAGATACCGCATATAGGAAGGTATGGTGGACTCGTATGGAATAACTTTGGGGTTTATGGAGTTGGATGCACAAGCAATATTCCCGCTTAGTACAAGTGAAGGCTAGAAAGAGACTAGGAAGCGACCAGCTAGAGAGCGACAACAGGCATAAACATGCATTAAAATTAATCAAGACTGAATGTGAGCATGAGTAGGATATAATTCACCATGAACATAAATATCGTGGAGGCTATGTTGATTTTGTTTCAACTACATGCGTGAACATGTGCCAAGTCAAGCCACTCGAATCGTTCAAAGGAGGATACCACACTATCATACCACATCACAACCATTTTAATAGCATGTTGGCACACAAGGTAAACCATTATAAACTCCAAGCTAATTAAGCATGGCATAAGCAACTATAATCTCTAATTGTCATTGCAAACATGTTTCCTTCATAATAGGCTGAATCAGGAACGGTGGACTAATCATATTTACAAAAACAAGAGAGATCGAGTTCATACCAGCTTCTCTCATCTCAATTGGTTCATCCTATATCGTCATTATTGCCTTTCACTTGCATAACCGAATAGTGTGGATAATAATAGTGCACGTGCATTGGACTAAGCTGGAATCTGCAAGAATTCAATTCAAGGGAGAAGACAAGGTAATATGGGCTCTTTGTTAGATCAACAATAATGCATAGGAGAGCCACTCAACATTTTCATCATGGTCTTCTCCTCTCGACCCCCAAAGAACAAGAAAAGAAAATAAAACTATTTACACGGGAAAGCTCCCAACAAGCACAAGAAGAACGAGAAATCTTTTTGGGTTTTTCTTTTAGTTGTTACTACTACAGCCTACAGGCATGGAAAGTAAACTAGCTAAAAGCTACAACTATTTTTTTGGTTTTTATTGAGGTTTTTCAAACACACAAGAAGAAAGCTTAAATAGAAATTAAACTAGCATGGATTATACAATGAAAAAGTATGAGCACCGACAATTAGCATGAGTGTGTGAACATGAATGTAATGTCGGTGAGGAATACGTACTCCCCCAAGCTTAGGCTTTTGGCCTAAGTTGGTCTATGTCCACAGATCAAAACTGCTCTCTCCGGTGTACTGAGGAGAATCCTCAGGGTGCCACTGGTTGGCGATCTCCTCCGGATCCCACTGATAAACAGACTGACGGTGAGTATCAGATAGTGGTTCTGGCTCTGGAGCTGATGTTAGGATCTGGTATGCCTGAACGGCCTCCGACAAAACAAGGTATGTGCCTGGAAATATGTTGAACAAAGAGGGAGCAGGCAAGGTAATAGTCTCAAAATGATTCTTACCAAACATCAGTCTATAATTAAGCATCTTCTTCTTATTCTTAACAATGAAATCATGTGCTACCATGCTCTTATAATCTAGCAAGATATGAGGCAACAAATTTTCCTCTTTCTCATAATGCCTAATAGGTATGTTAAAGCGTGCAGCAAGGCGTGAGGAGAAGATGCTTCCTAGGATGGGACCCTTTGTACGGTTCAGATTTAACCGTTTAGCAACAATAGCGCCTAAGCTGAAAGTGGTATCATGAAACAAAGCATGGCGTAAAATAACAATATCAGGGGCACTAAGATTTCCACAATTCCCGCGACCAATTAAGCATCTACTAGCAAATATTGCAAAGTAACGTAGAACAGGAAAATGTATGCTAGTGATTCTCGCATCGAAAACTTTCCTCATTTCCCCTACAACAATCATATCAATAAACCCCTCCACATCATTACGATGTGGTTCCTCTATGCTGCCCTCAAAGGGTATCTTACAAACCTGGCAAAACTCATAAAGTGACATCTCCTTATGCTCATCATATAAATAAAACTCCACCGAAGGTGTTGACCTCCTAGCATGGAAATGAAAGTTTTGCACAAAAATATTGGTGAGTAAGAGATATTGTTCACGCTGGTCATGGAGGAAGTCGGTGAGGCCTGCATTCTCAGACAAATAATAAAAATCTTCATAAATCCCGGCTACTCTCAAGAACTCATCACAAGGCCATTCACACGGCCGAACCTCCGCAGTACGAGGGAGATTATACTTGGGCTTCTTGTTCTCTTCACTTTGCTTATCCTTCGAGCTTCGGCTCGATGAGCCCCTCAAAAATCTCTTCATCTTTTTCTGAAAATTTCTGAATTTTTGAGTAACTTAAAAATAAAAGTGAACCAAACTCAACAAGATCGATAGCAACTACTCCTACAAGTGCCCAGAGGCCATATCATGCATTAAAACTACTTTTGACCACATAAATTTGACATGCAAGCTCAAGAACAGGCTCACCTAAGAAGCAAAAAATTTCTATAAATTAAGCACTAGAACAAAAACTAATTGGACCATTGGAGGAGTCACATACCAAAGAACAATCCCCCAAAGCAGTTTTGTGAATGGAGCTTTGAGCAAGGAGATCGAAAATGGCAGCAAGATGAGGTAGAACTCGGGTTTGAGCTGGTCGGTGATTTTTTCTGGAGCAAGACGAAGTGCGTGGGTGCAAGAATAAGTGGAGGGGACCCACGTGGGGTCCATGAGGCAGGGGGCACACCTAGGGGGGTAGGCGCGCCCTCCACCCTCGTGGGCACGTGGTGGATCCCCCTGGTGTGTTCTCAGTGCCAGATATTCTCAAATATTCTAGAAAAAATCATATTAAATTTTTAGGCAATTTGGAGAACTTTTATTTTCAGGGTATTTATTTATTGCAAGGATAATTCAGAAAACAGACAGAAAATACTATTTTTGCTTTATTTAAACTAAATAACAGAAAGTAAAAAGAGGGTACATAAGGTTGTGCTTTCTAACTTCATCCATCTCATGCTCATCAAAAGGAGTCCACTAACAAGGTTGATCAAGTCTTGTTAACAAACTCATTCTGAATTGCATGAAACCGGAGAAATTTCAAATAACACTAGGTTACCTCAACTGGGATATGCACATCCCCAACAATAAGAATATCAAATTTCTTCTTGACAGTAGGAAGAGGAAATTCAAAACCTCCAATAGTAATAGTTGGATTTTTTCCAATAGAATTGATGCCGTGGACTTGAGGTTGTTTCCTCGGAAAGTGTACCATATGCTCATTACCATTAACATGAAAAGTGACATTGCCTTTGTTGCAATCAATAACAGCCCTTGCAGTATTCAAAAAGGGTCTACCAAGGATAATCGACATACTATCGTCCTCGGGAATATCAAGAATAACAAAGTCCGTAAAATAGTAACGTTTGCAACCACAACAGGCACGTCCTCGCAAATACCGACAGGTATATTAGTTGATTTATCAGCCATTTACAAACATATTTTAGTAGGTGTTAACTTATTCAAATCAAGTCTACGATATAAAGAGAGAGGCATAACACTAACACCGGCTCCAAGATTACATAAAGCAGTTTTAACATAGTTTCTTTTAATGGAGCATGGTATAGTTGGTACTCCTAGATCTTCAAGTTTCTTTGGTATTCCACCCTTAAAAGTGTAATTAGCAAGCATGGTGGAAATTTCAGCTGCCGGTATCTTTCTTTTGTTTGTAACAATATCTTTCATGTACTTAGCATAAGGATTCATTTTAAGCATATCAGTCAAACGCATATGCAAAAAGATAGGTCTAATCATTTCAGCAAAGCACTCAAAATCCTCATCATCCTTTTTCTTGGATGGTTTAGGAGGAAAAGGCATGGGTTTCTGAACCCATGGTTCTCTTTCCTTACCGTGCTTTCTAGGAATAAAATCTCTCTTATCATAATGTTGATTCTTTGATTGTGGGTTATCAAGATCAACAACAGGTTCAATCTCTACATCATTATCATTGCTAGGTTGAGCATCAACATGAACATCATCATTAACATTATCACTAGGTTCATGTTCATTACCAGATTGTGTTTCAGCATCAGAAATAGAAATATCATTGGGATTCTCAGGTGTGTCAACAACAGGTTCACTAGAAACATGCAAAGTCCTATCATTTTTCTTCTTCTTCTTTTTAGAAGAACTAGGTGCATCAACATTAATTCTCTGAGAATCTTGCTCAATTCTCTTAGGGTGGCCCTTAGGATACAAAGGTTCCTATGTCATTCTACCCCTCTAGTCATAACTCTAACATCATTATCCTTTTTCTTATTATTTAAAAATCATTCTAAGCTTTAAGTACTTGTTCTACTTGAGTGGTAACCATAGAAGCATGTTTACTAATAAGTTTAAGTTCACCTTTAACACTAGCCATATAATCACTCAAGTGTTCAAGCATATCAACATTGCGTTTCAATTGTCTACCAACATAAGCATTGAAGTTTTCTTGTTTAACAATAAAATTATCAAACTCATCTAAGCATTGGCTAGCAGACTTGTAATGAGGAATATCACCATCATCAAATATATAGAGAGAATTTACCTTCACTACCTGTGTCGGGTTATCAAGACCATGTATTTCTTCAATAGGTGGTAAATTCTTAACATCTTCAGCTTTAATACCTTTTTCTTTCATAGATGTCTTTGCCTCTTGCATATCTTCAGGACTGAGAAATAGAATACCCCTTTTCTTCATAGTTGGCTTAGGAGTTGGTTCGGGAAGTGTCCAATCATTTTCATTACTCAACATATTATTCAATAGCAATTCAGCTTGATCAACTGTTCTTTCCCTGAAAACACAACCAGCACAAATATCCAGGTGGTCTCTGGAAGCATCGGTTAGTCCATTATAAAAGATATCAAGTATTTCATTTTTCTTAAGAGGATTATCAGGCAAAGCATTAAGTAATCGGAGAAGCCTCCCCCAAGCTTGTGGGAGACTCTCTTCTTCAATTTGCACAAAATTATATATTTCCCTTAAAGCAGCTTGTTTCTTATGAGCGAGGAAATATTTAGCAGAGAAGTAATAAATCATATCATGAGGACTACGCACACAACCAGGATCAAGAGAATTAAACCATGTTTTAGCATCACCCTTTAATGAGAACGGAAACAACTTAAGGAAAAAGTAATAGCGAGTTTTCTCATCATGAGTAAACAGGGTGGCTATATCATTTAACTTAGTAAGATGTGCCACAAAAGTTTCAGATTCATAACCATAGAAAGGATCTGATTCAACCAAAGCAATTAACTCAGGATCGACAGAGAAATCATAATCCTTATCAGTGATAAAGATAGGTGAAGTAGCAAAAGCAGGGTCATGTTTCATTCTAGCATTCAAGGATTTTTCTTTAAGCTTAGCTAATAATTTCTTAAGATCAGATCTATCATTGCAAGCTAAGAAATCTCTAGCAGTTTATTCATCCATAACATAGCCCTCAGGCACAACAGGCAATTCATATCTAGGGGGAGAATCTTCATCATCACTTTCATCAATATTATTAGTTTCAATAATTTGATTCTCTCTAACCCTAGCAAGTTGTTCATCAAGATATTCACCTAGTGGCACAGTATTATCAAGCATAGAAGTAGTTTCATCATAAGTATCATGCAAAGCAAAAGTGGCATCATCAATAACATGCGACATATTAGAATGAATAACAGGTGTAGGTGTCGCAAGTTTACTCAAAACAGAAGGTGAATCAAGTGCAGAGCTAGATGGCAGTTCCTTACCTCCCCTCGTAGTTGAGGGAAAAATCTTGGTTCTTTTATCTTTCAAGTTCTTCATAGTGATCAGCAAATATAAATCCCAAGTGACTCAAAGAATAGAGCTATGCTCCCCGGCAACGGCGCCAGAAAATAGTCTTGATAATCCACAAGTATAGGGGATCGCAACAGTTTTCGAGGGTAGAGTATTCAACCCAAATTTATTGATTCGACACAAGGGGAGCCAAAGAATATTCTCAAGTATTAGTAGCCGAGTTATCAATTCAATCACACCTGGAAACTTAATATCTGCAGCAAGGTATTTAGTAGCAAAGTAATATCATAGTAGTGGTAACGGTGACAAAAGTAACGATAGCAGTTTGGGTTTTATAGTGATTGTAACAGTAGCAACGGAAAAGTAAATAAGCGAAGAACAATATATGAAAAGCTCGTAGGCAATGGATGAGTGATGGATAATTATGTCGTACGCGATCAATCATGCAACAGCTATAGCATAGGGTGACACAGAACTAGCTCCAGTTCATCAATGTAATGTAGGCATGTATTCCGAATATAGTCATACGTGCTTATGGAAAAGAACTTGCATGACATCTTTTGTCCTACCCTCCCGTGGCAGCGGGGTCCTATTGGAAACTAAGGGATATTAAGGCCTCCTTTTAATCGAGTACCTGACCAAAGCATTAACACATAGTGAATACATGAACTCCTCAAACTACGGTCATCACCGGTAAGTATCCCGATTATTGTCACTTCGGGGTTAACAGATCATAACACATAATAGGTGACAATTGACTTGCAAGATAGGATCAAGAACTCACATATATTCATGAAAACATAATAGGTTCAGATCTGAAATCATGGCACTCGGGCCCTAGTGACAAGCATTAAGCATAGCAAAGTCATAGCAACATCAATCTCAGAACATAATGGATACTAGGGATCAAACCCTAACAAAACTAACTCGATTACATGATAAATCTCATCCAACCCATCACCGTCCAGCAAGCCTACGATGGAATTACTCACGCAAGACAGTGAGCATCATGAAATTGGTGATGGAGGAAGGTTGATGATGACGATGGCGATGGATTCCCCTCTCCGGAGCCTCGAACGGACTCCAGATCAGCCCTCCCAAGAGAGTCTAGGGCTTGGTGGCGGCTCCATATCGTAAAATGTGATGAATCCTTCTCTCCTATTTTTTTCTCCCCGAACGTGAATATATGGAGTCAGGATGGACGTCGGTGGAGCATCAGGGGGCCCACGAGGCAGGGGGGCGCGCCCCCCACCCTCGTGGACAGGGTGTGGGCCTCCTGACGTAGATTCTTTCGCCAGTATTTTTTATATATTCCAAAAATAATCTTCGTTGATTTTCAGGTCATTCCAAGAACTTTTATTTCTGCACAAAAATAACACCATGGCAATTCTGCTGAAAACAGCGTCAGTCCGGGTTAGTTCCATTCAAATCATGCAAGTTAGAGTCCAAAGCAAGGGCAAAAGTGTTTGGAAAAGTAGATACGATCGAGACATATCATTGCTACCATCATCTTTCAACTTAGCTTTCTCTAGGAACGCATTAAAATTCAACGGAACAACAACACGGGCCATCTATCTACAACAACATAAGCATGCAAAATACTATGAGGTACTAAGTTCATGATAAATTAAAGTTCAATTAATCATATTACTTAAGAACTCCCACTTAGATAGACATCCCTCCAATCATCTAAGTGATCACGTGATCCATATCAACTAAACCATGTCCGATCATCACGTGAGATGGAGTAGTTTTCAATGGTGAACATCACTATGTTGATCATATCTACTATATGCTGATTCACGCTCGACCTTTCGGTCTCAGTGTTCCGAGGCCATATCTGCATATACTAGGCTCGTCAATTTTAACCCGAGCATTCTGCATGTGCAAAACTGGCTTGCACCCGTTGTATGTGAACGTAGAGCTTATCACACCCGGTAATCACGTGGTGTCTCGGCACGATGAACTGTAGCAACGGTGCATACTCAGGGAGAACACTTATACCTTGAAATTTAGTGAGAGATCATCTTGTAATGCTACCACCGAACTAAGCAAAATAAGATGCATAAAGGATAAACATCACATGCAATCAATATAAGTGATATGATATGGTCATCATCATCTTGTGCCTTTGATCTCCATCTCCAAAGCACCGTCATGATCACCATCGTCACCGGCTTGACACCTTGATCTCCATCGAAGCATCTTTGTCGTCTCACCAACTATTGCTTCTACGACTATCGCTACCGCTTAGTGATAAAGTAAAGCGATTACATGGCGATTGCATTTCATACAATAAAGCGACAATCATATGGCTCCTGCCAGTTGCCGATAACTTTGTTACAAAAGATGATCATCTCATACAACAATTTATATAATCACGTCTTGACCATATCACATCACAACATGCCCTGCAAAAACAAGTTAGATGTCCTCTACTTTGTTGTTGCAAGTTTTACGTGGCTGCTACAGGCTTCTAGCAAGAACCGTTCTTACCTACGCATCAAAACCACAACGTAGTATAGTGATTGCTTTTTGATCTTCAGAAAGAACCCTGTTCATTGAAACCGATTCAACTAAAGTGGGAGAAACAGACACCCACTAGCCACCTGTGTGAGAAGCACGTCGGTAGAACCATACTCGCTAAGCGTACGTGTAATGTCGGTCTGAGCCGCTTCATCCAACAATACTGCTGAATCAAGAATCAACTAGTGACGACAAGCAATATGTATATACTCACACCCACAACTCCTTTATGTTCTACTCGTGCATATAACATCTACGCATAGACCTGGCTCAGATGCCACTATTGGGGAGCACAGTATTTCAAAAAAATTCCTACAATCATGCAAGATCTATCTAGGAGATGCATAGAAACGAGAGGGGAAGAGTATGTCTACATACCCTTGTAGACCGAAAGCGGAAGCGTTATGAAAACGCGATTGATGTAGTCGTACGTCTTCGCGATCCAACCGATCCTAGCACCGAAGGTACATCACCTCCGCGATCTGCACACGTTCAACTCGGTGACATCCCACGATCTCTAGATCCAGCTGAGGTCGAGGGAGAGTTTCATTAGCACGAGGCGTGATGACGGTGACGATGAAGTTACCGATGCAAGGCTTCGCCTAAGCACTACAACGATATGACGGAGGTGGAAATCTGTGGAGGGGGGCACCACACACGGCTAAACAATCAAATTGTGTGTCCTAGGGTGCCCCCTGCCCCCGTATATAAAGGATCAAGGGGGAGGCCGGCCGACCCTATAGGGGCGCGCCCCAAGTAGGATTCCTACTAGGAATAATAATCCTATTCCTAGTAGGTTTCCAAAAAGGAAGATAGGGGGAAGGAAGGAGAGGGAGAGAGGGAGAAGGAAAGGGGGACGCCACCCCCTTCCATAGTCCAATTCGGACCCAAGGGGGAGGGGCGCGCGACCTGCCCTAGCCGCCTCTCTCTATCTCTCTCCACAAAGGCCCATGAGGCCCATTAGTCCCCCCCCCGGGGGGGGGGGGTTGGTAACCCTACGACACTCCGGTTTTATCCGAAACTTCTCCGGCACATTTCCAGTGTCCGAATATAGTCGTCCAATATATCAATCTTTATGTCTCGACCATTTCGAGACTCCTCGTCATGTCCGTGATCACATCCGGGACTCCGAACTACCTTCGGTACATCAAAACACATAAACTCATAATACCGATCGTCATCGAACATTAAGCATGCGGACCCTACGGGTTTGAGAACTATGTAGACATGACCGAGACTCACTTCTGGTCAATAACCAATAGCGGAACCTGGATGCTCATATTGGTTCCTACATATTCTATGAAGATCTTTATCGGTCAAACCGCATAACAACATACGTTGTTCCCTTTGTCATCGATATGTTACTTGCCCGAGATTCAATCGTCGGTATCTCAATACCTAGTTCAATCTCGTTACCGGCAAGTCTCTTTACTCGTTCCGCAATGCAACATCCCGTAACTAACTCATTATTCACATTGCTTGCAAGGCTTATAGTGATGTGCATTACCGAGAGGTTCTAGAGATACCTCTCCGATACACGAAGTGACAAATCCTAATCTCGATCTATGCCAACTCAACAAACGCCATCGGAGACACCTGTAGAGCACCTTTACAGTCACCCAGTTACGTTGTGACATTTGATAGCACACTAAGTGTTTCTCCGGTATTCGGGAGTTGCATAATCTCATAGTCATAGGAACATGTATAAGTTATGAAGAAAGCAATAGCAACAAACTAAACGATCATCGTGCTAAGCTAACGGATGGGTCAAGTCAATCACATCATTCTCTAGTGATGTGATCCCATTAATCAAATGACAACTTATGTCTATTGTAACATCCCAAATTTTCAATTTGGAATGTTATACATAGATCATTCATGCATATCATATTTTATTGCATTTCATTTCTCGATCCTCGAAATCCTAAGAAACTCAAGGACCCTCGGAGAGAGTTGGGGATTTCATTGTTTTCATATTTGAATTTTATCAAATATTGAAACGAGGATTTTGGTTTTAATTATTTTTCTCTCCAAAAATATTTCATATTAAAATATATGAGAGGAGATAATATGACTTCTCCAAAATAATTGAAATATCGGAGGAAAAAATATTAAAATCAAATATTTGATTTTATTTGGATTTTATTGCTAATTTGTTCGCATTAGAAAAATTGCACGTTTTTCAAAATTGCATTTTAGTGCCAAGAAAATGTTCATCTTGTTCTAAATATTTTATTAGACGGTGAAAATTTGTTTTGGAATTTTTAGATTTTTATTTTATTTTCTAAGATTTATTTAAGTTCTGGTGAAATTATATATAAAAAAACTCCAGCGCCCGACTGGGCCGAAGCCCAGCCGAGCCAGGCCGGCCCGCCGCGCCGCCACCGCCTTCCCCCGCGTGCCCGTGCCCGCATCGGACTCCGCCGGAGTCCGGGAGTCCGCCGCCGCCCTAGTTTCCCCTTCCCCAAGCCGACCCCGCCCCCCCTTTATATGGCGCCCCGCCCCACCACCACCACCCCGTCCCGCCCGCCGCCCGCAGCCGCCGCAGCAGCAGCCGCCCCCGCCGCCTGCAGTCACCGCCGCCGCTTGCCGCGTAGCCGCCCAGCGCCGCCGCCATCCGCCGTCGCCATCGACACCACCTAGCCCCGCCGGAGCCCCGCGCCCTGCCGGATCCGACGAGGTAGCCGCCGCCGCCGGTTTTCTCTAAAAAACTGATCTGGTTTTTCTTTTGAAAACCCTAGGTTCGTTTTTTTGAATAGATCGGTTTTATTTGTTTTCTGGTTTAGTTTATTTAGCGGACGTTCGTCCGTATGTTCGTTTTAACGAACAGTTTTCGCTCATTAGTTACAGATAACGAACGTTCGTTCGTTAGCCTGTTTGTCAGTTTTTCTTTTTCTCGGGTTTTTCGCGATTATTTTGATGGCGATTTCTGATCCGATTTTTGTTTCAGTTTATCTTTTCGCTCGTTTGTCGGAATCAAGCGATTCAAGCGCCTAGATCTTCATCTCGAAACTCTGTTTCTGTTTAATCAACTTGAACAAGATTTTGGTACTATAAAAATTTGACTTTAGTCAAGATTAGTAAACAGATCTTGTTTCTTTCGCAGTTTGAGTTTCATTGCTCCGTTTGATTTGATTCTTTTCGCAAACCGGAGTTCTTAAGTTGAACTTTTTGGTTAGATCTTCTTATTTGAGATTTACCCGTGTTTCTTTGCTTGATTGCTTATGTATGCTATTGTTTGTTTGCGATAGAACACCCAGAGTGCGAAGCATGCTACTACGAGTCCCTAGGTTTTGCGGATCATCAGCAAGGCAAGTAACACTTTGATCATACTCCTTTCATACCCAGTTTTTATGCATTAGTTCCAATCCTCAAACATTGCATGATTAGGATGTGATTAACTTGTGGGTTGGGAAGTAGTTAATGAGGTAGAACCTATTGCCCTGTTATTATCAAACCCTTGGGAGTTACTTCTACGTATTGCTTATATTGCTATGCTATGCTCATAGACGTGGTTTGGGTGAGTGAAATCCATGACAGATGTGAGATTGTTAATTAATGGTTCAACTTAAGGTGGCAACTTGAATACACATCTGGGTGGATTGTTTGTCAGGCACCTGGAGAATCCAGTGTTGTCCTAGGATATCCCGGAGTACCCATGTGATAATCCTAAGGTCCGCCACCCAGGCTCAAAGGGAACTGAGATATTTCATGCTAGAAACTTCCGTGTGCAACCACATGCTATTATGGGCTCTAGCATGGCTGAGTAAGTTACATGAGCTCTTGAAGAGGTAGATCAACAGGTAGAGAGATGTAGGTTTGTATGGTCTGCGCGGAGTAAAGAGTAAATGTTTCTGAAAGACTGTGTCTCGGTCATCTGTTTCTCAAACACCCTGTAGTGCGAGAAATCCAATGGAGGTGATCGGGTCTTGTGGGTAAAAGTGCACAAACCTCTGCAGAGTGTACAATCTAATCATGGTTAGCCGTGTCCCCGGTTATGGACAATTCTTGAGTATCTAGTACTTGGATTATCATATGTATCCCATCACGCTAAATTAATATTGTTGGGTTGATAATTACTTTTAATTGGGATTGAGTTGGTGGAACCTTCTCAATGATGTTTCAACTACCATGATAGTTAAATAAAATCTATTCCTTTGTTGTAGGAAAAATTTTTCTTTTCGCAAAAACTATAACCATAGAGCTTTCCACCAGCCAAATATGCATGTAGTGATAGCATTATTCTATTCTTGCTCTACTGTGTTATATTGCCAGCATATTCCATGTGCTGACCCGTTTTCAGGCTGCAACGTATTATGTTGCAGACTTTTCAGACGAGGAGTAAGGTTCGTTAGGTCGTTGTCGTGCAGCTCAGTTATGTCGTTGGAGTTGATGGACTCACTTTATCTTCCAAGCCTTCCACTTTTACCGTATTAGATGGCCTTAAGCCATATTTATTGTAATAAGTTCTCTTTTGAGACATTCGATGTAATAAGTGTGTGATTGCTACTCTGTTATAAATCCTTTGAGTACTGTGTGTGTCAGCATTACCGATCCAGGGATGACACTGAAGCACAGAGACTTGACCGTTTGAGGTCGGGTCGCTACAAGATGGTATCAGAGCACACGCTGAGTGTAGGACACGACCACTAAGCTAAAGCCCTAGATCACTATTCTCTTCTCATTTCTGACTCCTCTCCATTTTCTATTCTTTAGGATGGCGGACGCAAGGAACAAGTTTGCACAACCGGATGAAGACACACCCTTTGGACGACACTTGAAGGAAGTCACTAGGTACCTGAACATTGGAATACCAAGCTTCACCGGGACTTACAACGCCACTTTACCAGAAGAGGAGCGATGGATGATTCAAGTTCAAGTTCCAGGAAGGACATTCATGCCAGTCACTAAGCCCATAGAGTTTTCCTTTGATGCACCAACCTGGAGTCTAGGAAAGAGTATGGCAGCTCACATCACCATGGGACGCATTGGAGAAGTTTATCATAAGGAGCTTAAGGATACTATCTATCAGATTTGTGGGCACCGAGACAAGCAATGGGAGATGATCAGCACCAGGAAGGATAGATCAATTGCAGCCTTCATCCAGGAGTTAAACTAGCACATTCGTCGCTAGGAGAACCAGATGTGCGCATGAATGATTGGTCTGAAGAAGGCGATGACTAGGATCACGGAACTGGAGGAAGAACTTAAGGCTATACATGAAGATTATGAGGAGGAAATCGTCTTACTAGTGGAGAAGAATGACGATCTGGAAAGGAAGCTAGGAGTATTCATGGGAGACCCCGCACCAGGAGGAGAAGACGAAGAACCCAAGGAGATTCGTCCGGAGGACTACATCATCATCGACGACACCGACTCGGACCCCGACGATAGCGATGATGACTATGAAGATGAAGCTGGAGCAGACATCATGGAGTCTTCGACCGATCAATAATTTAGTAGACCACCACATCAGTAGTAGTATTCCACCATGTATATAGTATAATCTGAGCACTTTTGTAACGATAGTTATGTTGGGGAACGTAGCATAAATTCAAAATTTTCCTACGTGAAACCAAGATCTATCTATGGAGTCATCTAGCAACGAGGGAGGAGTGGATCTACATACCCTTTTAGATCGCGCGCGGAAGCATTCAAGAGAACGGGGTTGATGGAGTCGTACTCGTCGTGATCCAAATCACCGATGATCCTAGCACCGAACGGACGGCACCTCCGCGTTCAACACACGTACAGAGCAGCAACGTCTCCTCCTTCTTGATCCAGCAAGGGGGAAGGAGAGGTTGATGCAGATCCAGCAACACGACGGCGTGGTGGAAGTAGCGGGATTCCAACAGGGCTTCGCCAAGCGCTGCGGGAGGAGGGAGATGTGTCATGGGAGGGAGAGGGAGGCGCCAGGGCTTAGGTATGGTTGCCCTCCCTTCCCCCCACTATATATAGGGCCAAGGAAGAGGGGGGGGGCGCATCCTTGTCCCTTCCTCCAAGGAAGGGTGCGGCCAGGGAGGAGTCCCTCCTCGCCAAGGCACCTCGGAGGTGCCTTCCCCCTTTAGGACTCTTCCTTTCCTTATCTCTTGGCGCATGGGCCTCTTGGGGCTGGTGCCCTTGGCCCATATAGGCCAAGGAGCACACCCCTACAGCCCATGTGGCCCCCCGGGGTGGGTGGCCCCACTCGATGGACCCCCGGGACCCTTCCGGTGGTCCCAGTACAATACCGGTGACCCCGAAACTTGTCCCGATGGCCGAAATAGCACTTCCTATATATAATTCTTTACCTCCGGACCATTCCGGAACTCCTCGTGACGTCCGGGATCTCATCCGGGACTCCGAACAACTTTCGGGTTACCGCATACTAATATCTCTATAACCCTAGCGTCACCGAACCTTAAGTGTGTAGACCCTACGGGTTCGGGAGACATGCAGACATGACCGAGATGACTCTCCGGTCAATAACCAACAGCGGGATCTGGATACCCATGTTGGCTCCCACATGTTCCACGATGATCTCATCGGATGAACCACGATGTCAAGGACTTAATCAATCCCGTATACAATTCCCTTTGTCTAGCGGTACGATACTTGCCCGAGATTCGATCGTTGGTATCCCGATACCTTGTTCAATCTCGTTACCGGCAAGTCTCTTTACTCGTTTCGTAACACATCATCCCGTGATCAACTCCTTGATCACATTGTGCACATTATGATGATGTCCTACCGAGTGGGCCCAGAGATACCTCTCCGTCACACGGAGTGACAAATCCCAGTCTCGATTCGTGCCAACCCAACAGACACTTTCGGAGATACCTGTAGTGTACCTTTATAGCCACCCAGTTACGTTGTGACGTTTGGCACACCCAAAGCACTCCTACGGTATCCGGGAGTTGCACAATCTCATGGTCTAAGGAAATGATACTTGACATTAGAAAAGCTTTAGCATACGAACTACATGATCTTGTGCTAGGCTTAGGATTGGGTCTTGTCCATCACATCATTCTCCTAATGATGTGATCCCGTTATAATTGACATCCAATGTCCATGGTTAGGAAACCGTAACCATCTATTGATCAACGAGCTAGTCAACTAGAGGCTTACTAGGGACATGGTGTTGTCTATGTATCCACACATGTATCTGAGTTTCCTATCAATACAATTCTAGCATGGATAATAAACGATTATCATGAACAAGGAAATATAATAATAACTAATTTATTATTGCCTTTAGGGCATATTTCCAATAGTCTCCCACTTGCAGTAGAGTCAATAATCCAGTTCACATCGATATGTGATTAACACTCAAGGTCACATCCCCATGTGACTAACACCTAAAGAGTTTACTAGAGTCAATAATCTAGTTCACATTACCATGTGATTAACACTCGATGAGTTCTGGGTTTGATCATGTTATGCTTGTGAGAGATGTTATAGTCAACGGGTCTGAATCTTTCAAATCCGTATGTACTTCGCAAATCTCTATGTCATCTTGTAGATGCAGCTATGACGCTATATTTGGAGCCATTTCAAATAACTGTTCTACTTGGAGCTATTCTAAATTTTTGCTCCATTATACATATCCGGTATCTCTACTCAGAGCTATCCGGATAGGTGTTAAGCTTGCATCGACGTAACTCTTTACGTCGAACTCTTTATCACCTCCATAACCGAGAAACATATCCTTATTCCTCTAAGGATAATTTAGACCGCTATCTGGTGATCTACTCCTAGATTACCTTTGTACCCTCTTGCCAGATATGTGGCAAGGCACACATCAGGTGCGGTACTTAGCATGGCATACCGTATAGAGCCTATGACAAAAGCATAGGGGACGACATTCGTCCTTTTTCTTTCTTCTGCCGTGGTCAAGCTTTAAGTCTTAACTTCATACCTTACAACTCAGGCAAGTACTCCTTCTTTGACTGATCCATCTTGAACCCCTTCAAGATCATGTCAAGGTATGTGCTCATTTGAAAGTACCATTAAGCGTTTTGATCTATCCTTATAGATCTTGATGCTCAATGTTCAAGTAGCTTAATCCAGGCTTTCCATTGAAAAACACTTTCCAAATAACCCTATATGCTTTCCAGAAATTCTACGTCATTTCTGATCCACAATATGTCAACAACATATACTCATCAGAAATTCTATAGTGCTCCCACTCACTTCTTTGGAAATACAAGTTTCTCATAAACTTTGTATAAACCCAAAATCTTTGATCATCTCATCAAAGCGTACATTCCAACTCCGAGATGCTTACTCCAGTCCTTAGAAGGATTGCTGGAGCTTTGCATACTTATTAGCATCTTTCAGGATTGACAAAACCTTCCGGTTGTATCACATACAACCTTTCCTCAAGAAAATCGTCGAGGAAACAATGTTTTGACATCCTATCTGCAAGATTTCATAAATAATGCAGTAATCGCTAATATAATTCCAACAGACTCTTAGCATCACTACGAGTGAGAAAGTCTCATCGTAGTCAACTCCTTGAACTTGTCAGAAAACATCTTAACGACAAGTCGAGCTTTCTTAATGGTGATACTTACCATCATTGTCCGTCTTCCTTTTAAAATCCATATGTACCTAACAGCCTTACGATTATCAAGTAGTTCTTCCAAAGTCTACACTTTGTTTTCATACATGGATCCTATCTCGGATTTTATGGCCTCGAGCCATTCATCAGAATCTGGGCCCACCATCGCTTCTCCATAGCTCTTAGGTTCATTGTTGTCTAGCAACATGACTTCCAAGACAGGATTACGTACCACTCTAAAGTAGTACGCATCCTTGTCATCCCACGAGGTTTGGTAGTGACTTGATCTGAAGTTTCATGATCACTATCATAAGCTTCCACTTCAATTGGTGTAGGTGCCACAGGAACAACTTCCTGTGCCCTGCCACACACTAGTTGAAGAGACGGTTCAATAACCTCATCAAGTCTCCACCATCCTCCCACTCAATTCTTTCGAGAGAAACTTTTCCTCGAGAAAGGACCCGATTCTAGAAACAATCCCTTATTGCTTTCGGATCTGAGACAGGAGGTATACCCAACTGTTTTGGGTGTCCTATGAAGATGCATTTATCCGCTTTGGGTTCGAGCTTATCAGCCTGAAACTTTTCACATAAGCGTCGCAGCCCCAAACTTTTAAGAAATGACAGCTTAGGTTTCTCTAAACCATAGTTCATATGGTGTCATCTCATCGGAATTACGTGGTGCCCTATTTAAAGTGAATGTGGTTGTCTCTAATGCCTAACCCATAAACTATCATGGTAATTCGATAAGAGACATCATGGTATGCATCATATCCAATAGGGTGCAGTTATGATGTTCGGGCACACCATCACACTATGGTGTTCCAGGCTATATTAGTTGTGAAACAATTTCCACAATGTCTCAATTCTGTGCCAAACTCGTAATTCAGATATTCATCTCTATGATCATATCATAGATATTTTATCCTCTTGTCACGACGATCTTTCAACTTCACCCTGAAATTACTTGAACCTTTCAATAATTCAGACTCGTGATTTATCAATTAAATGTACTCAACATCTACTCAAATCATCTGTGAAGTAAGAACATAACGATATCCACTACACGCCTCAGCACTCATTGGACTGCACACATCAAAATGTATTTCTTCCAACAAGTTGCTTTCTAGTTCCATTTTACTGAAAACGAGGCTTTCAGTCATCTTGCCCATGTGGTATGATTTGCATGTCTCAAGTGATTCAAAATCAAGTGAGTCCAAATGGTCCATTTGCATGGAGTTTCTTCATGCATATACACCAATAGACATGGTTCGCATGTCTCAAACTTTTCAAAAACGAGTGAGTCCAAAGATCCATCAACATGGAGCTTCTTCATGCGTTTTATACCGATATGACTTAAGTGGCAGTGCCACAAGTAGGTGGTACTATCATTACTATCTTATATCTTTTGGCATGAACATGTGTATCACTATGATCGAGATTCAATAAACCATTCATTTTAGGTGTAAGACCATTGAAGGTATTATTCAAATAAACAGAGTAACCATTATTCTCCTTAAATGAATAACCGTATTGCGATAGACGTAATCCAATCATGTCTATGCTCAACGCAAACACCAATCTTGATGGTAGAGGGAGCGTACGATATTTGATCAACCTTGGAAATACTTCCAACACACATCGTCATCTCACCTTTAGCTAGTCTCCGTTTATTCTGTAGCTTTTTTATTTCGAGTTACCAACACTTAGCAACCGAACCGGTATCTAATACCCTGGTGCTACTAGGAGTACTAGTAAAGTACACATTAATATAATGTATATCCAATATACTTCTGTCGACCTTGCCTGCCTTCTCATCTACCAAGTATCTAGGGTAGTTCTGCTTCAGTGACCGTTCCCCTCATTACAGAAGCACTTAGTCTCGGGTTTGGGTTCAACCTTGGGTTTCTTCACTAGAGCAGCAACTGATTTGCCGTTTCATGAAGTATCCCTTCTTGCCCTTGCCCTTCTTGAAACTAGTGGTTTTACTAACCATCAACAATTGATGCTCCAACTTGATTTCTACTTTCGCGGTGTCAAACATCGCGAGTTGCTCAAGGATCATCATGTCTATCCCTGATATGTTATAGTTCATCACGAAGCTCTAATAGCTTGGTGGCAGTGACTATGGAGAACCATCACTGTCTCATCTGGAAGATTAACTCCCACTCGATTCAAGCGATTGTAGTACTCGGACAATCTGAGCACATGCTCAACGATTGAGCTTTTCTCCCTTAGTTTGCAGGCTAAGAAAATCGTCAGAGGTCTCATACCTCTTGACGTGGGCACGAGCCTGAAATCCCAATTTCAGCCCTCGAAACATCTCATATGTTTCGCGACGTTTCAAAACGTCTTCGGTGCCTCAACTCTAAACCGTTTAACTGAACTATCACGTAGTTATCAAAACGTGTATGTCAGATGTTCGCAACATCCACAGACGACGTTCGAGGTTTAGCACACTGAGCGGTGCATTAAGGACATAAGCCTTCTATGAAGCAATGAGGACAATCCTCAGTTTACGGACCTAGTCCGCATAATTGCTACTATCAACTTTTCAACTAAATTTTCTCTAGGAACATATCTAAACAGTAGAACTAAAGTGCGAGCTACGACATAATTTGCGAAGACCTTTTGACTATGTTCCGGATAATTAAGTTCATCTTATGAACTCCCACTCAGATAGACATCCCTCTAGTCATCTAAGTGATTACATGATCCGAGTCAACTAGGCCGTGTCCGATCATCACGTGAGACGGACTAGTCAACATCGCTGAACATCTTTATGTTGATCGTATCTACCATACGACTCATGCTCGATCTTTCGGTCTCTTGTGTTCCGAGGCCATGTCTGTACATGCTAGGCTCGTCAAGTCAACCTAAGTGTTTCGCGTGTGTAAATCTGTCTTACACCCGTTGTATGTGAACGTTAGAATCTATCACACCCGATCATCACGTGGTGCTTCGAAACAACAAACTGTCGCAACGGTGCACAGTTAGGGGGAACACCTTCTTGAAATTTTAGTGAGGGATCATCTTATTTACTACCGTCGTTCTAAGCAAATAAGATGTATAAACATGATAAACATCACATGCAATCAAATAGTGACATGATATGGCCAATATCATATTGCTCCTTTTGATCTCCATCTTCGGGGCTCCATGATCATCGTTGTCACCGGCATGACACCATGATCTCCATCATCATGATCTCCATCATCGTGTCTTCTTGAAGTTGTCTCGTCATCTATTACTTCTACTACTATGGCTAACGCTTTAGCAACAAAGTAAAGTAATTACATGACGTTTAAGTTGACACGCAGGTCATAAATAAATAAAGACAACTCCTATGGCTCCTGCCGGTTGTCATACTCATCGACATGCAAGTCGTGATTCCTATTACAAGAACATGATCATCTCATACATCACATATATCATTCATCACATCCTTTGGCCATATCACATCACATAGCATACCCTGCAAAAACAAGTTAGACGTCCTCTAATTGTTGTTTGCATGTTTTACGTGGCTGCTATGGGTTTCTAGCAAGAACGTTTCTTACCTACGCAAAAATCACAACGTGATATGCCAATTGCTATTTACCCTTCATAAGGACCCTTTTCATCGAATCCGATCCGACTAAAGTGGGAGAGACAGACACCCGCTAGCCACCTTATGCAACTAGTGCATGTCAGTCGGTGGAACCAGTCTCACGTAAGAGTACGTGTAAGGTCGGTCCGGGCCGCTTCATCCCACAATGCCGCTGAATCAAGATTGGACTAGTAACGGTAAGCATATTGAACAAAATCAACGCCCACAATTACTTTGTGTTCTACTCATGCATAGAAACTACGCATAGACCTAGCTCATGATGCCACTGTTGGGGAACGTAGCATAAATTCAAAATTTTCCTACGTGTCACCAAGATCTATCTATGGAGTCATCTAGCAACGAGGGAGGAGTGGATCTACATACCCTTGTAGATCGCGTGCGGAAGCGTTCAAGAGAACGGGGTTGATGGAGTCGTACTCGTCGTGATCCAAATCACCGATGATCCTAGCGCCGAACAGACGGAACCTCCGCGTTCAACACACATACGGAGCAGCGACGTCTCCTCCTTATTGATCCAGCAAGGGGGAAGGAGAGGTTGATGGAGATCCAGCAGCACGATGGCGTGGTGGAAGTAGCAGGATTCCAACAGGGCTTCGCCAAGCGCTGCGGGAGGAGGGAGATGTGTCATGGGAGGGAGAGGGAGGCGCCAGGGCTTAGGTATGGTTGCCCTCCCTTCCCCCCACTATATATAGGGCCAAGGGAGAGGGGGGGCGCAGCCTTGGCCCTTCCTCCAAGGAAGGGTGCGGCCAGGGAGGAGTCCCTCCTCCCCAAGGCACCTCGGAGGTGCCTTCCCCCTTTAGGACTCTTCCTTTCCTTATCTCTTGGCGCATGGGCCTCTTGGGGCTGGTGCCCTTGGCCCATATAGGCCAAGGCGCACACCCCTACAGCCCATGTGGCCCCCCGGTGTGGGTGGCCCCACCCAGTGGACCCCCGGGACCCTTCCGGTGGTCCCGGTACAATACCGGTGACCCCGAAACTTGTCCCGATGACCGAAATAGCTCTTCCTATATATAATTCTTTACCTCCGGACCATTCCGGAACTCCTCGTGACGTCCGGGATCTCATCCAGGACTCCGAACAACTTTCGGGTTACCGCATACTAATATCTCTATAACCCTAGCGTCATCGAACCTTAAGTGTGTAGACCCTACGGGTTCGGGAGACATGCAGACATGACCAAGATGACTCTCCGGTCAATAACCAACAGCGGGATATGGATACCCATGTTGGCTCCCACATGTTCCACGATGATCTCATCGGATGAACCACGATGTCAAGGACTTAATCAATCCCGTATACAATTCCCTTTGTCTAGCGGTACGATACTTGCCCGAGATTCGATCGTCGGTATCCCGATACCTTGTTCAATCTCGTTACCGGCAAGTCTCTTTACTCGTTTCGTAACACATCATCCCGTGATCAACTCCTTGATCACATTGTGCACATTATGATGATGTCCTACCGAGTGGGCCCAGAGATACCTCTCCGTCACACGGAGTGACAAATCCCAGTCTCGATTCGTGCCAACCCAACAGACACTTTCGGAGATACCTGTAGTGTACCTTTATAGCCACCCAGTTACGTTGTGACGTTTGGCACACCCAAAGCACTCCTACGGTATCCGGGAGTTGCACAATCTCATGGTCTAAGGAAATGATACTTGACATTAGAAAAGCTTTAGCATACGAACTACATGATCTTGTGCTAGGCTTAGGATTGGGTCTTGTCCATCACATCATTCTCCTAATGATGTGATCCCGTTATAATTGACATCCAATGTCCATGGTTAGGAAACCATAACCATCTATTGATCAACGAGCTAGTCAACTAGAGGCTTACTAGGGACATGGTGTTGTCTATGTATCCACACATGTATCTGAGTTTCCTATCAATACAATTCTAGCATGGATAATAAACGATTATCATGAACAAGGAAATATAATAATAACTAATTTATTATTGCCTCTAGGGCATATTTCCAACAAGTTAGATCGATTGTATGCCCTTGCTTGATTGATTGAGTGAAATGATTGTGTTTGTCTCATGTGCATATGGGTAGTGTTTCTCTCATTAGACCTCATTCTATTCAAATCTCTTCCCTCTAAAACCCGTACAGCCCATGTCTCAACTGGATCTATGAGTATGAAGAAGTGTGAGTTTCTCAACTTACGCCAGGGGAGCCGTACTGTGGCTCAGTACGCGGATGAGTTTAGCAAGTTATCTCGCTATGCCCCTGACGATGTGGCCACAGATGCCGCAAAGCAGGAGAAGTTTATGGAAGGGCTGAATGATGAGATGAGCATGCAGTTGATGGTGGCAACATTCAACAACTACCAGGAGTTGGTAGATAAAGCTCTTATGATTGAAGGGAAGCAGCAGCAGATTGAGAGCCATAAGAGGAAGTATGGACAAGGAAGGTATAATTCAGGAGCTCAGCAGAAGCCTCGCCTAACCCCGAACTCGAGAGGACTTGTTCATAACCATGGAGGCCACCCCCACAATGGAGGAAGTACCCATAATCATACTGGCCAAGGAATGGGAATGGGAATGGAGCAAGCAACAAGCAGAACCGCCCCAATCCAGCCACACCCGCCAAGAGAGACCTAAGCCACGTTACTTGTTTCAAGTGCGGGAAGACTGGACACTATGCCACGGAGTGCCTTGAAGCGAAGAATGGAAATGGTAATGGGAGCGCTGGAAAGAAGCCCAATTCATTCAAAAAAGGACAAGGGAACCATGTTAACATGGAGGAGGTTGAAGAGCAGCCAGACGCAGTTATTGGTAAGTTTTTGGTTAAGTCTTTTACTGCCCTTGTTCTTTTTGATACTGGTGCATCGCATTCATACATATCAAGGGAATTCATGGATAAGTTTAAACTACCAACCCAAACCCTTAGGACCCCTCTGTTAGTGAGTTCACCTGGGGCAGAGTATATGGCTAGTCGATGGTGCGACCAGATACCCTTAACCATTGGTAGCCATGTTTTTCCGTCCGACCAAATAATCTTGGAGTCACAAGGATTGGATGTGATATTAGGCATGGACTGGATGTCAAAGTATGGAGGAAGCATTGACTGTGCTAGTAAGTCGGTTTTTCTCACCACCCCGGAGGGAAAAAGGATCAAGTATGTATCTAGGCATGCGCCTAGGAGGAACCAAGTAATTACCCTCACGGGAGTTGTTCAGGAGGAAGTGCCTGTAGTGAAGGATTACCCGGATGTTTTTCCAGAGGAATTACCAGGCATGCCACCGGATCGAGACATCGAGTTTTTGATAGAACTGTTGCCAGGCACCGAGCCTATATCGAAGCGACCATACGGATGCCCGCGGATGATCTGGAAGAGATTAAGAAGCAGATCAAGGAGTTATTGGAGAAAGGTTACATTCGACGGAGTTCATCACCATGGGGAGCCCCAGTGCTTTTGGTTGAGAAGAAGGATAAGTCTCTAATAATGGTTGTTGATTATCATGCATTAAATGAAGTGACGATCAAGAACAAATACCCACTGCCAATGATCAATGATTTGTTTGACCAACTGCAAGGAGCTAAAGTGTTTTCAAAGATCGATCTGCGATCAGGATATCACCAGTTGAAGATACGAGAGAAGGATATACCAAAGACATCATTCACCACACGGTACGGGTTGTATGAATATACGGTCATGTCATTTGGACTGACTAACGCCCCTGCCTACTTCATGAGCATGATGAACAAAGTGTTCATGGAATATTTGGATAAGTTTGTTGTAGTGTTCATTGATGATATAATGGTATACTCGAAGAATGAGGAGGAGCACAAAGAGCATTTGCGTTTAGTTCTTGAGAAATTCAGGGAACATCAGCTGTATGCCAAGTTCAGCAAATGCGAGTTTTGGCTGAAGGAAGTCGGATTCCTTGGACATGTTATATCAGGAAAAGGTGTAGCAGTAGATCCCACCAAGGTTCAGTCAGTCACTGAATGGTTGGCACCCACTTCAGTTAGCGAGATCCGCAGTTTTCTTGGACTCGCAGGATACTATCGGAGATTCATTGAGAATTTTTCCAAGATTGCGAAGCCAATGACGGAGTTATTGAAAAAGGATACCAATTTTAAATGGACGGAAGAATGTGAGGCGAGTTTTCAGGAGTTAAAGAAACGTTTGACTACAGCCCCAGTGTTGATTCTGCCGGATATACGGAAGGAGTTTCAAGTGTATTGCGATGCCTCTCGCCTAGGACTTGGAAGTGTGCTTATGTAGGACAGAAGAGTTGTTTCGTATGCCTCACGACAACTAAAACCGCACGAATTAAATTATGCCATGCATGATTTGGAGTTAGCAGCAGTAGTGCATGCGTTGAAGACTTGGAGACATTACCTTATTGGAAAACGTTGTGATATGTACACGGATCATAAGAGTTTGAAGTACATTTTCACACAGAAGGAGTTGAACCTTGGGCAGAGGAGATGGTTGGAGCTTATAAAGGATTATGATATGAAGCTTCATTATCATCCAGGCAAGGCCAATGTCGTAGACGACGCCTTGAGCCGGAAGAGTTATGCTAATACCCTAGTAAGCACGGGATTGCCGAAGGAGTTAGCAGAGGATCTTAGGGAACTTAGATTGGAGATTGTTCCTAGAGGTTTTGTTGCAACAATGGAAGTGCAGTCTACATTGTTAGGAAAGATTCGAGAAGCTCAGAAGGATGACAAAGAGATTGCCGAGATAAAAGAGAGAATGAGCAAAGGAAAGGCCAAAGGTTTTCATGAGGATGAGCACGACACCTTATGGTTTGAGGACCGTGTTTATGTGCCCAATAACTTAGAGATCAGGAAGTTAATACTTCAGGAGGCTCGTGACTCACCATACTCGACACACCCCAGAAACACCAAGATGTATTTGGATTTGAAGGAACGTTTCTGGTGGACTGGTATGAAGAAGGATATTGCCGAGTATGTAGCCGTATGTGATGTATGTCAGAGAGTGAAGGCTGAGCATCAAAAGCCAGCAGGATTGTTACAGCCTATGCCTATACCCAAATGGAAGTGGGATAAGCTTGGCATGGATTTCATCACTGGATTGCCCAGGACCAAATCAGGATATGATTCTATATGGGTAGTAGTTGATCGCTTGACCAAAGTAGTTCACTTTATCCCAGTGAAAACCACCTATACCAGTGCGAAGTTGGCCAAGATATACATGACCAGGATCATATGTCTGCATGGAGTTCCGAGGACCATCATATCAGATACAGGAACACAGTTTACTTCAAAGTTTTGGCATCAGCTGCACCAAACTTTGGGGACAAGGTTGGATTTCAGTACGGCGTTCCACCCGCAGACAGATGGACAGACCAAGAGAGTCAACCAGATCCTGGAGGACATGTTGAGGGCCTGTGCGCTAGATTATGGATCTAGTTGGGATGACAATTTTGTAAGGGAACGTAGTAATTTCAAAAAAATTCCTACGCACACACAAGATCATGGTGATGCATAGCAACGAGAGGGGAGAGTGTGATCTACATACCCTTGTAGACCGACAACAGAAGCGTTATGACAACGCGGTTGATGTAGTCATACGTCTTCACGCCCGACCGATCAAGCACTGAAACTACGGCACCTCCGAGTTTTAGCACACGTTCAGCTCGATGACGATCCCCGGACTCCGATCCAGCAAAGTGTCAGGGAAGAGTTCCGTCAGCACGACGGCGTGGTGACGATCTTGATGTTCTACCGTTGCAGGGCTTCGCCTAAGCACCGCTACAATATTATCGAGGATTATGGTGGAAGGGGGCACCGCACACGGCTAAGAAAACGATCACGTGGATCAACTTGTGTGTCTAGGGGTGCCCCCCTGCCCCCGTATATAAAGGAGCAAGGGGGAGGAGGCCGGCCCTAGGAGGGGCGTGCCAGGGAGTAGGATTCCTACTCCTAGTTGGAGTAGGTTTCCTCCTTTCCTAGTCCAACTAGGAGAAGGGGGGAAAGGGGGGAAGAGGGGAAGGAAGGGAGAGAGGGGACGCGCCCCAAACCCCTTGTCCAATTTGGACTGGGCTTGGGAGGGGCGCGCGCCACCTCCTGGTCCTTTCCACTAAGTCCCATTAAGGCCCATTGCTTCTTCCTCGTATTCCCGTAACTCCCTAGTACCTCCGAAAATACCCGAATCACTCGGAACCTTTCCGATGTCCGAATATAGTCGTCCAATATATCGATCTTTACGTCTCGACCATTTCGAGACTCCTCGTCATGTCCCCGATCTCATCCGGGACTCCGAACTTCTTCGGTACATCAAAACTTATAAACTCATAATATAACTATCATCGAAACCTTAAGCGTGCGGACCCTACAGGTTCGAGAACAATGTAGACATGACCGAGACATGTCTCCGGTCAATAACCAATAGCAGAACCTGGATGCTCATATTGGCTCCCACATATTCTACGAAGATCTTTATCGGTCAGACCGCATAACAACATACGGTGTTCCCTTTGTCATCGGTATGTTACTTGCCCGAGATTCGATCGTCGGTATCTCAATACCTAGTTCAATCTCGTTACCGGCAAGTCTCTTTACTCGTTTCGTAATACATCATCTCGCAACTAACTCATTAGTTGCAATGCTTGCAAGGCTTATGTGATGTGCATTACCGAGAGGGCCCAGAGATACCTCTCCGACAATCGGAGTGACAAATCCTAATCTCGAAATACGCCAACCCAACATGTACCTTTGGAGACACCTGTAGAGCTCCTTTATAATCACCCAGTTACGTTGTGACGTTTGGTAGCACACAAAGTGTTCCTCCGGCAAACGGGAGTTGCATAATCTCATAGTCATAGGAACATGTATAAGTCATGAAGAAAGCAATAGCAACATACTAAACGATCGGGTGCTAAGCTAATGGAATGGGTCATGTCAATCACATCATTCTCCTAATGATGTGATCCCGTTAATCAAATGACAACACATGTCTATGGTTAGGAAACATAACCATCTTCGATCAACGAGCTAGTCAAGTAGAGGCATACTAGTGACGTTTAGTTTGTCTATGTATTCACACAAGTATTATGTTTCTGGTTGATACAATTCTAGCATGAATAATAAACATTTATCATGAAATAAGGAAATAAATAATAACTTTATTATTGCCTCTAGGGCATATTTCCTTCAGTCTCCCACTTGCACTAGAGTCAATAATCTAGTTCACATCGCCATGTGATCTAACATCAATAGTTCACATCTTTATGTGGTTAACACCCATAGTTCACATCGACATGTGACCAACACCCAAAGGGTTTACTAGAGTCAGTAATCTAGTTCACATTGCTATGTGAATAACACGCAAAGAGTACTAAGGTGTGATCATGTTTTTGCTTGTGAGATAATTTTAGTCAACGGGTCTGTCATATTCAGATCCGTAAGTATTTTGCAAATATCTATGTCAACAATGCTCTGCACGGAGCTACTCTAGCTAATCGCTCCCACTTTCAATATGTATCTAGATCGAGACTTAGAGTCATCCAGATCTGTGTCAAAGCTTGCATCGACGTAACTCTTTACGACGAACCTTTTGTCACCACCATAATTGAGAAATATTTCCTTATTCCACTAAGGATAATTTTGACCGCTGTCTAGTGATCTACTCCTAGATCACTATTGTACTCCCTTGCCAAAAACAGTGTAGGGTATACAATAGGTACACAGCATGGCATACTTTATAGAACCTATGATTGAGGCATAGGGAATGACTTTCACTCTCTTTCTATCTTCTGCCATGGTCGGGCTTTGAGTCTTACTCAATTTCACATCTTGTTACACAGGAAAGAACTCTTTCTTTGACTGTCTTGATCTATCTCTATAGATCTTGATGCTCAATATGTAAGCAGCTTCATCGAGGTCTTTCTTTGAAAAACTCCTTTCAAACACTCCTTTATGCTTTGCAGAATAATTCTACATTATTTCCGATCAACAATATGTCATTCACATATACTTATCAGAAATGTTGTAGTGCTCCCACTCACTTTCTTGTAAATACAGGCTTCACCGCAAGTCTGTATAAAACTATATGCTTTGATCAACTCATCAAAGCGTATATTCCAACTCCGAGATGCTTGCACCAATCCATAGATGGATCGCTAGAGCTTGCACATTTTCTTAACACTTTTCGGATTGACAAAACCTTCTAGTTGCATCATATACAACTCTTCTTTAAGAAATCCATTAAGGATTGCAGTTTTGTTATCCATTTGCCAGATTTCATAAAATGTGGCAATTGCTAACATGATTCGGACAGACTTTAAGCATCGATACGAGTGAGAAAATCTCATCGTAGTCAACACCTTGAACTTTGTCAAAAACCTTTTTCGACAAGTCTAGCTTTGTAGATAGTAACACTACTGTCAGTGTACGTCTTCCTCTTGAAGATCCATTTAATCTCAATGGCTTGCCGATCATCGGGCAATTCAACCAAAGTCCATACTTTGTTCTCATACATGGATCCTATCTAAGATTTCATGGCATCAAACCATTTCGCGGAATCTGGGCTCGTCATCGCTTCCTCATAGTTCGTAGGTTCATCATGATCTAGTAGCATGACTTCCAGAATAGGATTACCGTACCACTCTGGTGCGGATCTTACTCTGGTTGATCTACGAGGTTCAGTAGTATCTTGTTCTGTAGTTTCATGATCATCATCATTAGCTTCCTCACTAATTGGTGTAGGTGTCACAGAAACCGGTTTCTGTGATGTACTACTTTCCAATAAGGGAGCAAGTACAGTTACCTCATCAAGTTCTACTTTCCTCCCACTCACTTCTTTCGAGAGAAACTCCTTCTCTAGAAAGGATCCATTCTTAGCAACGAATGTCTTGCCTTCGGATCTGTGATAGAAGGTGTACCCAACATTTTCTTTTGGGTATCCTATGAAGATGCACTTCTCCGATTTGGGTTTGAGCTTATTAGGTTGAAACTTTTTCACATAAGCATTGCAACCTCAAACTTTAAGAAACGACAGCTTAGGTTTCTTGCCAAACCATAGTTCATACGGTGTCGTCTCAATGGATTTAGATGGTGCCCTATTTAATGTGAGTGTAGCTGTCTCTAATGCATAACCCCATAACGATAGTGGTAAATCGGAAAGAAACGTCATATATTGTACTATATCTTATAAAGTACGGTTATGACGTTCGGACACACCATTATGCTGTGGTGTTCCAGGTGGCACAAATTTGTGAAACTATTTCACATTGTTTTAATTGAAGACCAAACTCGTAACTCAAATATTTGTCTCCGCGATCAGATCGTAGAAACCATATTTTCTTGTCACGATGATTTTCCACTTCACTCTGAAATTCTTTGAACTTTTCAAATGTTTCAGACTTATGTTTCAACAAGTAGATATACCCATATCTGCTCAAATCATCCGTGAAGGTCAGAAAATAACGATACCTGCCGTGAGCCTCAACACTCATCGGATCGCATACATCAGTATGTATTATTTCCAACAAGTCAGTTGCTCGCTCCATTGTTCCGGAGAACGGAGTCTTTAATCATCTTGCCCATAAGGCATGGTTCTCAAGCATCAAGTGATTCATAATCAAGTGATTCCAAAATTCCATCAGCATGGAGTTTCTTCATGCGCTTTACACCAATATGACTTAAAACGGCAGTGCCACAAATAAGTTGCACTATCATTATTAACTTTGCATCCTTTTGGCTTCAATATTATGAATATGTGTATCACTACGATCGAGATCCAACAAACCATTTTCGTTGGTGTGTATGACCATAGAAGGTTTTATTCATGTAAACAGAACAACAATTGTTCTCTAACTTAAATGAATAACCGTATTGCAATAAACATGATCAAATCATATACATGCTCAACGCAAACACCAAATAACACTTATTTAGTTTCAACACTAATCTCGAAAGTAAAGGGAGTGTGCGATGATGATCATATCAATCTTGGAACCAATTCCAACACACATCATCACTTCACCCTTAACTAGTCTCTGTTTATTCTGCAACTCCTGTTTCGAGTTACTAATCAGCAACTGAACTAGTATCAAATACTGAGGGGTTGCTATAAACACTAGTAAAGTACACATCAATAACATGTATATCAAATATACTTATGTTCACTTTGCCATCCTTCTTATCCGCCAATCACTTGGGGTAGTTCCGCTTCCAGTGACCAGTCCCTTTGCAGTAGAAGCACTTAGTCTCAGGCTTAGGACCAGACTTGGGCTTCTTCACTTGAGCAGCAACTTGCTTGCTGTTCTTCTTGAAGTTCCCCTTTTTTCCTTTGCCATTTTCTTGAAACTAGTGATCTTGTCAACCATCAACACTTGATGCTCTTTCTTGATTTCTACCTTCATCAATTTCATCATCATGAAAAGCTCGGGAGTCGTTTTCGTCATCCCTTGCATACTATAGTTCATCACGAAGTTCTACTAACTTGGTGATGGTGACTAGAGAATTCTGTCAATCACTATCTTATCTAGAAGATTAACTCCCACTTGATTCAAGCGATTGTAGTACCCAGACAATCTGAGCACATGCTCACTAGTTGAGCGATTCTCCTCCATCTTTTAGCTATAGAACTTGTTGGAGACTTTATATCTCTCAACTCAGGTATTTGCTTGAAATATTAACTTCAACTCCTGGAACATCTCATATGGTCCATGACGTTCAAAACATCTTTGAAGTCCCGATTCTAAGCCGTTAAGCATGGTGCACTAAACTATTAAGTAGTCATCATATTAAGCTATCCAAACGTTCATAACGTCTGCATCTACTCCTGCAATAGGTCTGTCACCTAGCGGTGCATCAAGGACATAATTCTTCTGTGCGGCAATAAGGATAATCCTCAAGTTATGGACCCAGTCCGTGTAATTGCTACCATCATCTTTCAACTTAGTTTTCTCTAGGAACATATCAAAATAAACACAGGGAAGCAACAATGCGAGCTATTGATCTACAACATAATTTGCAAAATACTATCAGGACTAAGTTCATGATAAATTTAAGTTCAATTTAATCATATTACTTAAGAACTCCCACTTAGACAGACATCCCTCTAATCCTCTAAGTGATCACGTGATCCAAATCAACTAAACCATGTCCGATCATCACGTGAGATGGAGTAGTTTCAATGGTGAACATCACTATGTTGATCATATCTACTATATGATTCACGCTCGACCTTTCGGTCTCCGTGTTCCGAGGCCATATCTGTATATGCTTGGCTCGTCAAGTATAACCTGAGTATTCCGCGTGTGCAACTGTTTTGCACCCGTTGTATTTGAACGTAGAGCCTATCACACCCGATCATCACGTGGTGTCTCAGCACGAAGAACTTTCGCATGGGTGCATACTCGGGGAGAACACTTCTTGATAATTAGTGAGAGATCATATTAAAATGCTACCATCAAACAAAGCAAAAATAAGATGTATAAAAGATAAACATCATATGTAATCAAAATATGTGACATGATATGGCCATCATCATCTTGCGCCTTTGATCTCTATCTCCAAAGTACTATCATGATCTATATCGTCACCGGCATGACACCATGATCTCCATCATCTTGATCTATATCAATGTGTCATCACATGGTCGTCTCGCCAACAGTTGCTCTTGCAACTATTGCTATCGCATAGCGATAAAGTAAAGCAATTATTGGGCACTTGCATCTTATGCATAGAGAGACAACCATAAGGATTTTGCCAGTTGTCGATAACTTCAACAAAACATGATCATCTCATACAACAACTTATATCTCATCACGTCTTGACCATATCACATCACAACATGCCCTGCAAAAACAAGTTAGACATCCTCTACTTTGCTGTTGCAAGTTTTACGTGGCTGCTACGGGCTTAAGCAAGAACCAATCTTACCTACGCATCAAAACCACAATGATAGTTTGTCAAGTTGGTGCTGTTTTAACCTTCGCAAGGACCGGTCGTAGCCATACTCGGTTCCACTAAAGTTGGAGAAACTGACACCCGCCAGCGACCTGTGTGCAAAGCACGTCGGTAGAACCAGTCTCGCGTAAGCGTACGCGTAATGTCGGTCCGGGCCGCTTCATCCAACAATACCGCCGAACCAAAGTATGACATGCTGGTAAGCCGTATGACTTATATCGCCCACAACTCACTTGTGTTCTACTCATGCATATAACATCAACACATAAAACCTAGGCTCGGATGCCACTATAGGGGAACGTAGTAATTTCAAAAAAATTCCTACGCACACGCAAGATCATGGTGATGCATAGCAACGAGAGGGGAGAGTGTGATCTACGTACCCTTGTAGACCGACAGCGGAAGCGTTATGACAACACGGTTGATGTAGTCGTACGTATTCACGGCCCGACCGATCAAGCACCGAAACTACGACACCTCCGAGTTTTAGCACACGTTCAGCTCAATGATGATCCCTGGACTCCGATCCAGCAAAGTGTCGGGGAAGAGTTCCGTCAGCACGATGGCGTGGTGATGATCTTTATGTTCTACCGTTGCAGGGCTTCGCCTAAGCACCGCTACAATATTATCGAGGATTATGGTGGAAGGGGGCACCGCACACGGCTAAGAAAACAATCACGTGGATCAACTTGTGTGTCTAGGGGTGCCCCCCTGCCCCCGTATATAAAGGAGCAAGGGGGAGGAGGCCGGCCCTAGGAGGGGCGTGCCAGGGAGTAGGATTCCTACTCCTAGTTGGAGTAGGTTTCCTCCTTTCCTAGTCCAACTAGGAGAAGGGGGGAAAGGGGGGAAGAGGGGAAGGACGGGAGAGAGGGGCCGCGCCCCAAACCCCTTGTCCAATTCGGACTGGGCTTGGGAGGGGCGCGCGCCACCTCCTGGTCCTTTCCACTAAGGCCCATTAAGGCCCATTACTTCTTCCTCGTATTCCCGTAACTCCCTAGTACCTCTGAAAATACCCGAATCACTCGGAACCTTTCCGATGTCCGAATATAGTCGTCCAATATATCGATCTTTTCGTCTCAACCATTTCAAGAATCCTCGTCATGTCCCCGATCTCATCCGGGACTCCGAACTTCTTCGGTACATCAAAACTTATAAACTCATAATATAACTATCATCGAAACCTTAAGCATGCGGACCCTACGGGTTCAAGAACAATGTATACATGACCGAGACATGTCTCCGGTCAATAACCAATAGCGGAACCTGGATGCTCATATTGGCTCCCACATATTCTACGAAGATCTTTATCGGTCAGACCGCATAACAACATACAGTGTTCCCTTTGTCATCGGTATGTTACTTGCCCGAGATTCGATCGTCGGTATCTCAATGCCTAGTTCAATCTCGTTACCGGCAAGTCTCTTTACTCGTTTCGTAATACATCATCTCACAACTAACTCATTAGTTGCAATGCTTGCAAGGCTTATGTGATGTGCATTACCGAGAGGGCCCAGAGATACCTCTCCGACAATCAGAGTGACAAATCCTAATCTCGAAATATGCCAACCCAACATTTACCTTTGGAGACACCTGTAGAGCTCCTTTATAATCACCCAGTTACGTTGTGACGTTTGGTAGCACACAAAGTGTTCCTCCGGCAAACGGGAGTTGCATAATCTCATAGTCGTAGGAACATGTATAAGTCATGAAGAAAGCAATAGCAACATACTAAACGATCGGGTGCTAAGCTAATGGAATGGGTCATGTCAATCACATCATTCTCCTAATGATGTGATCCATTTAATCAAATGACAACACATGTCTATGGTTAGGAAACATAACCATCTTCGATCAATGAGCTAGTCAAGTAGAGGCATACTAGTGACGTTTAGTTTGTCTATGTATTCACACAAGTATTATGTTTCCGGTTAATACAATTCTAGCATGAATAATAAACATTTATCATGAAATAAGGAAATAAATAATAACTTTATTATTGCCTCTAGGGCATATTTCCTTCAAATTTTCCCTACGCGGAGTTCTCATACAACAATAGCTACCAAGCCAGTTTGAAGATGGCACCGTTCGAAGCCCTATATGGGTGAAGGTGCAGAACACCATTGATGTGGGATGAAGTCGGAGACCGACAGTTGTTTGGACCAGATTTTATCAAGGAGTCTGAAGAGAAAGTTAAGCTCATTCGAGATAGACTGAAGGTAGCTTAGTCTAGGCAGAAGAGTTATGCAGATTCGAAACGCAAGGAGGTAACCTATGAAATTGGAGATAGAGCGTATCTGCGAGTGTCACCCCTGCGAGGAGTGAAACATTTTGGAGTTAAGGGGAAGTTAGCCCCGAGATTTGTAGGACCGTATCGTGTTTTGGAACGTATGGGAGAAGTTGCCTACAAGTTGGAGTTACCTGAAGGACTGTCAGGAGTTCATGATGTATTTCATGTTTCACAGCTGAAGAAGTGTCATGCTGATATGGCCGATATACCGTTAAGAGATACAGTACCCTTGGAGGCGGTTCAGTTGGACAGTGATTTGACCTATGAGGAGAAGCCAGTCAGGATTCTTGAATTTTCCAGCCGAGTCACCCGCAACAAGGTCATCAAGTTTTGCAAAGTTCAGTGGAGCCACCATACCGAGGATGAAGCCACCTGGGAACGAGAGGATGATCTTCGCAAAGACCACCCACACCTATTTTCTAGCCAACCCGAATCTCGAGGGCGAGATTCATCTTAAGGGGGGTAGGTTTGTAACATCCCAAATTTTCAATTTGGAATGTTATACATAGATCATTCATGCATATCATATTTTATTGCATTTCATTTCTCGATCCTCGAAATCCTAAGCAACTCAAGGACCCTCGGAGAGAGTTGGGGATTTCATTGTTTTCATATTTGAATTTTATCAAATATTGAAACGAGGATTTTGGTTTTTATTATTTTTCTATCCGAAAATATTTCGTATTAAAATATATGAGAGGAGATAATATGACTTCTCCAAAATAATTGAAATATTGGAGGAAAAATATTAAAATCAAATATTTGATTTTATTCGGATTTTATTGCTATTTTATTCACATTAGAAAAATTGCACGTTTTTCAAAATTGCATTTTAGGACCAAGAAAATGTTCATCTTGTTCTAAATATTTCATTTAGACGGTGAAAATTTGTTTTGGCATTTTTAGATTTTTATTTTATTTTCTAAGATTTATTTATTATAAACAAACTCCAGCGCCCGACTGGGCCGAAGCCCAGCCGAGCCAGGCCGGCCCGCCGCGCCGCCACCGCCTTCCCCCGCGCGCCTGTGCCCGCACCGGACTCCGCCGGAGTCCGGGAGTCCGCCGCTGCCCCGGTTTCCCCTTCCCCAAGCCGACCCCGCCCCCCCTTTATATGCCGCCCCGCCCCGCCACCACCACCCCGTCTCGCCCGCCGCCCGCAGCCGCCGCTTGCCGCGCTGCCACCCGCCGCCTGCAGTCGCCGCCGCCGCTTGCCACGTAGCCGCCCAGCGCCGCCGCCCTCCGCCGTCGCCGCCGACGCCAGCCAGCCCCGCCGGATCCGACGAGGTAGCCGCCGCCACCGGTTTTCTCTAGAAAACCGATCCGGATTTTCTTTTGAAAACCCTAGGTTCGTTTTTTTTAGAATAGATCGGTTTTAATTTTTTTCCGGTTTAGTTTATTTAGCGGACGTTCGTCCGTACGTTTGTTTTAACGAACGGTTTTCGCTCGTTAGTTACAGATAACGAACATTCGTTCGTTTGCCTATTCGTCAGTTTTTCTTTTTCTCGGGTTTTTCGCGATTATTTTGATCGCGATTTCTGATCCGATTTTCGTTTCAGTTTATCTTTTCGCTCGTTTGTCGGAATCAGGCGATTCAAGCACCTAGACCTTTGTCTCGAAACCCTCTTTATGTTTAATCAACTTGAACAAGATTTTGGTACTGTAAAAATTTGACTCTAGTCCAGATTAGTAAATGGATCTTGTTTCTTTCATAGTTTGAGTTTCGTTGCTCCGTTTGATTTGATTCTTTTCGCATACCGGAGTTCTTAAGTTGAACTTTCTGGTTAGATCTTCTTATTTGAGATTTACCCGTGTTTGTTTGCTTGATTGCTTATGTATGCTATTGTTTGTTTACGATAGAACACCCGGAGTGCGAAGCGTGCTACTACGAGTCCCTAGGTTTTGCGGATCATCAGCAAGGCAAGTAACACTTTGATCATACTCCTTTCATACCCAGTTTTTATGCATTAGTTCCAATCCTCAAACATTGCATGATTAGGATGTGATTAACTTGTGGGTTGGGAAGTAGTTAATGAGGTAGAACCTATTGCGCTGTTATTATCAAACCCTTGGGAGTTACTTCTATGTATTGCTTATATTGCTATGCTATGCTCGTAGACGTGGTTTGGGTGAGTGAAATCCATGACAGATGTGAGATTGTTAATTAATGGTTCAACTTAAGGTGCCAACTTGAATACACATCTGGGTGGATTGTTTGTCGGGCACCTGGAGAATCGAGTGTTGTCCTAGGATATCCCGGAGTACCCGTGTGATAATCCTAAGGTCCGCCACCCAGGCTCAAAGGGAACTGAGATATTTCATGCTAGAAACTTCCGTGTGCAGCCACATACTATTATGGGCTCTAGCATAGCTGAGTAAGTTACATGAGCTCTTGAAGAGGTAGATCAACAGGTAGTGGGATGTAGGTTGGTATGGTCTGCCTAGAGTAAAGAGTAAATGTTTTTGAAAGACTGTGTCTCGGTCATCCATTTCTCAAACACCCTATAGTGTGAGAAATCCAACGGAGGTGATCGGGTCTTGTGGGGAAAAGTGCACAAACCTCTGCAGAGTGTACAATCTAATCATGGTTAGCCGTGTCCCCGGTTACGGACAATTCTTGAGTATCTAGTACTTGGATTATCATATGTATCCCATCACGCTAAATTAATATTGTTGGGTTGATAATTACTTTTAATTGGGATTGAGTTGGAGGAACCTTCTCAATGATGTTTAAACTACCATGATAGTTAAATAAAATCTGTTCCTTTGTTGTAGGGAAAAATTGGCTTTTCGCAAAAACTATAACCATAGAGCTTTCCACCAGCCAAATATGCATGTAGTGATAGCATTATTCTGTTCTTGCTCTACTATGTTATATTGCCAGCATATTCCATGTGCTGACCCGTTTTCGGGCTGCAACATATTATGTTGCAGACTTTCCAGACGAGGAGTAAGGTTCGTTAGGTCGTTGCCGTGCAGCTCAGCTATGCCGTTGGAGTTGATGGAATCACTTTATCTTCCAAGCCTTCCGCTATTACCTTATTAGATGGCCTTAAGCCATATTTATTGTAATAAGTTCTCTTTTGAGACATTCGATGTAATAGGTGTGTGATTGCTACTCTGTTATAAATCCTTCGAGTACTATGTGTGTCAGCATTACCGATCCAGGGATGACACTGAAGCACAGAGACTTGACCGTTTGAGGTCGGGTCGCTACATCTATGGTTAGGAAACTTAACCATCTTTGATTAACGAGCTAGTTAAGTAGAGGCATACTAGTGACACTCAGTTTGTCTATGTATTCACACATGTACTAAGTTTCCGGTTAATACAATTCTAGCATGAATAATCAACATTTATCATGATATAAGGAAATAAAAATAACAACTTTATTATTGCCTCTAGGGCATATTTCCTTCAGTCTCCCACTTGCACTAGAGTCAATAATCTAGATTACACAGTAATTATTCTAACACCCATGGAGTCTTGGTGCTGATCATGTTTTACTCGTGAGAGAGGCTTAGTCAACGGGTCTGCAACATTCAGATCTGTATGTATCTTGCAAATCTCTATATATCCCTCCTTGACTTGATCGTGGATGGAATTGAAGTGTCTCTTGATGTGCTTGGTTCTCTTGTGAAATCTGGATTCCTTTGCCAAGGAAATTGCACTAGTATTGTCACAAAAGATTTTCATTGGACCCGATGCACTAGGTATGACACCTAGACTGGATATGAACTCCCTCATCCAGACTCCTTCATTTGCTGCTTCCGAAGCAGCTATGTAATCCGCTTCACACGCAGATCCTGCCACGACGCTCTGCTTGGAACTGCACCAACTGACAGCTCCACCATTCAATGAAAATACGTATCCAGTTTGTGACTTAGAGTCATCCAGATCAGTGTCAAAGCTTGCACCGACGTTACCGTTAAAAGCGAGGTGACAATGTGTGTTGGAAATGATTCCAAGGTTGATATGATCACCATCACACACTCCCTCTACCTTCAGGATTAGTGTTGAACCTAAATAAATGGTATTTGGTGTTTGCGTTGAGCATGAATATGATTAGATCATGTTTGTTGCAATACGTTTATTCATTTTTAAGTCAGAGAATAATTGTTGTTCTGCTTACATGAATAAAACCTTCTATGGTCATACACCCAATGTGAGTGGTTTATTGAATCTCGATCGTAGTGATACACATATTCATAATATTGATGCCAAAAGATGCAAAGTTGATAATGATAGTGCAACATACTTGTGGCACTGCCGTTTAGGTCATATTGGTGTAAAGTGCATGAAGAAACTCTATGCAGATGGACTTTTGGAATCACTTGATTATGAATCATTTGATACTTGCGAACCATGCCTCATGGGAAAGATGACTAAAACTCTGTTCTCCAGAACAATGGAGCGAGCTAATGACTTATTGGAAATAATACATACCGATGTATGCGGTCCGATCAGTATTGAAGCACGCAGCGTGTATCGTTATTTTCTGACCTTCACACATGATTTAAGTAGATATGGGTATGTCTACTTGATGAAACATAAGTCTGAGACATTTGAAAAGGTTCAAAGAATTTCAGAGTGAAGTGGAGAATCATCGTAACAAGAAAATAAAGTTTCTACAATCTGATTGCGGAGGCAAATATTTGAGTTACGAGTTTGGCCTTCATTTAAAAAAATGTGGAATTGTTTCACAACTCATGCCACCTAGAACACCATAGCGTAATGATTGTGTCCGACCATCGTAACCGTAACCTGACCCGAATGGATCAAGTCTCTGTGCTTAAGTGTCATCCCTGGATCGGTATGCTGACACACACAGTACTCGAAGGATTTATAACAGAGGTAAATCACATGTATAAAGTAACGTAAATACTATTACCTCAATCCATATAGCGGAAGCAACAAGGTTGTGGATTCCCAACACCACCAACGGCAAAGTTGAGTGTAGAAATCGAAACCCTAACGTATCACTTACTTGTCGTAAGAAACCTGCAACATGAGACGTTGCAGCCCGAAACGGGTCAGTACATTGAATGTACTGGCAAATTCACACCATAGAGAATGATGAACAAAGGCTATCACTACATGCATATTTGGCTAGTGGAAAAGCTCTATGGTTATAGTTTTTGCGAAAAGCCAATTTTTCCCTACTGCAAAGAAATATAATTTATTTAACTATCATGGTGGTTGTTGAACATTGAGAATGGTTGACAGCATTCTCAATCCCAATTAAGTAACATCATTAAACCCAACAACTTAATTTAAAGTAATATGATGAGATTCACATGATAATCCAAGTACTAGATACTCATGATGTCCATAACCGGGGACACGGCTAACCATGATTAGTTTATACACTCTGCAGAGGTTTGCACACTTTTCCCCACAAGACTCGATCGCCTCCGTTTGGTTTCTCGCACTACATGGTGTTTGAGAAGACGGATGACCGAGACATAGTCTTTCAGAAGCGCTAGCACCTTACGATGGATAGACCGTTACACCTACTTTCCCCTACATCTGCTAGTCTACCCTGTAAGAGTTCGCACGACTTAATCAACTATGCTAGAGCCCATAATAGCTTGTGGCTGCACACGGAAGTTTCTAGTATGAATAATCTCATGATCCCTTTGAGTCTGGGTGGCGGTCCAAAAGAAAAACAGGCAAGTCCTGGAATACCCAGGTGCCTAGACAGGCAAGTCCTGGAATACCCAGGTGCCTCAATCCACCCAGATGTGTGTTTAAGTTGCCACCTTAAGTAAACCATTAATTAACAATCTCACATCTGTCATGAAATAATCTCAAACCCAATCCACGTCTATGAGCATAGCATAGCAGTATAAGCATAACGTAATAGTAACTCCCAAGGGTTTGATAATAAACAGGTAATAGGTACTACCTCATCTACTTCCCATCCCACAATTTAATTAGATCCTAATCATGCAATGTTTGAGGATTGATCTAATGCAATAAAACTGGGTTGTAGAAAAAGTATGATCAAAGTGTGAACTTGCCTGCAATGTTGATGAAGATGATTGGCACTCAAAACTCTTGATAGTTCTACTCGTCACACTCCAGTCAATCTATCGTAACCAAGGAATAGTAACCACACATAAGCAAACACTCAAAAGACCAGAAAGATTGATGAAGTTGATTCAGAAAACATCAAAACCAAGAAAATAGCTCTTGCAACATAAAACAATTTCTAACAGTACCAAAATTATGTGAATTTGGCCTTATCAGAATGTTTAGGTCAAGAGCTTCGATTTGCAAAAAGAATCAACTAAATCGGAGTTACGAAACTCAAGTTATGTTCAAAAGAAGTTTGAATATAAATCTGAACAAAATTCGAAATTTCAAAATTTCAAAAACATGTTTGGATTGGATTACTGGATAGAGGGGATCATAACGAAGAAGTGGGCGTTGGTTTCGTTGGATTTGGACAAACGAGTAAAAAGTTATGGCTATTTGAAAAAACTGGCCCAGGCTGTTTTACGGAAGAAAAAAAATAGATACGCGCTAGGGTCTAATGTATAAATACGTAGACTAATTGATAATCTAATTATTTTATCGTATTAGTCTAAAAATAATAATAAACTACGAAAGTATAAGAAGAAAAAAAAGAAAAAAACAAAGAGAGATACCTTTATAAGGAAGAGAAAAGACAACTTTGGAGAGAGGAGACAACTTCCAGAAGTCGCGCCGGAGAGAAAAAATATATTTTTCTTAAATAAATCTAGTCAAACCATATTGATTTAACCCGAATCGGATGATTTTTGAAGGCTCTATGGGTCTATATTTATTGGTGGAAAAGAGGCTTAGGGGTCAAAGGCTAGGCAATGTGGGACTAAATATAGACGAAAATATACAAAACACAGATGAAAAGAGACGCTCGCATCGCATGGGCCTAAAGGCCGGCGCGCACGCTGTGGCTGCGGTTTTTTCTTTTTTTTTTACAAAATTCGGCCTTAAATAAATAATAATAAAATAAAAAGGCTAACTGGGCCTGCCCCATTTAAGAGAGAAAAAAACAATGGGGCGATAGAAGCTACTATATTGTGCACGTGGACGACAGTTAGTTTCAGGCGCGCGCGCAGTTTTTTTTAAACAGAATGCGATAAACTGAAAAACGAAAATAGAAATTAAACTTTATATAGGCATATTATATATCAAATATTTCAGAATACGATTTTCTACAAAATGAACATTTTCCTAGCATTAAATAAAATTCACACAAATTCAGATAATTCAAACAGTGCTACTGGTCTAATAAAATCCAATAAAAATCATTTTAAAAATATCAAAATAATTTCAAATTTATTTCTCTCCAATTTTCTGTTGTAGGGAATCATGTTACCCTAATTTCCATATATTTTATTTTTGGAGAAAATAATTTGAATAGAACTCAAATAACTCCAAATTGAAAATAAATTCAAAAGAACTTTGAATTTAATTCTTTGAAACTCCCAACTCATATTTCATATAATTTGAAGAAGTCATTTTATCTTCTCTCATGAAATTCATTGAGCTGCATGAAGTTTATGAATTGAAATATTTCCAAATAAAATTCAATTATTTTCAAATACCCTTTCATTTAATTTAAATGGAAGAAGTCATATCATCTTCGCTCAAGGATTTTGTATTTGAAAATAATTTGAATTCATGGAGATCAGAAAGAAAATATGAAAGTTTGGGAAAGTCCTTTTATTCCCTCTCATTTAACTTTCAAAAGGTTTTGAATTCACTCACTTTCAGACAATCAATCAAACAATCAATCAAATCTATCTATTTATTATAACATTCCAAAATTTAGAATTTTGGGATGTTACAAACCTACCACCCTTAAAATGAATCTCGTCCTCGAGATTCGGAGAGGCTAGAAAGAAATCGGTTAGGTTCGGGGTCCGGGGTATGGGGTGCTACCACCCTTAGAAGTATGGTTACGGTTTCATCAAAACTCATATACTTCATCCATATTGTTAACAGTGTCGGTCTTCTCAGATCTTCAGGATAATTCCTTATCTGGGCTCTTTCGGTAGTGGCATAACCTTTTCCTCAATTCTTGTGTCTTTCATCTAGGTAAGGTTCTTCTTTGACTGGTCTTCTTAGCTGACGGGTCTGCCGCCAATACTAAACAACTATCGATATCTCATGGTGGTCAACCATTTATGGTTTCTCCTGCAGGAAATGGGTCTGGTTGATCCTCACCGTATAACCTACGGTTGGCAACAACTGCCGTGTACAAGGGAAAAATACTTATACCATTCTAAGTTTAAACAGGGTTTTGATCGTCGTCTCTTTACTATAGGTAAGTCACTCAGATTTACCGTCCCACATAGCAAGGCGAATAATAAGAGTAAGTCGGTATGGTGATCAATCCATCCCGCACCCAAATCATTACCTTGTATACGGTTTTAGTGAATCTCGCATTCTAACACTCGGTCATCCTCACAAGCATTGCAGAATTTCTCTTGTCGACGAACCAAGTTCGGATAAATCCATGGATTCTGCAAGCCAAACAACCATCTATCGTTCCTTCACAACTCTCAGGTTTTGCGTAACTCCTATAAGATCGTCGGTCGATAAAATCGTAACTTCTTTCAGGGTTTTTCCTTCAGCAAAATGTGCTTGCTTCTTGGCAGGTCCTGGGGCCTGTGGGTTATGGCCCATCTCATCACTTGTAGTCCTTGAACTTATCATCGGGCAACTGATCATTATTCCAACTTCCAACTTCCTAGTATTCTTTAATCCATCCAATTGTACCGTCTTCCTTCCTTCTATTGGCACCAAACTAGGACATGATTACTCAGACTCATCATGGAGTTTCCATTGATCCATATTTCCGACATCATACCTCCTTTATATCCAATAGTAATTCATCTATTCATCCTCGTGGAATATCCCACATACCAAGATAAAAACTTATACTTATGAAGTCCATATTCTACTTCGTGGAACATCATTATCCTTTCCAGGGTCAAGCGTCCTTACAGGGGAATATTGGTCATCTCTGCATGGCACTTCTTCAACTGGGAAACGTGAAACACATCATGAACTCCTGACAGTCCTTCGGGTAACTCCAACTTGTAGGCCACTTCTCCCATACACTCCAAAACTCGGTATGGTCCTACAAATCTCGGGGCTAACTGTCCCTTAACTCCAATCCGTTTAACTCCTCGCAGAGGGAACACATGAAGACATGCTCTATCTCCAATTTCATAGACTACCTCCTTGCGTTTTTTTGTCTGCATAACTCTTCTGCCTAGACTGAGCTACCTTCAGTCTATCTCGAATCAACTTAACATTCTCTTCTGACTCCTTGATCACATTTGGTCCAAACAACTGATGGTCTCCACTTCATCCCACATACTCTTGGGGCATCACACATATCGAGACAAAACTCGTATTCATTTTGTCCGAAATCCACTCAGTGGAGTATCCTTATCTTTTCCAGGGGTCAAGGGTTCTTACAGGGTACTACCACCCTTAAAATGCACAAATCTTCCATAGACCATATTTCTTTTATCCTCAAAAATGGTCAAAATCCTTCTTCATAGAGTATCAACTCATAAAATCCATATCAGTACCAATGATGCTACTTTATTCATTCTCAAATGTTTACAATCTCTCGCTTCTCCATTACATGTCTCAACTCAACACCTCAATATAAAAGAAAATGTTCTCACTTCTACTACTATATTTCTTCTGTTACAAACTCAACTATTTATCACAAGTCTCCTTCTCCTTCGGACAAACTCTTGGCAAAGTGCCCTGCTTCATTACAACGGAAACATATTACTTCTGGCAAGTTTCGAGGTTTCCTTGTGATTATATAGCCTACTTGGGTCCTTGGCTTCCTTTTTGGGCAATTGCTGAGGTAGTGCCCTGACTCCTTGCACCTATAACAGGTGACATGACTCAGATCCTTCCTGGAATTCAATCTACTTCTCTTTCTGGACTTTTCCATTCCAATCAGAGCTTCTATTTCCTGTGGGTCATACGCTACTTCCTCCGTCGGGAATTCTACTAGATCCCTATTCATACAATTTTGGGAGATGTGTCCTTCTTCTCCACATGAAGAGCAAGACTTAGTGCAGGGTTTACTCGGGTCCTCTTTAGGTGTGTCCTATTTCTCCACAAATCTTGCATGCACAAGGTTTCTTCATATCCTTCCCATAAGGCTTCAACTTCTGGGACACAAACCGAGACTTTGGCAAAGTCAACTTAAGTTCCCTCCAAGTGGTTACTCCTTGCCATCCATTCATGGTTTGGTACATCCTCCACCAAGTAGCAGCACCTCTTTCAAAGCACTGAAGAGCATGCTGGGTCATATCATTTCCAACTATAAGGTTATTCTTCATGTGATCCTTCATGTTCTGAATCCATCGGTCTGTCTCCAACTGACTCATCGGTCCAGAAAATACAAGCTCATCTTCATTCATCCTCTATTGGGTCCATGGGTTTGGGGTGGGATAAGAGAGATAGAGAGGGATACACACAATACAAACATAAGTTTTGAAAAGGCAGATTTTTATTTGTGGCTGTTGGGAAAAACATCAAACAAATGACAGCTCACAAACGTCGCATCTAATGTAAGTGTATAACAGGGGTTTGGTCTTCTAAAGGTCAATAAATCTTCAAAGTCATCAAACCCATCAAGGCTTGTTCATGCCTCTAATGGCTTCTTCCAATCATGCTTGTCCTTTCTCAAGTTCTTTTGCCAGATCAATTCTGTTGACGCGAAGTCTCTCGTGACGTCCTTTAATATTCTGGAGTTGCGTTCCAAACTTCTGGTTTCAAGATCCTTCACATGAACCATGGTCATACTGTCCTTCAGTTCCTGACAAATCTCCGGTATCTCGAGGTTTTGCTCCTCCAGCTTGGCTACTTTCCACTTTTTGGGTCCTAAGTTCTTCACGAAACGCTTCCTTGTCAAAATATAGCTTCCTGCAGTCCATCTTAAACTTCTTGATGTAATTCTCCAAATCCTGGTGATACACCAGCTAAAGTTAAAACTTCGTATTGCTGATGGGTGCTCCATCAGCCTTCTACCATCCAATCCTTCCATGCATATGCATGCTTAACTCAGCACGGTGACAAATAGCATAAGCGGGCCATAACATCATGGATAGCTGGGTTTCTGCTCTTGTCATTTCCATGAGCTATCTCTCCATAGTTGATATCTCCTGCCTTAGGGTTTTCTTTGACAAAACTTCGAGTTCTCATGCTCCTTGTTTCAGTCTTTCTCCGATACACCTTGATCTCGGGTATTGACAACTTCCATAGTCTGTCAAGTTCCATAAGGGTAGGCTTCCTAGGTCATACAAATCTACGGATTCTTCAGAGCCTTCAAATTCTCCTAGTCTTCGGTCTTCAACCGTTGTAGTTTCCATTATTCAGATGCACAGTAAAATCCTCTTCCTTCCGAAGCGGTCTTAGCTTTCCAATATCTTGTACTTCTTGGAGTGGCCTCATCAGTCGAATCTTCGAGTGGTCAAAACGGGGAAAGGGTATAGTCTCGCGAAAGGGAATTTTTGAATAAGCTCAGAAGAGAAGAGAGGTAAAAGGTCATTTTGAAAGGGAAAGTTGTAGAGAAAATTCTTTCTATGGGCTTGCCAGTTTCTAGGGTCACGTCCTACAGTCAACATGTGCTCTGATACCATCTTGTAGCGACCTGACCCGAATGGATCAAGTCTCTGTGCTTAAGTGTCATCCCTGGATCGGTATGCTGACACACACAATACTCGAAGGATTTATAACAGAGGTAAATCACATGTATAAAGTAACGTAAATACTATTACCTCAATCCATATAGCGGAAGCAACAAGGTTGTGGATTCCCATCAACACCAACGACAAAGTTGAGTGTAGAAATCGAAACCCTAACGTATCACTTACTCGTCGTAAGAAACCTGCAACATGGGACGTTGCAGCCCGAAACGGGTCAGTACATTGAATGTACTGGCAAATTCACACCATAGAGAATGATGAACAAAGGCTTTCACTACATGCATATTTGGCTGGTGGAAAAGCTCTATAGTTATAGTTTTTGCGAAAAGCCAATTTTTCCCTACTGTAAAGAAATATAATTTATTTAACTATCATGGTGGTTGTTGAACATTGAGAATGGTTGACAACATTCTCAATCCCAATTAAGTAACATCATTAAACCCAACAACTTAATTTAAAGTAATATGATGAGATTCACAAGATAATCCAAGTACTAGATACTCATGATGTCCATAACCGGGGACACGGCTAACCATGATTAGTTTATACACTCTGCAGAGGTTTGCGCACTTTTCCCCACAAGACTCGATCGCCTCCGTTTGGTTTCTCGCACTACATGGTGTTTGAGAAGACGGATGACCGAGACATAGTCTTTCAGAAGCGCTAGCACCTTACGATGGATAGACCTTACACCTACTTTCCCCTACATCTGCTAGTCTACCCTGTAAGAGTTCGCACGACTTAATCAACTATGCTAGAGCCCATAATAGCTTGTGGCTGCACACGGAAGTTTCTAGTATGAATAATCTCATGATCCCTTTGAGCCTGGGTGGCGGTCCAAAAGAAAAACAGGCAAGTCCTGGAATACCCAGGTGCCTAGACAGGCAAGTCCTGGAATACCCGGGTGCCTCAATCCACCCAGATGTGTGTTTAAGTTGCCACCTTAAGTAAACCATTAATTAACAATCTCATATCTGTCATGAAATAATCTCAAACCCAATCCACGTCTATGAGCATAGCATAGCAGTATAAGCATAACGTAATAGTAACTCCCAAGGGTTTGATAATAAACAGGTAATAGGTACTACCTCATCTACTTCCCATCCCACAATTTAATTAGATCCTAATCATGCAATGTTTGAGGATTGATCTAATGCAATAAAACTGGGTTGTAGAAAAAGTATGATCAAAGTGTGAACTTGCCTACAATGTTGATGAAGATGATTGGCACTCAAAACTCTTGATAGTTCTACTCGTCACACTCCGGTCAATCTATTGTAATCAAGCAATAGTAACCACACATAAGCAAACACTCAAAAGACCAGAAAGATCGATGAAGTTGATTCAGAAAACATCAAAACCAAGAAAATAGCTCTTGCAACATAAAACAATTTCTAATAGTACCAAAATTATGTGAATTGGGCCTTATCAGAATGTTTAGGTCAAGAGCTTCGATTTGCAAAAAGAATCAACTAAATCGGAGTTACGAAACTCAAGTTATGTTCAAAAGAAGTTTGAATATAAATCTAAACAAAATTCGAAATTTCAAAATTTCAAAAACATGTTTGGATTGGATTACTGGATAGAGGGGATCATAATGAAGAAGTGGGCGTTGGTTTCGTTGGATTTGGACAAATGAGTAAAAAGTTATGGCTATTTGAAAAATCAGGGTCAAGCTGTTTTACGGAAGAAAAAAATAGATACGCGCTAGGGTCTAATGTATAAATACGTAGACTAATTGATAATCTAATTATTTTATCGTATTAGTCTAAAAATAATAATAAACTACGAAAGTATAAGAAGAAAAAAAAAGAAAAAAACAAAGAGAGATACCTTTATAAGGCAGAGAAAAGACAACTTTGGAGAGAGGAGACAACTTCCAGAAGTCGCGCCGGAGAGAAAAAATATATTTTTCTTAAATAAATCCAGTCAAACCAAAATATTGATTTAACCCGAATCGGATGATTTTTGAAGGCTCTATGGGTCTATATTTATGGGTGGAAAAGAGGCTTAGGGGTCAAAGGCTAGGCAATGTGGGACTAAATATAGACAAAAATATACAAAACACAGATGAAAAGAGACGCTCGCATCGCATGGGCCTAAAGGCCGGCGCGCACGCCGTGGCTGCGGTTTTTTTTTTACAAAATTCGGCCTTAAATAAATAATAATAAAATAAAAAGGCTAACTGGGCCTGCCCCATTAAAGAGAGAAAAAAACAATGGGGCGATAGAAGCTACTATATTGTGCACGTGGACGACAATTAGTTTCAGGCGCGCGCGGAGTTTTTTTAAACAGAATGCGATAAACTAAAAAACGAAAATAAAAATTAAACTTTTGTATAGGCATATTATATATCAAAATTTTCAGAATACGATTTTCTACAAAATAAACATTTTCCTAGCATTAAATAAAATTCACACAAATTCAGATAATTCAAACAGTGCTACTGGTCTAATAAAATCCAATAAAAATCATTTTAAAAATATCAGAATAATTTCAAATTTATTTCTCTCCAATTTTCTGTTGTAGGGAATCATGTTACCCTAATTTCCATATATTTTATTTTTGGAGAAAATAATTTGAATAAAACTCAAATAACTCCAAATTGAAAATAAATTCAAAAGAACTTTGAATTTAATTCTTTGAAACTCCCAACTCATATTTCATATAATTTGAAGAAGTCATTTTATCTTCTCTCATGAAAATCATTGAGCTGCATGAAGTTTATGAATTGAAATATTTCCAAATAAAATTCAATTATTTTCAAATACCCTTTCATTTAATTTAAATGGAAGAAGTCATATCATCTTCGCTCAAGGGTTTTGTATTTGAAAATAATTTGAATTCATGGAGATCAGAAAGAAAATATGAAAGTTTGGGAAAGTCCTTTTATTCCCTCTCATTTAACTTTCAAAAAGTTTTGAATTCACTCACTTTCAGACAATCAATCAAACAATCAATCAAATCTATCTATTTATTATAACATTCCAAAATTTAGAATTTTGGGATGTTACAAACAGCCACATTCATGTTAAATAGGGCACCATCTAAATCCGTTGAGACGACACCATATGAACTATGGTTTGGCAAGAAACCTAAGCTGTTGTTTCTTAAAGTTTGGGGTTGCGACACTTATGTCAAAAGGCTTTAGCCGTATAAGCTCGAGCCCAAATCGGAGAAGTGCGTCTTCATAGGATACCCTAAGGAAACAATTGGGTACACCTTCTACCCTAGATCCGAAGGCAAGATATTTTTTGCCAAGAATGGAACATTTCTAGAGAAGGAGTTTCTCTCGAAAGAAGTGAGTGGGAGGAAAGTAGAACTTGATGAGGTAATTGTACCTTCTCTCAAATTGGAAAGTAGCACATCAGAGAAATCCGTTCTCATGATGCCTACACCAACTAGAGAGGAAGCTAATGATGCTGATCATGAAACTTCAGATCAAGTTACTACTGTACCTCGTAGTTCGAACAGACCACATTCCACACCAGAGTGTTACGGTAATCCTGTCCTGAAAGTCATGTTACTAGACCATGGCGAACCTACGAACTATGAAGAAGCTATGATGAGCCCAGATTCCGATAGATGGCTTGTGGCCATGAAATCTGAGATAGGATCCATGTATGAGAACAAAGTATGGACTTTTGTGGACTTGCCCGATAATCGGCAAGCCATTGAGAATAAATGGATCTTCAAGAAGAAGACATACGCCGATGGTAATGTCACCATCTACAAAGCTCGACTTGTCGCAAAAGGTTTGTGACAAGTTTAAGGGGTTGACTTTGATGAGACCTTCTAAGCGTAGCGATGCTTAAGTCAGTTCGAATCATGTTAGCAATTGTCGCATTTCATAATTATGAAATTTGGCAAATGGACGTCAAAACTGCATGCCTTAATGGATTTCTTAAATAAGAGTTGTATATGATGCAACCAGAAGGTTTTTTTGATCCTAAAGGTTTTAACAAAGTGTGCAAGCTCCAACGATCCATCTATGGACTGGTGCAAGCATCTCGGAGTTGGAATATACGCTTTGATGAGGTCATCAAAGCATATGGTTTTATACAAACTTTTGGTGAAGCCTGTATTTACAAGAAAGTGAGTGGGAGCACTGTAGCATTTCTAATAATATATGTGGATGACATATTGTTGATTGGAAATGATATAGAATTTTTGGATAGCATAAAAGGATACTTGAATAAGAATTTTTCAATGAAAGACCTCGGTGAAGGTGCTTATATATTGGGTAACAAGATCTACAGAGATAGATCAAGACGATTGATAGGACTTTCACAAAGCACATACCTTGATAAAGTTTTGAAGAAGTTCAAAATGGATCAGTCAAAGAAAGGGTTCTTGCATGTGTTACAAGGTGTGAAGTTGAGTAAGACTCAAAATCCGACCACGGCAAAATATATAGAGAGAATGAAAGTCATTCCCTATGCCTTAGTCATAGGTTCTATAAAGTATGCCATGTTGTGTACCAGACCTGTTGTGTGTCTTGCCATGAGTTTGGCAAGGGGGTACAATAGTGATCCAGGTGTAGATCACTGGACATCGGTCAAAACTATCCTTAGGTACCTAAAGAGGACTAAGGAAATGTTTCTCGGTTATGGAGGTGATAAAGAGTTTATCGTAAAGAGTTATGTTGATGCAAGCTTTGGCACCGATCCGGATGAATCTGAGTCTATATCTGGATACATATTGAAAGTGAGAGCAATTAACTAGAGTAGCTCCATGCAGAGCATTGTAGACATAGAAATTTGCAAAATACATACGGATCTAAATGTCGCAGACCCATTGACTAAACCTCTCTCACATTATACAGATCTAAATGCAAGCTTCTTCTGAAATTATACATTTGTTGGGGAACGCAGTAATTTCAAAAAAATTCCTACGCACACGCAAGATCATGGTGATGCATAGCAACGACAGGGGAGAGTGTTGTCCACGTACCCTCCTAGACCATAAGCGGAAGCGTTATGACAACGCGGTTGATGTAGTCGTACGTCTTTACGATCGACCGATCCTAGTACCGAAAGTATGGCACCTCCACGATCTGCACACGTTCGGCTCGGTGACATCCCATGAACTCACGATCCAGCAGAGTGTCGAGGGAGAGCTTCGTCAGCACGACGGCGTGATGACGGTGATGATGATGCTACCGGAACAGGGCTTCGCCTAAGCACCGCTATGATATGACCGAGGTGGATTATGGTGGAGGGGGCACCGCACACGGCTAAGAGATCAATGATCAACTTGTGTGTCCATGGGGTGCCTGATATGTTTCCATCGTATCTACTTTTCCAAACACTTTTTCCCTTGTTTTGGACTCTAACTTGCATGATTTGAATGGAACTAATCCGGACTAACGTTGTTTTCAGCAGAATTGCCATGGTGTTATTTATGTGTAGAAACAAAAGTTCTCGGAATCACCTGAAACTTCACGGAACGTCTTTTTGGAAATAATAAAAGATCCTTGCAAAAGATGAAGACCAGGGGGCCCACACCCTAGCCACGAGGGTGGGAGGCACGCCTGCCCCCCAGGGCGCGCCCCCTACCTCGTAGGCCCCCTGGAGCTCCTTCGACCTTAACTCCAACTCTATATATTTGCTTTCGGCGAGAAAAAAATCAGAGAGAAGGATTCATCGTGTTTTACGACACGGAGCAGCCGCCAAGCCCTAAAACCTCTCGGGTGGGCTAATCTGGAGTCTGTTCAGGGTTCCGGAGAGGGGAATCCGTCGCCATCATCATCATCAACCTTCCTCCATCACTAATTTCATGATGCTCACCGTCGTGCGTGAGTAATTCCATCGTAGGCTTGCTGGACGGTGATGGGTTGGATGAGATTTATCATGTAATCAAGTTAGTTTTGTTAGGGTTTGATCCCTAGTATCCACTATGTTCTGAGATTGATGTTGCTATGACTCTGCTATGCTTAATGCTTGTCACTAGGGCCCGAGTGCCATGATTTCAGATCTGAACCTATTATGTTTTCATCAATATATGAGAGTTCTTGATCCTATCTTGCAAGTCTATAGTCACCTACTACGTGTTATGATCCGGCAAGCCCGAAGTGACAATAATCAGGACCACTCCCGGTGATGACCGTAGTTTGAGGAGTTCATGTATTCACTATGTGTTAATGCTTTGGTCTGGTACTGTATTAAAAGGAGGCCTTAATATCCCTTAGTTTTCGCTAGGAACCCGCTGCCACGGGAGGGTAGGACAAAAGATGTCATGCAAGTTCTTTTCCATAAGCATGTATGACTATATTCGGAATACATGCCTACATTACATTGATAAATTGGAGCTAGTTATGTGTCACCCTAGGTTATGACTGTTACATGATGAACCGCATCCGGCATAATTCTCTATCACCGATGCATTTCCTACGAGCTTTCCATATATTGTTCTTGGCTTATTTAGTTTTCCGTTGCTATTGCTATCATCACTACAAAATACCAAAAACATTACTTTTGCTATCATTACCTTTTGCTACCGCTGCCACTACTACCATATTACTTTGCTACTAAACACTTTGCTGGAGATATTAAGTTTCCAGGTGTGGTTGAATTGACAACTCAGCTGCTAATACTTGAGAATATTCTTTGGCTCCCCTTGTGTCGAATCAATAAATTTGGGTTGAATACTCTACCCTCGAAAACTGTTGCGATCCCCTATACTTGTGGGTTATCAAGACTATTTTCTGGCGCCGTTGCTGGGGAGCATAGCTCTATTCTTTGAGTCACTTGGGATTTATATCTGCTTATCATTATGAAGAACTTGAGAGATCAAAAAACAAAAATTTATCCCTCTACTACGAGGGGAGGTAAGGAACTGCCATCTAGCTCTGCACTTGATTCACCTTCTGTTTTGAGTAAGCTTGCGACACCTAAACCTGCTTCTGCTATTCGTTCTGATATGTCGCATGTTATTGATGATGCCACTTCTGCTATGCATGATACTTATGATGAAACTACTTCTATGCTTGATACTACTGTGCCACTTGGTGAATTTCTTGATGAACAACTTGCTAGGGTTAGAGAGAATGAAAATATTGAAACTAATAATATTGATGAAAGTGATGATGAAGACTCCCCCTCTAATAAATATGAATCGCCTGTTATTCCTGAGGGTTATGTTTTGGAAAAAGAAGCTGCTTTAGCTATTTTAGCTTGCAAAGATAGATACGAGCTCAAGAGGTTATTAGCTAAATGGAAGAAGCAATCTCTTAATGCTAGAATGAAACCTGACCCTGCTTTTGCTACTTCACCTATCTGTGTTACTGATAAGGATTATGAATTCTCTGTTGATCTTGATATAATTACTTTGGTTGAATATGATCCTTTTTATGGCTATGAATCTGAAACTGTTGTGGCACATCTTACTAAATTAAATGATATAGCCACCCTGTTCACTAATGATGAGAAATCTCGCTACCTTTATATCCTTAAAATATTTCCGTTCTCATTAAAGGGTGATGCTAAGATATGGTTTAATTCTCTGGATCCTGGTTGTGTGCGTAGTCCCCAGGATATGATTTATTACTTCTCTGCTAAATATTTCCCTGCTCATAAGAAACAAGCTGCTTTAAGGGATATATACAATTTTGTGCAAATTGAAGAAGAGAGTCTCCCACAAGCTTGGGGGAGGCTTCTCAAGTTACTTAATGCTTTGCCTGATCATACTCTTAAGAAAAATGAAATACTTGATATCTTTTATAATGGACTTACCGATGCTTCCAGAGATTACCTGGATAGTTGTGCTGGTTCTGTTTTCAGGGAAAGAACACCGAATGAACCTGAAATTCTATTGAATAATATGTTGACAAATGAAAATAATTGGACACTTCCTGAGCCTATTCCTAAACCAACTCCGAAGAAAATGGGTATTCTATTTCTCAGTCCTGAAGATATGCAAGAGGCAAAGAAATCTATGAAAGAAAGAGGTATTAAAGCTGAAGATGTTAAGAATTTACCTCCTATTGAAGAGATACACGGTCTTAATTTACCGCATGTTGAAGAAACATATGATCTTAATCCATTACCTATTGAAGAAATACATGGTCTTGATAACCCGACACAAGTAGTAATGGTAAATTCTCTCTATAGATATGATAATGCTGAAATCCCATTTACTAAGTTTGCTAGCCCATGCTTAGATGAGTTTGATAAATTTATGGTTAAGCAAGAAGACTTCAATGCTTATTTTGGTAGACAATTGAAATACAATTCAAATATTCTTGAACACTTGGGTGATTATATCGCTAATGTCAAAGGTGAATTCAAACTTATTAGTAAACATGCTTCTATGGTCACCACTCAAGTAGAACAAGTGCTTAAGGCTCAAAATGATTTGCTCGATGAATTGGATAGTAAGAATAATGATTATGCTATTAGAGTGGCTACTAGAGGTGGTAAAATGACTCAGGAACCTCTGTATCCTGAAGGCCACCCTAAGAGAATTGAGCAAGATTCTCAGAGAAATAATATAGATGCACCTAGTCCTTCTAAAAGGAAGAAAAATAAAAATGATAGGACTTTGCATGCTTCCAGTGAACCTATTGCTGAAACACCTGAGAATCCAAATGATATTTCTATTTCTGATGCTAAAACACAATCTGGTAATGAACCAAAAACTAGTGATAATGTTAATGATAATGTTCATGATGATGCTCAACCTAGTAATGATAATGATATAGAAATTGAACCTGTTGTTGATCTTGATAACCCATAATCAAAGAATCAACGTTATGATAAGAAAGACTTTGTTGCTAGGAAACATGGTAAAGAAAGAGAACCATGGGTTCAGAAACCCATGCCTTTCCCTCCCAAACCATCCAAGAAAAAGGATGATGAGGATTTTGAGCGCTCTGCTGAAATGATTAGACCTATCTTTTTGTGTATGCGATTAACTGATATGCTTAAAATGAATCCTTATGCTAAGTACATGAAAGATATTGTTACAAGTAAAAGAAAGATACCAGAACCTGAAATTTCCACCATGCTTGCTAATTATACTTTTAAGGGTGGAATACCAAAGAAACTTGGAGATCCAGGAGTACCTACCATCCCATGCTCCATCAAAAGAAACTATGTTAAAACTGCTTTATGTGATCTTGGAGCCGGTGTTAGTGTTATGCCTCTCTCTTTATATCGTAGACTTGATTTGAATAAGTTGACACCTACTGAAATATCTTTGCAAATGGATGATAAATCAACTGCTATACCTGTCGGTATTTGTGAGGATGTGCCTGTCGTAGTTGCAAACGTTACTATTTTAACAAACTTTGTTATTCTTGATATTCCCGAGGACGATAGCATGTCTATTATTCTTGGAAGACCCTTTTTGAATACTACAGGGGCTGTTATTGATTGCAACAAAGGCAATGTCACTTTTCATGTTAATGATAATGAGCATACGGTACACTTTCCGAGGAAACAACCTCAAGTTCATAGTATCAACTCTATTGGAAAAATTCCATCGATTATATTTGGAGGTTTTGAATTTCCTCTTCCTACAGTCAAGAAGAAATATGATATTCTTATTGTTGGGGATGTGCATATCCCCGTTGAGATAACATAGTGTTATTCGAAATTTCTCCGGTTCCATGTTATTCGGAATGAGTTTGTTAACAAGACCTGATCAACCTTGTTAGTGGATTCCTTTTGATGAGCATGACATGGATGAAACTAGAAGGCACAACCCTCTGCACCCTCCTTTTACTTTCTGTTATTTATATTAAATAAAATAAAAATAAGTATTTTCCGTCTGTTATCTGATTTATCCGTGCAATATAAAAATACCCCAAAAATAAAAGTTCTCCAAATGCCCTGAAATTTAAATATGATTTTTTTCTGAAATATTTGAGAATATTTGGCACTGAGAACACAACAGGGGGGGCATCCACCTAGCCACGAGGATGGAGGGCGCGCCCCCTGCCTCGTGGGCCCACGGTGGCCCTCCTCCACTTATTCCTGCACCCACACACTTCTTCTTCCTCTCACAAACACAATTATCCAGTTCAAACCCGAGTCCAAGCTCATTTTTCTGCAATTTTCGATCTCATTGCTCAAAGCACCTCTCACAAAACTGCTTGGGGAGATTGTTCCTTGGTATGTGACTCCTCCATTGGTCCAATTAGTTTTTGTTCTAGTTCTATATTCATTGCAAATTTTTGCTTCCTAGGTGACCATGTTCTTGAGCTTGCATGTCAAATTTATGTGGTTCCAAGTAGTCTGGATGCATGATATAGGCTCTAGGCACTTGTAGGAGTAGTTGCTATCAATTTTGTTGAGTTTGGTTTAGTTACTAAAAATTTTAGAAATTTTTCAGAGGAAGAAATATGCTTAGGAAAATGTACCAAGGTGGTTCTTCAAGGAAGCAAGGACCCAGGCTTACAATGCGTGATGCTGATGAAGAGCCACCAAGAGACGCTCTAGTGCGTCCTTGTGAATGGCCTTCGGAAAACTTTATGGATCGAGTGGGAATTAAGGAAGAATTTAACGCATATTTGCGTAACGCTGATCTTGTGAGCTTCGAGGAAGAAAAATGCCAGAGGAGGCAGATGAGTACGAGAGGAGGGCGGAGGCCGCTCATCACCACGCTGCAGCTCAAGAGGCGATAGCTGCTGCATCTCAGTACGACCCCAACTATTACTATGGATATCCGCTAGGCCAGCTGTGGCCATAAACCAACTTAGGCCAAAAGCCTAAGCTTGGGGGAGTACATATTTCTCACCGACATTACATTTATGTTCACACACTCATTGTTAGATGTCAGTGCTCATACTTTTTCATTGTATCATCCATGCTAGTTTATTTCCCTTTTTATGCTTTCTTTTTGTGTGTTTAATAAACCCTAAGAAAAACCAAAAAAATTATTTGTAGATTTTAATTAGTCTACTTAACATGCTTGTAGTAGTAATTAAAAAAAGAAAACCCAAAAATATTTCCTGTTCTTCTTTTTGCTTGTTGGGAGCTTTCCCGTGTAAATAGTTTTATTTCTTTTATTCTATTTGGGGGTCGATAGGAGAAGACCATAATTAAATTGTTGAAGTGGCTCTTATATGCATTATTGTTTATCTGACAAAAGAGCCCATATTGCCTTGTCTTCTCCTGTTTATTGAATGCTTGCAGATTCCAGCTTAGTCCAATGCACGTGCACTATTATTATTATCAACATCATTCGGTCGTGCAAGTGAAAGGCAATTATGACGATATATGATGGACTGATTGAGATGAGAAAAGCTGGTATGAACTTGACCTCTCTTGTTTTTGTAAATATGATTAGTTCATCGTTCCTGATTCAGCCTATTATGAATAAACATGTTTGCAATGACAACTAGAGATCATAGTTTCTTGTGCCATGCTTGATTAGCTAGGAGCTTATAATGGTTTACCTTGCGTGCCAACATGCTATTAAAATGGTTGTGATGTGGTATGATAGGGTGGTATCCTCCTCTGAATGATTTAAGTGACTTGACTTGGCACATGTTCATGCATGTAGTTGAAACAAAATCAACAAAGCCTTCACGATATTTATGTTCATGGTGGATTATATCCTAGTCATGCTTGCATTCGGTGTTGATTAATTTTAATGCATGTTAATGACTGTTGTTGCTCTCTACCTGGTCGCTTCCCAGTCTTTTGCTAGCCTTCACCTGTACTAAGCGGGAATACTGCTTGTGCATCCAACTCCATAAACCCCAAAGTTGTTCCGTATGATTCCACCATACCTACCTATATACGGTATCTACCTGCCGTTCCAAGTAAATTTGTATGTGCCAAACTCTAAACCTTCAAATAAACATTCTGTTTTGTATGCTCGAATAGCTCATGTATCAACTAGGGTTGTCCGTATCTTCCATGTTAGGCGGGTTATTCTCAAGAGGAGTGGACTCGCTCCTCACTCACAAGAAAATGGCTGGTCACTGGGATGCCCAGTCCCATGCTTTATGCAAATCAAATCAAAATAATTGCAAACAAAACTCCCCCTGGGACTCTTGTTAGTTGGAGGCACTCGTTGTTTCGAGCAAGGCATGGAATGATGCTTGTTGGTGGAGGGGGAGTATAAACTTTACCATTCTGTTTGGGAACCGCCTATAATGTGTGTAGCATGGAAGATATCGCCATCTCTTGGTTGTTATGTTGACAATGAAAGTATACCGCTCAAAATATTATTCACCTCTATTTCAAAACTGAGCTCCGGCACCTCTACAAATCCCCGCTTCCCTCTGTGAAGGGCATATCTATTTACTTTTATGTTGAGTCATCATCCTCTTATTAAAAAGCACTAGTTGGAGAGCACCACTATCATTTGCATTCATTACTATTAGTTTACATTGAGTATGACTTGACTGGATCTCTTTTACCATGAACTACAATGTCTAGTCAGTCCTTGATCTTTAAAGGTGCTCTGCATTTATGTTTTGCGGTCTCAGAAAGGGCTAGCGAGATACCATCTTGTTATATCATATTATGATTGTTTTGAGAAAGTGTTGCCATCCAAGATTTATTATTATTGCTCGCTAGTTGATTATGCCATTGCTATGAGTAAACATGAGACCTAAGCGTTATTGTGAATATGGTTAGTTCATAATCTTTGCTGAAAACTTGAATGCTGGCTTTACATATTTACAACAACAAGAGCAAACAGAGTTTGTAAAAGTTTTTCTTTATCACTTCAGTTTGTCAATTGAATTGCTTGAGGACAAGCAAAGGTTTAAGCTTGGGGGAGTTGATACGTCTCCGTCGTACCTACTTTTCCAAACACTTTTGCCCTTGTTTTGGACTCTAACTTGCATGATTTGAATGGAACTAACCTGGACTGACACTGCTTTCAGCAGAATTGCCATGGTATTATTTATGTGCAGAAACAAAAGTTCTCGGAATGACCTGAAACTTCACGGAACGTCTTTTTGGAAATAATAAAAAATCCTTGCAAAAGATGAAGACCAGGGGGGCCACACCCTAGCCACGAGGGTGGGGGGCGCGCCCCCCTACATCGTAGGCCCCCTGGAGCTCCTCCGACCTCAACTTCAACTCTATATATTTGCTTTCGGGGAGAAAAAAATCAGAGAGAAGGATTCATCGCGTTTTATGATACGGAGCCGCCGCCAAGCCCTAAAACCTCTCGGGAGGGCTGATCTAGAGTCCGTTCGGGGCTCCGGAGAGGGGAATCCGTCGCCATCGTCATCATCAACCTTCCTCCATCACCAATTTCATGATGCTCACTGCCGTGCGTGAGTAATTCCATCGTAGGCTTGCTGGACGGTGATGGGTTGGATGAGATTTATCATGTAATCGAGTTAGTTTTGTTAAGGTTTGATCCCTAGTATCCACTATGTTCTGAGATTGATGTTGCTATGACTCTGCTATGCTTAATGCTTGTCACTAGGGCCCGAGTGCCATGATTTCGGATCTGAACCTATTATGTTTTCATCAATATATGAGAGTTCTTGATCCTATCTTGCAAGTCTATAGTCACCTACTATGTGTTATGATCTGGCAACCCCGAAGTGACAATAATCGGGACCACTCCCGGTGATGACCGTAGTTTGAGGAGTTCATGTATTCACTATGTGTTAATGCTTTGGTCCGGTACTCTATTAAAAGGAGGCCTTAATATCCCTTAGTTTCCGCTAGGACCCCGCTGCCACAGGAGGGTAGGACAAAAGATGTCATGCAAGTTCTTTTCCATAAGCACGTATGACTATATTCGGAATACATGCCTACATTACATTGATGAATTGGAGCTAGTTCCGTGTCACCCTAGGTTATGACTGTTACATGATGAACCGCATCCGGCATAATTCTCTATCACCGATCCATTGCCTACGAGCTTTCCATATATTGTTCTTCGCTTATTTACTTTTCCGTTGCTATTGCTATCATCACTACAAAATACCAAAAACATTACTTTTGCTATCATTACCTTTTGCTACTGCTACCACTACTATCATATTACTTTGCTACTAAACACTTTGCTGGAGATATTAAGTTCTAGGTGTGGTTGAATTGACAACTCAGCTGCTAATACTTGAGAATATTCTTTGGCTCCCCTTGTGTCGAATCAATAAATTTGGGTTGAATACTCTACCCTCGAAAACTGTTGCGATCCCATATACTTGTGGGTTATCAGTTCCCCCTCCCCCGTATATAAAGTAGTGGAGGAGGGGAGGGGCCGGCCCTCTCTATGCCGCGCCCTAGGGGAGTCCTACTCCCACCGGGCGTAGGACCGCCCCTTCCCTAGTTGGAGTAGGAGAGGAAGGGAAGGAGGAGTAGGAGAGAAGGAAAGGGGGGCCGCCCCCTGAGGGAGTCCTGGACTAAGGGGTCCTCGGGTGTCCGACCTATTAGACATGGCCCGGACTAATGGGCTGTGAAGATACAAAGACCGAAGACTGTACCCGTGTCGGGATGCACTCTCCTTGGCGTCCAAATATGAATATTCCTTCCTTTATAACCGACCTTATGTAACCCTAGATCCCTCCGGTGTCTATATAAACTAGAGGGCTAGGTCCGTAGACATATATCCTCATAATGATAGTCACATAGGCTAGACTTTTAGGGTTTAGACATTACAATCTCGTGGTAGATCAACTCTTGTAATACTCATATTCATCAAGATCAATCAAGCAGGAAGTAGGGTATTACCTCCATAGAGAGGGCCTGAACCTGGGTAAACATTGTGTCCCCTGTCTCCTGTTACCATCGACCTTAGATGCACAGTTCGGGCCCCCCTACCCGAGATCCGCCAGTTTTGACACCGACATTGGTGCTTTCATTGAGAGTTCCGCTGTGATGTCGAAAGATAGGATCGATGGCTCGCCTTGTTCTCAAGGACAATGTCACCTCCGGAGGAGCACTGGCCCCTGGCCAAACCCTCTGGCTGGGCGGCTTTACCATGACCAACGATGACTTCTCGGGTCATCGAAAATCCCCTTCATGTTGACTCCAAATACTCCAAGCAGATAGATCCGGCGGAGATGTCGTATTTAAACGAACTCCTAGATCGCATCGCCGCTCTGGGGGTCGCTGCAGACTATGATCGGATTGGGCTTAAACCCGACCAGAGAGAAATTAAAACTCCATCGATCACCCATCAAATAGCGGTTGTAGATGAGCAAGACAACAACTCTTCCTCTATATTGAGGACGAACTATGTTCGGATCTCCGAGCTTGAAGATCCGGACACCTATCTGCAGAAAGACATGCCTTGTCCTCCAAACATAGAATCGGACGACAAGCCCAAAAAATCAGTTGACATCCGGGAGCCCGAACCATTAAGTTCGGAAGTTCTTCAAACTCCGGATCCTAAATTGGGTCAGTGTTCGGATTTCAAACCACCCACCCACCCAGATATAAGCGCTCTCATGGGCATACGACAATAGTCTAAGGAAACGGTCCACCACTTATGGGCCACATTCCTCCTTGTCAAAGATAAGATTGAAGATTGCTGCGACGGAGACGCGATCTCAGCGTTCCGCAACAATTGCATGGATGAAGGAATCCTCAACGCCATCAACCGTCATCGCGTATCACGCTTCGCAGACCTGGCAACCATATTATACAAGTACTGCACAATGGAAAGCGCCTGGAAAACTCAGGCAGCTCGATGGGAACCACCGGTTTCCACCCAACCCCTCGTTCAGGTGAAAAGGACGCACCCTCATGGCACGCACGGCCCAATGGTAAAGAAATATAAGCCCGTTACGGGACATAGAACCGTTCTAGGGGGATGGCTCGATGGACCATGCAAATTACACGCAACACCGGATACCATATCAACCCATAGCCTTAGAGCATGTTGGATACTCTGGCAGGTGGCCAAGAGCGGCAAGGATATCCTCACCAAAAACACCCGGAGCAATATCCCCCAGAAGACGATGACCTCAGAGTATTGATAGTCTTCGAGACTTTCGCTTCAAACAATAAGCACAAAAGGGCACTTCGCGACCTCATCGAAGTCTGCCAAATCGTAGCAACAAACCCTTGGAACGACACGGCCATAACTTTCAATGCCGACGATGAACCAAAATTCAGGACAGTCCGGGCACCAGCCGCCTTGGTCCTCAGTCCGATCGTGGACGGCTTTCGGCTCACCAAGGTTCTCATGGACGGACTAAACCTCATTTACGACGATACACTCAGTAAAATGGAAATAGACAGGAGCCGCATCGAGCAAAGTAGCACGACCTTCCGAGGAATTATTCCCAGTCGGGAGGCGCGATGCGCGGGAAAAATCACGCTCGACGTGGTATTCGGCACACCGGAGAACTATCGGACCGAAGAATTAACCTTCCAAGTGGCCCCTTTCAACAGTGGATATCACGCCCTATTGGGGCGAGATGCATTTACACGCTTCCAAACCAGACCTCACTATGGGTATATGAAGCTCAAGATGCCCGGGCCCAACGGCATAATCACTCTCGCCAGTGATCCGGACATAGCACTCCGCGCCAAAAATAAAACCGTATCCCTGGCCCTTGAGGCATTATCTGAAGCCCTCATGGCCGAAGAATTAACTGCATTATGCTCCACGATGGATAGGGACGATGTAATCTTGGACAAACGACCCAAATCCACCTCCTTCAAACCAGCAGAAGAAATAGTCAAATTCCAAGTCCATCCAACGGACCCCAAGAAGACAACATCTATCGGGGCACAACTAGACCAAACGGTCGACACTGCGCTACGAGAGTTTCTGTGCGAGAACTGGGACATATTCGCCTGGCACCCTTCTGATATGCCAGGAATCCCACGCAGGTTGGCCGAACACATCCTCTATATATTGAAGGGATATAAACCGGTCAAGCAAACACTACGGCGCTTTTTCGAACCCAAACGTCAAGCTATGGGAGAGGAGCTAGCCAAGCTAATCGAGGCCAGATTCATTAGAGAAATAAAACACCCGGACTGGCTAGCGAACCTGGTGATGGTGCCAAAGAAGGATAAATCATGGCGCCTGTGCGTCGATTTCAAAGACCTCAATAAGGCCTGCCCTAAGGATCCCTTCCCCCTCCCTCGCATCGACCAGATCATTGATGCTACCACAGGACATGACTCACTGTGCTTCCTCGACACATATTCCGGATACCATCAAATAAAAATGAAGGAGTCCGATCAAGCTGCAACGGCATTCATTACCCCATATGATGGGCCATTCTACTTCAACACCATGCCCTCTGGGCTCAAAAACACCGGGGCCACCTACCAACGCATGATTCAACCATGCTTGTAGAAACAGATCAGCAAGACAGTTGAAGCATACGTGGACGACGTCTTCATTAAAACTAGGCATGTCGATTCACTAATAGACGATTTACGTCTCACATTCGATAACCTCCGTGCATATGACATCAAGCTCAATCCAGAAAGTGTGTTTCCGGCGTCTTGCGGGAAAGCTGCTGGGCTTCATCATTTCCAATAGAGAATTGAAGCAGATCCAGCCAAAATCCGAGCTTTTTCACAATTGGCTACACCAACGGACCTTAAACAGGTCCAAAAACTCACCGGATGCGTGGCAGCTTTAAGCCGCTTTATCTCCAGATTGGGAGAAAAGGCATTGCCACTGTATCGCCTCCTCCAGCGCACCGATCACTTCAAGTGAACGGATGCGGCAACGGCCAGACTGGAAGAAATAAAGGCCCTTCTTGCGAGCAACCCAATCCTGGTCGCACCGCACGTCGGCGAACCCATGTTATTATACATATCGGCAACACACCAGGTGGTGAGTGCCGTGCTCGTCGTTGAGCGAGAGTAGGATGGACACAAATTCCCGCTTTAGAAGCCGGTATACTACATATCCACTGTCCTCACACCATGCAAATCCTGGTACCCTCATTACCAAAAGATAGCATACGCGGTCTTCATGGCACCCCGGAAGCTACAACACTACTTCCAAGAATGTTCGATCACGGTGGCTTCCGAAGTACCACTCAATGACATAATAAACAACCATGATGCTATGGGCCGGATTGCTAAATGGGCCATTGAGCTCCTTCCATTCGACATAACATATAAACCGCGTCGAGCCATTAAATCCCAAGTACTGGCGGACTTTATCGCCGAATGGACAAAGGCCGAACTCCCTAAAGAGTACGGCACATATTCCAACTAGGTTATGTATTTCGATGGTTCCAAAATGCTGGCAGGCTTAGGGCAGGCGTTGTCTTAACATCCCCCACTTGAGATACAGTTCAGTACATACTCCAAATATTATACACAGACTCCAACAATGCAGCCGAATACGAGGCCTTATTGCATGGTCTCCGGATGGCTGTCTCCATGGGAATACAAGGCCTGGAAGTGCGCGAGGACTCGAACCTCGCAATATCTCAAGTAAATGGAGATTTTGATGCCAAAGATCCGAAGATGGTGGATTATCATAACGCCGTCCTAAATATGTCGGCTCGGTTCGAGGGGCTCGAATTTCACCATGTGGCTCGAGAAAGTAATCAAGCGGCGGATGTGCTTGCTCGCATCGGCACCAAGGGCGACCCCGTCCCACCTAACATCTTTCCGGAAAGGCTTTTCAAGCCATCCGTGGTGTGGCAAGGGGAGAGCGGCAACGTCAGTCCGGATCCGACCATAACCCCAGATTCCAAACACACCGATATCATCGGAGGCCCAGCCACCGAAATAACACCGTCGGCCCATCTTATTATGGCAGTCATTGCCCCATGGACCGAACCCTTCTTGTCCTACCTCAATAGGCGAGAGCTCCCTGAGGATCATAATGAGGCTCGCTGCATTGTTCGGCGTTCGAAAGCCTATAAGGTCCACGAAGGAGAACTCTACAAGAAAAGCGCTACCGGAGTACTTCAAAGATGTATCTCCGAGGAAGAGGGGCGGCAGCTCTTGGCTGAAATTCATGCCGGTCTCGGTGGTCACCACACCGCAGCTCGAGCCATTGTAAGCAAGGCCTTCCGTACAGGTTTCTACTAGCCGACGGCCCGAACAGATGCACAGGACCTTGTCCAATGTTGCGTCGGATGCCAGCTTTTCGCCAACCAAAGCCATATGCCACCCACTGCTCTACAAACAATCCCCATTACTTGGCCCTTCGTGGTCTGGGGGCTTGACATGGTTGGACCCCTTAAAGGAGGCAGCCGTAAGAAAAAATATCTGCTAGTCATGGTAGACAAGTTCACTAAGTGGATAGAGGCCAAACCAGTTAAAACGGCCGAAGCCGGACTAGTAATAGACTTTATATCTGGCGTTGTACACCGTTACGGTGTCCCACACAACATCATCACCAACAACGGCTCTAATTTTACAACCGATGAGGTGAAAGCCCGGTGTGTTAATCTAGGCATTAAGCTCGATTACGCCTCCATCTATCATCCACAAACAAACGGTCAAGTCAAACGAGCCAATGGTCTTATTATGAATGGCATCAAACCCAGACTAGTGCGGTCTTTGAAAGAATCAGACAAGCACTGGGTTGAGGAGCTCGACTCTGTACTTTGGGGGCTGCGGACCACGCCCAATCGCACTACCAGATATACACCTTTCTTCATGGTGTACGGCGCAGAGGCTGTGTTACCCTGCGTCATTATTCATGACTCACCTCGAGTGCGCATGTATGAAGAGAGAGAGGCTGAGCTCGGCAGGACAACTTAGATGCCTTGGAGGAGGAGCATGACGTCGCAAAAGCCCGTTCCGCATTTTATCAACATCAGGCCTGCAGATATCAAAGCAGAGAAGTATGGGCCAAGACTTACAACGTTGGTGAACTTGTTCTACGCCTCTCAGAGAAGAAAAAGGACAAACTCAAGCCAAAGAGGGAGGGTCCCTTCATCATCGACGAAGTTCTCACTGGGGGAGCGTACCGCCTGCGTGATGCATCTGACAATCGCCTCGAGCCGAACCCCTGGAACGCGGCCAGACTCCGAAGATTTTATGCCTAGTGCCGAACTCTTTGTTCGTATCCTTCTACCTATTGTCTAAATACTTTTTTCCTCTCTTTTTGCCTTTTTTCCTTTTTTCTAGCTTTAAAGCTCTTCGCGCGGCTCAACCGTGCACCGGTGACGTCCACATCCTCGAACATGTATGCCCATTGTACCTGGGGGCTTCCTGGACAGAAGCTTATTCTTATTTTCCGAGCATCAAGCTCATTACATATGCGTTTTTCCCATATGTACTTTTTCTTCACCAGTATATGCATCGATATGACTTAAGTTTTGGCCAAGCTGGGTTGCCTGGCTCCTGTGCTTATGCCCTACGTTCCCGTTAGGTCGGCTAGGCATAAAGGGAGCAACTCTGCGATTGTTACTGCCGGGTCATTCGGATGTGTACCTCAGACTAGGTGAAGCCGAAAGCTAGCATTCTTAAGGGAATATTCGGTTGATGGATTAAAGATGTTTTTGCATTCACCCCATGGTGAACCCCCAGATGTTGCATATACTGCGATTCTTATTATCATAGTTCGGACATGCATTTAAACGCATGCACACCCAGGGAAAGGAACCCTTAATGGAACTATTCTCTCTGGAAGATGTTTCTTACAATCATAATGTAATATAACATAACTAGCTGGATACAACTTATTTGTTCAAGCAACTATGAACCCTATGCCTGGTTTCCACGCATACACCGGTCTATTTTACCTCTCAGGTATTCGGAAACACTCCGCACCTTCGGGTCCAGAGGTCGAAGCGAAAAGGTCTGCCATGAAAATAATTTTACAATTTAGCTAGAGTTACATATGTCAGGAAAGTACATAGTCACTTGGACTCAAATTTCCTCCTCTATGCCATCCAGCAGGTTGCCTATCTTACAATCCTGCTGGGAATACTTGGCGGCTACCTCTACTTGGTCATATACCAAATTAACGGGAACTTCTTTGCCATCTGACCCTAGAGGTCCGATGCTACCTCTTGAGCACTGCATTGGATTTCCTTGAAGAGGAAAGGATGATGCAGCAAAGTAGCATAAGTATTTCCCTCAGTTTTTGAGAACCAAGGTATCAATCCAATAGGAGGTTATGCGCGAGTCCCTCGTACCTGCACAAAACAAATAACTCCTCACAACCAACGCGATAAGGGGTTGTCAATCCCTTCACGGTCACTTACAAGAGTGAGATCTGATAGATATGATAAGATAATATTTTTGGTATTTTTGTGATAAAGATGCAAAGTAAAATAAAAGCAAAGTAAAAAGCAAAGGAAATAACTAAGTATTGGAAGATTAATATGATGAAGATAGACCCGGGGGCCATAGGTTTCACTAGTGGCTTCTCTCAAGAGCATAAGTATTTTACAATGGGTGAACGAATTACTGTTGAGGAATTGATAGAATTGAGAATAGTTATGAGAATATCTAGGTATGATCATGTATATAGGCATCACGTCCGAGACAAGTAGACCGACTCCTGCCTGCATCTACTACTATTACTCCACTCATCGACCGCTATCCAGCATGCATCTAGAGTATTAAGTTCATGAAAACAGAGTAATGCCTTAAGCAAGATGACATGACGAGAGGGATAAATTCATGCAATATGATAAAAAAAACCATCTTGTTATCCTCGATGGCAACAATACAATACGTGCCTTGCTGCCCCTACTGTCACTGGGAAAGGACACCGCAAGATTGAACCCAAAGCTAAGCACTTCTCCAATTGCAAGAAAGATCAATCTAGTAGGCCAAACCAAACTGATAATTTGAAGAGACTTGCAAAGATAACCAATCATACATAAAAGAATTCAGAGAAGATTCAAATATTGTTCATAGATAATCTTGATCATAAACCCTCAATTCATCGATCTCAACAAACACACCGCAAAAAGAAGATTACATCGAATAGATCTCCACAAGAGAGGGGGAGGACATGGTATTGAGATCCAAAAAAAGAGAAGAAGCCATCTAGCTAATAAATATGGACCCGCAGGTCTGAGGTAAACTACTCACACTTCATCGGAGAGGCTATGGTGTTGATGTAGAAGCCCTCCGTGATGGATGCCCCCTCCAGCGGAGCTCCGGAACAGGCCCCAAGATGGGATCTCGTGGATACAGAAGGTTGCGGCGGTGGAATTAGGTTTTTGGCTCCATATCTGATCGTTTGGGGGTACGTAGGTATATATAGGAGGAAGGAGTACATCGGTGGAGCAACAGGGGGGCCACGAGGGTGGAGGGCGCGCCTGGGGAGGTAGGCGCGTGCCCCTACCTCGTGGCTTCCTCCTTTATTTCTTGACATAGGGTCCAAGTCTCCTGGATCATGTTCGTTCCGAAAAATCACGTTCCTGAAGGTTTCATTCCGTTTGGACTCCGTTTGATATTCCTTTTCTGCGAAACACTGAAATAGGAAAAAAAAAACAATTCTGGGTTGGGCCTCCGGTTAATAGGTTAGTCCCAAAAATAATATAGAAGTGGATAATAAAGCCCAATAATGTCCAAAACATTAGATAATATAGCATGGAGCAATCAAAAGTTATAGATACGTTGGAGACGTATCAAGCATCCCCAAGCTTAATTCCTGCTCGTCCTTGAGTAGGTAAATGATAAAAAAGATAATTTTGATGCGGAGTGCCACTTGGCATAATTTTAATGTAATTCTTCTTAATTGTGGTATGAATATTCAGATCTGAAAGATTCAAGACAAAAGTTCATATTGACATAAAAATAATAATACTTCAAGCATACTAACTAAGCAATTATGTCTTCTCAAAATAACATGGCAAAATAAAGTTCATCCCTACAAAATCATATAGTTTAGTCATGCTCCATTTTCGTCACACAAGAATGCTCTCATCATACACAACCCCGATGACAAGCCAAGCAATTGTTTCATACTTTAGTAATCTCAAACCTATAAACTTTCACGCAATATATGAGAACGAGCCATGGACATAGCACTATGGGTAGAATAGAATATGATGATGGGGGTTATGTGGAGAAGACAAAAAAGGGAGAAAGTCTCACATCAACGAGGCTAATCAATGGGCTATGGAGATGCCCATCGATTGATGTTAATGCAAGGAGTAGGGATTGCCATGCAACGGATGCACTAGAGCTATAAATGTATGAAAGCTCAACAAAAGAAACTAAGTGGGTGTGCATCCAACTTGCTTGCTCACGAAGACCTAGGGCACTTGAGGAGGCCCATTGTTGGAATATACAAGCCAAGTTCTATAATGAAAAATTCCCACTAGTATATGAAAGTGACAAAACAAAAGACTCTCGATCATGAAGATTATGGTGCTACTTTGAAGCACAAGTGTGGCAAAGGATAGTAGCATTGTCCCTTCTCTCCTTTTCTCTCTCTTTTTTTGGGCCTTCTCTTCTTTTTTTATGGACTTTATCTCCCCCCTTTTTTTTAAAATTCCTCACTTGGGACAATGCTCTAGAAAATGATGATCATCACACTTCTATTTATTTACAACTCAATGATTACAACTCGATGCTAGAACAAAAGATGACTCTATATGAATGCCTCCGGCGATGTACCGGGATATGCAATGAACCAAGAGTGACATGTATGAAAGAATTATGAATGGTGGCTTTGCCACAAATACTATGTCAACTACATGATCATGCTAAGCAATATGACAATGATGAATGTGTCATGATAAACGAAATGGTGGAAAGTTGCATGGCAATATATCTCGGAATGGCTATGGAAATGCCATAATAGGTAGGTATGGTGGCTGTTTTGAGGAAGATATAAGGAGGTTTATGTGTGAAAGAGTGTATCATATCACGGGGTTCTGATGCACCGGCGAAGTTTGCACCAACTCTCAATGTGAGAAAGGGCAATGCACGGTACCGAAGAGGCTAGCAATGATGGAAGGGTGAGAGTGCGTATAATCCATGGACTCAACATTAGTAATAAAGAACTCACATACTTATTGCAAAAATCTACAAGTCATCAAAAACCAAGCACTAAGTGCATGCTCCTAGGGGGATAGATTGGTAGGAAAAGACCATCGCTCATCCCCGACTGCCACTCATAAGGAGGACAATCAAAGAACACCTCATGTTTCAAATTTGTTACATAACGTTTACCATACGTGCATGCTACGGGACTTGCAAACTTCAACACAAGCATTTCTCAAATTCACAACTACTCAACTAGCACGACTTTGATATTATTACCTCCATATCTCAAAACAATTATCAAGCATCAAACTTCTCATAGCATTCAACACACTCATAAGAAAGTTTTTACTATTCTTGAATACCAAGCATATTAGGATTATTTAAGAAAATTACCATGATATTTAAGACTCTCAAAATAATCTAAGTGAAGCATGAGATATCAATAGTTTCTATAAAACAAATCCACCACCGTGCTCTAAAAGATATAAGTGAAGTACTAGAGCAAAACTATATAACTCAAATGATATAAGCGAAGCACATAGAGTATTCTAACAAATTCCAAATCATGTATGGCTCTCTCAAAAGGTGTGTACAGCAAGGATGATTGTGGTAAACTAAAAAGAAAAGACTAAAATCATACAAGACGCTCCAAGCAAAACACATATCATGTGGTGAATAAAAATATAGCTCCAAGTAAAGTTACCGATAGAAGTAGACGAAAGAGGGGATGCCTACTGGGGCATCCCCAAGCTTTGGCTTTTAGGTGTCCTTAGATTATATTGTGGGTTCCATGGGCATCCCCAAGCTTAGGCTCTTGCCACTCCTTGTTCCATAATCCATCAAATCTTTACCCAAAACTTGAAAACTTCACAACACAAAACTTAAAGTAGAAAATCTCGTGAGCTCCGTTAGCGAAAGAAAACAAAAGACCACTCCAAGGTACTGTAATGAACTCATTATTTATTTATATTGGTGTTAAACCTACTGTATTCCAACTTCTCTATGGTTTATAAACTATTTTACTAGCCATAGATTCATCAAAATAAGCAAACAACTCACGAAAAACAGAATCTGTCAAAAACAGAACAGTCTATAGTAATCTGTAGCTAGCGAAAGATCTGTAACCTCAAAAATTCTAAAATAGATTTCTGGACTTGAGGAATTTATCTATTAATCATCTGAAAAAAGAATTAACTAAATAGCACTTTCCAAATAAAAATGGCAGCAGTTCTCGTGAGCGCTAAAGTTTCTGTTTTTTACAGCGACATAACAAGACTTTCCCCAAGTCTTCCCAACGGTTCTACTTGGCACAAACACTAATTAAACACAAAAAACACAACCAAAACAGAGGCTAGGTAATTTATTTATTACTAAACAGGAGCAAAAATCAAGGAATAAAAATAAAAATTGGGTTGCCTCCCAACAAGCTCTATCGTTTAACGCCCCTAGCTAGGCATAAAAAGCAAGGATAGATCTAGGTATTGCCATCTTTGGTAGGCAATTCTTCAATGAGACATCTATTATCCTTAGAAATTTCTTTCTTTTTAGTTATTATCAAACTTATAGGCACAAGATCAAAAAATTCATTTGTAACAAATGGTTCCTTAATGATAGCAACAAGATTGGGATGAATACTTATAGATTTGAGATCCGCAGTTTCCTTACTAGAGGATTCACCCTTATTTTTAGGAACATACATAAGCTTGGCGATTTTATTAGGAGGACTTGGAGTAATATTTATGGAAGAAAAAGCGGTTCCCAAGTTGGTAATGATATCTTCAAGTTTATCGATCCTAGTGGAATCATGGTTTATTTTCTCATTAACTATGGGTTCCTTCTCTTTAATATTTTTCAAAGTGACTCCATTTTAGATCCATATTGAGAGATTAGGTTGTGGATCTTTTTATCCAAATTTCAATTAACTCTACGGTAGCAACCTTATTTTCAATAATTTTGAGCCTTTGCATTACATGCTCCAAAGTTAATACAGTTCCATTAACCAAAAGAGGGGGTGAGACAAACAAATCTATCATAGCATTATAAGAATCAAAAGTATGGCTACCTAAGAAATTCCCTCCGGTAATGGTATCAAGGATATATCTATACCAAGGATTAGCACCTACATAAAAATTGCGGAGAAGAACGGAAGTAGATTGCTTCCTGGTAGATCTATTTTGAGCATTGCAAATTCTATACCAAGCATCTTTCAGACTTTCTCCCTCCCTTTGTTTAAAATTTAGGACTTCATTATCGGGAGACAACGAAGAGGATAGAGGACTAGCCATAATGACAAGCAAGCAATCCAACACACGACCAAACAAGAAACGGGCAAAAAGAGGCAAATAGAGAAAGAGAGGGAGGATAGAGAGAGAGGGTGAATAAAACGGCAAGGGTGAAGTGGGGGAGAGGAAAACGAGAGGCAAATGGCAAGTAATGTAATGCGGGAGATAAGGGTGTGATGGGTACTTGGTATGTTGACTTTTGCATAGACTCCCCGGCAACGGCGCCAGAAATGGCTCGTTGTCGGGAGTCAAATCTTGACTTGCACGAACCTCCCCGGCAACGGCGCCAGAAATCTTCTTGCTAGCTCTTGAGCACTGCGTTGGATTTCCTTGAAGAGGAAAGGATGATGCAGCAAAGTAGCGTAAGTATTTCCCTCAGTTTTTGAGAACCAAGGTATCAATCCAGTAGGAGGCTACGCGCGAGTCCCTCATACCTGCACAAAACAAATAACTCCTCGCAACCAACGCGATAAGGGGTTGTCAATCTCTTCACGGTCACTTACAAGAGTGAGATATGATAGATATGATAAGATAATATTTTTGGTATTTTTGTGATAAAGATGCAAAGTAAAATAAAAGCAAGGTAAAAAGCAAAGGAAATAACTAAGTATTGGAAGATTAATATGATGAAGATAGACCCCGGGGCCATAGTTTCACTAGTGGCTTCTCTCAAGAGCATAAGTATTTTACGATGGGTGAACGAATTACTGTTGAGCAATTGACAGAATTGAGCATAGTTATGAGAATATCTAGGTATGATCATGTATATAGGCATCACGTCCGATACAAGTAGACCGACTCCCGCCTGCATCTACTACTATTACTCCACTCATCGACCGCTATCCAGCATGCATCTAGAGTATTAAGTTCATGAAAACAGAGTAACGCCTTAAGCAAGATGACATGATGTAGAGGGATAAATTCATGCAATATGATAAAAACCCCATCTTGTTATCCTCGATGGCAACAATACAATACGTGCCTTGCTGCCCCTACTGTCACTGGGAAAGGACACCGCAAGATTGAACCCAAAGCTAAGCACTTCTCCCATTGCAAGAAAGATCAATCTAGTAGGCCAAACCAAACTGATAATTCAAAGAGACTTGCAAAGATAACCAATCATACATAAAAGAATTCAGAGAAGATTCAAATATTGTTCATAGATAATCTTGATCATAAACCCACAATTCATCGATCTCAACAAACACACCGCAAAAAGAAGATTACATCGAATAGATCTCCACAAGAGAGGGGAGAACATTGTATTGAGATCCAAAAAGAGAGAACAAGCCATCTAGCTAATAACTATGGAGCCAAAGGTCTCAGGTAAACTACTCACACTTCATCGGAGAGGCTATGGTGTTGATGTACAAGCCCTCTGTGATGGATGCCCCCTCCGGCGGAGCTCCGGAACAGGCCCCAAGATGGGATCTCGTGGATACAGAAGGTTGCGGTGGTGGAATTAGGTTTTTGGCTCCGTATCTGATCGTTTGGGGGTACGTAGGTATATATAGGAGGAAGGAGTACGTCGGTGGAGCAACAGGGGGCCCACGAGGGTGGAGGGCGCGCCTGGGGGGGGGGGGGTAGGCGCGCCCCCCTACCTCATGGCTTCCTCCTTTATTTCTTGACGTAGGGTCCAAGTCTCCTGGATCATGTTCGTTTCGAAAATCACGTTCCCGAAGGTTTCATTCCGTTTGGACTCCGTTTGATATTCCTTTTCTGCGAAACTCTGAAATAGGCAAAAAACATCAATTCTGGGCTGGGCCTCCGGTTAATAGGTTAGTCCCAAAAATAATATAAAAGTGGATAATAAAGCCCAATAATGTCCAAAATAGTAGATAATATAGCATGGAGCAATCAAAAATTATAGATACATTGGAGACGTATCATCCGACCCGAGCCATATGATTCGGATCAAGCTTGGTATACCGTGTTTTCACCATGGCCCAGGCTTCTCGTGCGCCTGCTCGACAGACCGATATCTTTCACAATCGAAAGCCCCGCTGGGCTCCCTTGAATAGCTGTATAAGCTCCTCCATCTTTCCGGGAGGGGCGAAGGATGGCCACAAGGCCTTGGCAACACTTCACATTGCCTGCCGAGCTTGCTCGAGCACTTGCGATAGCTTTTGTAGCAAATCGCCCTAGAATCCGGACATCTCCTCTTCGGGACGACCGGTCAGCATACCTGCACACATAACTCTGTCAGTCCCCTTTTATCTTCGAATTATTCGAAGGTAAGTTTGACCACATACTAAATATGCCACCTCGTCGCCTTTTATTCTCCTTTACGAAGTCAGCCAGCCGGGCCCACACATCTTTCAGTTCCTCGCCCAGTTGGGTATTGGAATCCTCGAGCTTGTTTTTCTTCTCCACAACTTTTGTCAGCACACGCTCACCCGCGGCTAGTAGTTTTTGGCTTCTTGTTCTCCCCTTTGAGCGGCTTTCAGTTGCTCTTGCAGTTGATCTGCTGATCCTATTAAGAGGTGAGCAACAACGTTAACATAGCTGGCATATAATTATGTTTTCTCGATGGAGGGAAACCTTACCAGTTGAGGCCTTCTTGGATTTCTCCAATTCAGCGGTAACAGCAGTTAGTTGTGTCTGACATTTTTCTAGCTCTTGAGACAACATGGTATTCTTCTCCGTAAGCACCTGGTTATACGTCGATCCTTAAATCAGTTGAATCAACTGCTTTAAGTCTCGGGGGCTACTGGTGTATGATTATTAAATCTACACTTACCCACATATCTTTCAGATGTTGGTCCATGGCTCTGGCAAGCCCATCCCGAGCAGCTCGGATGTACGCATCAGCCGAGCTGAAGGCATCAAATGCCTCCTTTGAAAAGCCGGGGTCATGAAGAGCGGCCCTCCGACGATGATGATTCATGGCACTCTCCACTTCGGAGTTCGTGACGGACATATCATCCGAATCCTCTGTGGAACGACAGTTCAGCGCCACTCCCGTGTCAGCCCCCGTCCTTAGGGCAGGGTCCAGAACCTGACTAGTGGAGGCACGTTCGGCCGGATCCCCGGACATAGTTCGACGGACACTTTTCCTGATAGATTGCGGCGAATGGCATCACAATTTGATGTGACGATCAGAAGATGTATTCTTGAAAAGAAAGCCTTGCCTCTTTGACGAATGTTCTGCCGTGTTATCATTTGCCTTCCTCTTTGAAGATATGCTCGGCGCGGGCGCCGTTCTCTGCGGAGACGCTTCTGGTACATGATACGTCTACAACGTATCTATAATTTTTTATTGTTTCATGCTATTATATTATCAACCTTGGATGTTTTATATGCATTTATATGCTGTTTTACATGATTTTTGGGACTAACCTATTAACCTAGAGCCCAGTGCCAGTTTCTGTTTTTTCCTTGTTTTAGAGTATCACAGAAAAAGAAAATCAAACAGAGTCCAATTGACCTGAAACTTCACGGAACTTATTTTCGGACCAGAAGAAGCCCATGGAGTATCGGAGATGGACCAGGAGAGTCCCGGGCTACCCACGAGGGTGGGGGCCACGCCCACCCCCTGGGCGCACCCCCTGCCTCATGGACAGCCCGGAGATCCACCGACGTACTTCTTCCTCCTATATATACCCATATACCCTAAAAACTCCGGAGAGCAGAATAGATCAGGAGTTTCGCCGCCAGAAGCCTCCGTAGCCACCGAAAACCAATCTAGACCTGTTCCGGCACCCTGCCGGAGGGGGGAATCCCTCTCCGGTGGCCATCTTCATCATCCCGGCGCTCTCCATGACGAGGAGAGAGTAGTTCTCCCTCGGGGCCGAGGGTATGTACCAGTAGCTATGTGTTTGATCTCTCTCTCTCTCTCTCGTGTTCTTGAGGTGGCATGATCTTGATGTATCGCGAGTTTGCTATTGTAGTTGGATCTTATGATGTTTCTCCCCCTCTACTCTCTTGTAATGGATTGAGTTTTCCCTTTGAAGTTATCTTATCGGATTGAGTCTTTAAGGGTTTGAGAACACTTGATGTATGTCTTACCGTGCTTATCTGTGGTGACAATGGGATATCACATGATCCACTTGAAGTATGTTTTGGTGATCAACTTGCGGGTCCTGCCCATGAACCAATGCATAGGGGTTGGCACACATTTTCGTCCTGACTCTCCGATCTGGTAGAAACTTTGGGGCACTCTTTGAAGTACTTTGTGTTGGTTGAATAGATGAATATGAGATTGTGTGATGCATATCGTATAATCATACCCACGGATACTTGAGGTGACATTGGAGTATCTAGGTGACATTAGGGTTTTGGTTGATTTGTGTCTTAAGGTGTTATTCTAGTACGAACTCTATGATAGATTGAACGGAAATAATAGCTTCGTGTTATTTTACTACGGACTCTTGAATAGATCGATCAGAAAGGATAACTTTGAGGTGGTTTCGTACCCTACAATAATCTCTTCGTTTGTTCTCCGCTATTAGTGACTTTGGAGTGACTCTTTGTTGCATGTTGAGGGATAGTTATATGATCCAATTATGTCATTATTGTTGAGAGAACTTGCACTAGTGAAATTATGAACCCTAGGCCTTATTTCCTAGCATTACAATATCGTTTGTGCTCACTTTTATCATTAGTTACCTTGCTGTTTTTATATTTTCAGATTACAAATATCCATATGTATCATCCATATTGCACTTGTATCACCATCTCTTCGCCAAACTAGTGCACCTATACAATTTACCATTGTATTGGGTGTGTTGGGGACACAAGAGACTCTTTGTTATTTGGTTGCAGGGTTGTTTGAGAGAGACCATCTTCATCCTACACCTCCCACAGATTGATAAACCTTAGGTCATCCACTTGAGGGAAATTTGCCATTGTCCTACAAACCTCTGCACTTGGAGGCCCAACAACGTCTACAAGAAGAAGGTGGTGTAGTAGACATCAAGCTCTTTTCTGGCGTCGTTGTCGGGGAGGTTAGCGCTTGAAGGTATATCTTTAGATCTTGCAATCGAATCTTTTTGTTTCTTGTTTTATCACTAGTTTAGTCTATAAAATAAAATTATAAAAATATGGAACTAAGGGTACCTCATATGCTTCATCTTTTTAATATCTATCATGAAAATAAGGATTCCGATAATTGTGCTCAAGTGCTAGAAGAAGAATGCATTAGAATGTTTGGCACTAAATATTTGAATGATGAGCATGATTGCAATGTTGTTAGTATGATTTCCTTGAATATCCATGATGCTAATGATATGCAAAGCCACAAGCTTGGGGAAGCTATGTTTGATGAAGATGATATTTTTGTCCCCCAAGTTTTGATGAGCAAATTTATTATGATGAAAGCATGCCTCCTATCTATGATGATTATTGTGATGACTTGTATGATATAAATAATAATGATATCCATGAAACTTGTCATCATGATTTTTGTTTTCAATTGTATTATGCCTCACATGATAATTATTTTGTTGAGTTTACTCCCACTATTCCGAATGAGAAGAATTTTGCCTATGTGGAGAGTAGTAAATTTTCTATGCTTGTAGATCATGAAAAGAATGCTTTAGGTGCTTGTTATATTGTTCAATTCATTCATGATGCTACTGAAAATTATTATGAGGGAGGAATATATTCTTGTAGGAATTGCAATAATATCAAGTTTCCTCTCTATGTGCTTAAATTTTAAAAGTTATGCTTGTTTTCCCTTCCTATGATAGTTGATTGTTGTTCCCATAAATTGTTTGCTCACAAAATCCCTATGCATAGGAAGTGGGTTGGACTTAAATGTGCTAGTAATATTCTTCATGATGCTCCCTTTATGTTTCAATTCTTATCTTTTGTGTGAGCATCATTGAAATCATCATGCCTAGCTAGGGGCGTTAAACGATAGCGCTTGTTGGGAGGCAACCCAACTTTATTTTTGTTTCTTGCTTTTTGTTCCTATTTAGTAATAAATTAATCATCTATCCTCTGTTATGATTGTGCTTTTATGTTTCAATTAGTGTTTGTGCCAAGTAAAGCCTTTAGGATCTTCTTGGGTGATTGTTATTTGATCTTGCTGTAAAAAACAGAAAGTATGCGCTCACGAGAATAATTTTCATTTTTTACCAGAGAGAGATAAAATACCAATTCCAACTGCAGTATATCAGTAACAAATTGCCTAAGACTTCCTAATTTCTCAGTACTTTTGGAGTTACAGAAGTTATCGGAACCTACAGATTACTACAGACTGTTCTGTTTTTGACAGATTCTGTTTTCGTTGTGTTGTTTGCTTATTTTGATGAATCTATGAGTAGTATCGGAGGGTATGAACCATAGAGAAGTTGGAATATAGTATATATTACACCAATATGAATTTATAATGAGTTCACAATAGTACCTAAGTAGTGATTTATTTTCTTATACTAACGGAGCTTACGAGTTTTCTGTTAAGTTTTGTGTTGCGAAGTTTTCATGTTTTGGGTAAAGATTCGATGGACTATGGAATAAGGAGTGGCAATAGCCTAAGCTTGGGGATGCCCAAGGCACCCCAAGGTAATATTCAAGGACAACAAAGAGCCTAAGCTTGGGGATGCCCCGGAAGGCATCCCCTCTTTCGTCTTCGTCTATCGGTAACTTTACTTGGAGCTGTATTTTTATTCGCCATATGATATGTGTTTTGCTTGGAGCGCTGATACGTCTCCAACATATCTATAATTTTTGATTGCTCCATGCTATATTATCTACTGTTTTGGACTATATTGGGCTTTATTTTCCACTTTTATATTATTTTTGGGACTAACCTATTAACCGGAGGCCCAGCCCAGAATTGGTGTTTTTTGCCTATTTCAGTGTTTCGGATAAACAGAATATCAAACGGAATCCAAACGGAATAAAATCTTCGGAAACATGATTTTCTCACCGAACGTGATCCAAGAGACTTGGACCCTACTGCAAGGGATCAAAGAGGTGGTCACGAGGGTGGGGGCGCGCCCCCTGCCTCGTGGGCCCCTCGGTGCTCCACCGACGTACTCCTTCCTCCTATATATACACATGTACCCCCAAACGATCAGAACAGGAGCCAAAAACCTAATTCCACTGCCGCAACTTTCTGTATCCACGAGATCCCATCTTGGGGCCTGTTCCGGAGCTCCGCCGGAAGAGGGCCGTCATCACGGAGTGCTTCTACATCATCCTAGCCCCTCCGATGAAGTGTGAGTAGTTTGCCTCAGACCTTCAGGTCCATAGTTAGTAGCTAGATGGCTTCTTCTCTCTCTTTGAATCTCAATACAAAGTTCTCCCCCTCTCTTGTGGAGATCTATTCGATGTAATCTTCTTTTTGCGGTGTGTTTGTTGAGACCGATGAATTGTGGATTTATGATCAAGTCTATCTATGAATAATATTTGAATCTTCTCTGAATTCTTTTATGCATGATTGGTTATCTTTGCAAGTCTCTTCGAATTATCCGTTTGGTTTGGCCAACTAGATTGGTAGTTCTTGCCATGGGAGAAGTGCTTAGCTTTGGGTTCGATCTTTCGGTGTCCTTACCCAGTGACAGAAGGGGCAGCAAGGAACGTATTGTATCGTTGCCATCGAGGATAACAAGATGTGGTTTATTTCATATTGCATGAATTTATCTCTCTACATCATGTCATCTTGCTTAAGGCGTTACTCTGTTTTTAACTTAATACTCTAGATGCATGTTGGATAGCAGTCGATGAGTGGAGTAATAGTAGTAGATGCAAAATTGTTTCGATCTACTTGTCATGGACGTGATGCCTATATACATGATCATGCCTAGATATTATCATAATTATGCTCAATTCTATCAATTGCTCAACAGTAATTTGTTCACCCACCGTAGAATACTTATGCTCTTGAGAGAAGCCACTAGTGAAACCTATGCCCCCCGGGTCTATTCTCATCATATCAATCTCGATCACTTTTATATTGTTTTGCTATTTACTTTGCTTTTACTTTTTACTTAGCATCTTTATATCAAAAATACCAAAAATATTCTATCTATCAGATCTCACTCTCGTAAGTGACCGTGAAGGGCTTGACAACCCCTAATCGCGTTGGTTGCGAGTAGCTATCGCTTTGTGCAGGTAAGAGGGACTTGAGCGTGGGCTCCTACTGGATTGATACCTTGGTTCTCAAAAACTAAGGGAAATACTTACGCTACTCTGCTGCATCATCACTTCCTCTTCGGGGAAAACCAACGCAAGCTCAAGACGTACCAAGAAGGATTTCTGGCGCCGTTGCCGGGGAGTATACGCTAAAAGTCAACATACCAAGTACCCATCACAATCCCTATCTCTCGCATTACACTATTTGCCATTTGCCTCTCGTTTTCCTCTCCCCCCAATTCACCCTTACCGTTTTATTCGCCCTCTCTCTCTATCCTCCCTCTCTGTTTGCCTCTTTTGTCTGTTTGCCTTTTTGTTTGCTCGTGTGCTAGTTTGATTGCTTGTCGTCATGGCTAGTCTCATATCTTCTCCGTTGTCTCTCGAGAGTGAAGTTCTAAATTTTAAACAAAGGGAGGGAGAAAATCTAAAAGATGCTTGGTATAGGATTTGCAATGCTCAAAATAGATCTACCAGGAAACAATCTACCTTAGTTCTTCTCCGCAATTTTTATGTAGGTATTAATCCTTGGAATAGATATATCCTCGATACCACTACCGGAGGGAACTTCTTGGGTAGCCATACTTTTGATTCTTATAATGCTATGTTAGATTTATTTGGCTCACCACCTCTTTTGGTTAATGGAACCATGTTAACTTTGGAGCATGTTATGCAAAGACTTGAAATTATTGAAAATAAAGTTGCTACTATTGAATCAATTGAAAATCTAGATAAAAAGATCCAAAATCAAATCACTCAATATGGATCTAAGGTAGGAATGACTTTGAAAAATATTAAGGAAAAGGAACCCATAGTTAATGAGAAGATGAACTTAGATTCTACTAGAATTGATAAACTTGAGGGTATCATTACAAATTTGGGAACTGCTTTTTCTTCCGTAAAGAATACTCCTAGTCCTCCTACTAAAATTGCCAAGCTCATGTATGTTCCTAAAAATAAGGGTGAATCATCTAGTAAGGAAACTGCTGATCTTAAATCTATAAGTATTCATCCCAATCTTTTTGCTATCATTAAAGAACCATTTATTACAAATGAATTTTTCGATCTTGTGCCTAAAAGTTTGATAATTAATAAAAAGAAAGAAATTCCTAAAGATGGTAGATGCCTAATTGAAGAATTGCCTACCAAAGATGGCAATACCTAGATCTATCCTTGCCTGTTATGCCTAGCTAGGGGCGTTAAACAATAGCGCTTGTTGGGAGGCAACCCAATTTTATTTTTATTCCTTGCTTTTTGCTCCTGTTTAGTAATAAATAAATTATTTATCATCTGTTTTGGTTGTGTCTTTTTGTGTTTAGTTAGTGTTTGTGCCAAGTAGAACCGTTGGGAAGACTTGGGGAAAGTCTTGTTGAACTTGCTGTAAAAAATAGAAACTTTAGCGCTCATGAGAACTCCTGTCATTTTTATTTGAAGAGCGCTATTTAGTTAATTCTTTTTGAAGATGATTAATAGATAAATTCCACACGTCTGGTAATTTATTTTAGAATTTTTGGGGTTCCATATCTTGCGCTAGCCACAGATTACTACAGACTGTTCTGTTTTTGACAGATTCTGTTTTTCGTGTGTTGTTTGCTTATTTTGATGAATCTATGGCTAGTAAAATAGTTTATAATCCATAGAGAAGTTGGAATACAGTAGGTTTAACACCAATATAAATAAAGAATGAGTTCATTACAGTACCTTGAAGTGGTCTTTTGTTTTCTTTCGCTAACGGAGCTCACGAGTTTTCTATTTTGAGTTTTGTGTTGTGAAGTTTTCAAGTTTTGGGTGAATTCTTTTGATGGATCATGGAACAAGGAGTGGCAAGAGCCTAAGCTTGGGGATGCCCATGGAACCCCCAAGATAATCCAAGTACACCAAAAATTCAAAGCTTGGGGATGCCTCGGAAGGCATCCCCTCTTTCGTCCACTTCCATCGGTAATTTACTTGGAGCTATATTTTTATTCACCAACATGATATGTGTTTTGCTTGGAGTGTCTTGTATTATTTGTGTCTTTGTTTGCTAGTATGCCACAATCATCCTTGCTGTACACACCTTTTGACAGATCCATACATGAATTAAAATTTGATAGAATGCTCTATGTGCTTCACTTATATTCTTTTGAGCTAGATAATTTTGCTCTATGTGCTTCACTTAGATCTTTTAGAGCACGATGGTGGATTCGTTTTAAAGAAACTATTGATCTCTCATGCTTCACTTAAATTAATTTGAGAGTCTCTTAATAGCATGGTAATTTTCCTAATAATAATATGCTTGGTATTCAAGATTTGTGAAACTTTCTTTTGAGTGTGTTGAATACTAAGAAAAGATTGAAGCATGATAATTGTTTTGAGATATGGAGGTGATAATATTAAAGTCATGCTAGTTGAGTAGTTGTGAATTTAAAGAATACTTGTGTTGAAGTTTGTGATTCCCGTAGCATGCACGTATGGTGAACCTTTATGTGATGAAGTCGGAGCATGATTTATTTATTGATTGTCTTCCTTATGAGTGGCGGTCGGGGACGAGCGATGGTCTTTTCCTACCAATCTATCCCCCTAGGAGCATGCGCATAATACTTTGCTTTGATAAATTCTAAATTTTTGCAATAAGTATATGAGTTCTTTATGACTAATGTTGAGTCCATGGATTATACGCACTCCCACCCTTCCACCCTTGCTAGCCTCTCTAATACCGCGCAACTTTCGCCGGTATCATACACCTACCATATACCTTCCTCAAAACAGCCACCATACCTACCTATTATGGCATTTCCATAGCCATTCCGAGATATATTGCCATGCAACTTTCCACCATCTAGTTCATCATGACATATCCATCATTGTCATATTGCTTAGCATGATCATGTAGTTGACATAGTATTTGTGGCAAAGCCACCGTTCATAATTCTTTCATACTTGTCACTCGTGATTCATTGCATATCCCGGTACACCGCCAGAGGCATTCATATAGAGTCATACTTTGTTTTAGTATCGAGTTGTAAATAAATAGAAGTGTGATGATCATCATTCAATAGAGCATTGTCCCAAAAAATAGGAAAGGCCAAAGAAAAAAAAAGAAGGCCCCCCCAAAAAAGGGGCAATGCTACTATCCTTTTTTTCACACTTGTGCTTCAAAGTAGCACCATGATATAGCAAGTCTCATATATTGTGCTTCAAAGTAGCACCATGTTCTTCATATAGAGAGTCTCATATGTTGTCACTTTCATATACTAGTGGGAATTTTACGTTATAGAACTTGGCTTGTATATTCCAATGACGGGCTTCCTCAAATTGCCCTAGGTCTTCGTGAGCAAGCAAGTTGGATGCACACCCACTAGTTTCTTTTGTTGAGCTTTCATACATTTATAGCTCTAGTGCATCCGTTGCATGGCAATCCCTACTCACTCACATTGATGTCTATTGATGGGCATCTCCATAGCCCATTGATACGCCTAGTTGATGTGAGACTATCTTCTCCTTTTTGCCTTCTCCACAACCACCATTCTATTCCACCTATAGTGCTATATCCATGGCTCACGCTCATGTATTGCGTGAAGATTGAAAAAGTTTTGAAAAAGTTAGAGTATGAAACAATTTCTTGGCTTGTCATCGGGGTTGTGCATGATTTAAATACTTTGTGTGGGGAAGATGGAGCATAGCCAGACTATATGATTTTGTAGGGATAACTTTCTTTGGCCATGTTATTTTGAGAAGACATAATTGCTTTGTTAGTATGCTTGAAGTATTATTATTTTCTATGTCAATATAAACTTTTGTATTGAATCTTTCTAATCTGAATATTCATACCACAATTAATAAGATTTGCATTGAAATTATGCCAAGTAGCACTCCGCATCAAAAATTCTCTTTTTATCATTTACCTACTCGAGGACAAGCAGGAATTAAGCTTGGGGATGCCTGATACGTCTCCAACGTATCTATAATTTTTGATTGCTCCATGCTATATTATATACTGTTTTGGACTATATTGGGCTTTATTTTCCACTTTTATATTATTTTTGGGACTAACCTATTAACCGGAGGCCCAGCCCAGAATTGCTTGTTTTTGCCTATTTCAGTGTTTCGGATAAACAGAATATCAAACGGAGTCCAAACGGAATAAAATCTTCGGAAACGTGATTTTCTCACCGAACGTGATCCAGGAGACTTGGACCCTACTGCTAGGGATCAAAGAGCTGGTCACGAGGGTGGGGGCGCCCCCCTAGGGCACGCCCCCTACCTCGTGGGCCCCTCGGTGCTCCACCGACGTACTCCTTCCTCCTATATATACGCACGTACCCCCAAACAATCAGAACAGGAGCCAAAAACCTAATTCCACCGCCGCAACTTTCTGTATCCATGAGATCCCATCTTGGGGCCTGTTCCGGAGCTCCACCAGAAGAGGGCCGTCATCACGGAGGGCTTCTACATCATCCTAGCCCCTCCGGTGAAGTGTGAGTAGTTTACCTCAGACCTTCGGGTCCATAGTTAGTAGCTAGATGGCTTCTTCTCTCTCTTTGAATCTCAATACAAAGTTCTCCCCCTCTCTTGTGGAGATCTATTCAATGTAATCATCTTTTTGCGGTGTGTTTGTTGAGATCGATGAATTGTGGGTTTATGATCAAGTCTATCTATGAATAATATTTGAATCTTCTCTGAATTCTTTTATGCATGATTGGTTATCTTTGCAAGTCTCTTCGAATTATCCGTTTGGTTTGGCCAACTAGATTGGTAGTTCTTGCCATGGGAGAAGTGCTTAGCTTTGGGTTCGATCTTGCGGTGTCCTTACCCAGTGCCAGAAGGGGCAGCAAGGCACATATTGTATCATCGCCATCGAGGATAACAAGATGGGGTTTATTTCATATTGCATGAATTTATCTCTCTACATCATGTCATCTTGCTTAAGGCATTACTCTGTTTTTAACTTAATACTCTAGATGCATGTTGGATAGCGGTCGATGAGTGGAGTAATAGTAGTAGATGCAAAATCGTTTCGATCTACTTGTCACGGACGTGATGCCTATATACATGATCATGCCTAGATATTATCATAATTATGCTCAATTCTATCAATTTCTCAACAGTAATTTGTTCACCCACCGTAGAATACTTATGTTCTTGAGAGAAGCCACTAGTGAAACCTATGGCCCCGGGTCTATTCTCATCATATCAATCTCCATCACTTTTATATTGTTTTGCTATTTACTTTGCTTTTACTTTTTACTTTGCATCTTTATATCAAAAATACCAAAAATATTCTATCTATCAGATCTCACTCTCGTAAGTGATCGTGAAGGGCTTGACAACCCCTAATCGTGTTGGTTGCGAGTAGCTATCGCTTTGTGCAGGTAAGAGGGACTTGAGCGTGGGCTCCTACTGGATTGATACCTTGGTTCTCAAAAACTGAGGGAAATACTTACGCTACTCTGCTGCATCATCCCTTCCTCTTCGGTGAAAACCAACGCAAGCTCAAGACGTAGCAAGCGCCATTTTATTTTCTTTTGTTTTGCTTGCTGTTTGAATAAAATACCAAGATCTGAAATTATTAAATGTTAGAGAGTCTTCGCATAGTTGCATAATTATTCGACTACTCATTGATCTTCACTTATATATTTCAGAGTAGTTTGTCATTTGCTCTCGTGTTTCACTTATATTATTTTGAGAGTCTTTAGAACAGCATGGTAGTTTGCTTTGGTTATGAAACTAGTCGGCATCCAAGAGGGATATAATAAAAAATTTCATATAAAGTGCATTGAATACTATGAGAAGTTTCATACTTGATGATTGTTTTGAGATATGGAGATGGTGATATTAGAGTCATGCTAGTTGAGTAGTTGTGAATTTGAGAAATACTTGTGTTGAAGTTTGTGATTCCCGTAGCATGCACGTATGGTGAACCGTTATGTGATGAAGTCGCGGCATGATTTATTTATTGATTGTCTTCCTTATGAGTGGCGGTGGGGGACGAGCGATGGTCTTTTCCTACCAATCTATCCCCCTAGGAGCATGCGCGCAGTACTTTGTTTTGATAACTAATAGATTTTTGCAATAAGTATGTGAGTTCTTTATGACTAATGTTGAGTCCATGGATTATACACACTCTCACCCTTCCACCATTGCTAGCCTCTCTAGTACCGCGCAACTTTCGCCGATACCATAAACCCACCATATACCTTCCTCAAAACAGCCACCATACCTACCTATTATGGCATTTCCATAGCCATTCCGAGATATATTGCCATGCAACTTTCCACCGTTCCGTTTGTTATGACACGCTCCATCATTGTCATATTGCTTTGCATGATCATGTAGTTGACATCGTATTTGTGGCAACGCCACCGTTCATAATTCTTTCATACATGTCACTTATGAGTCATTGCACATCTCGGTACACCGCCGGAGGCATTCATATAGAGTCATATCTTGTTCTAAGTATCGAGTTGTAATTCTTGAGTTGTAAGTAAATAAAAGTGTGATGATCATCATTATTAGAGCATTGTCCCAGTGAGGAAAGGATGATGGAGACTATGATTCCCCCACAAGTCGGGATGAGACTCCGGACTAAAAAAGGGGGGAGGGCATAAAAAAGAGAAAATGCCAAATAAAAAATGAGAGAAAAAGAGAGAAGGGACAATGCTACTATCCTTTTACCACACTTGTGCTTCAAAGTAGCACCATGATCTTCATGATAGAGAGTCTCTTATGTTGTCACTTTCATATACTAGTGGGAAATTTTCATTATAGAACTTGGCTTGTATATTCCAATGATGGGCTTCCTCAAAATGCCCTAGGTCTTCGTGAGCAAGCGAGTTGGATGCACACTCACTTAGTTTCTTTTTGAGCTTTCATACACTTATAGCTCTAGTGCATCCGTTGCATGGCAATCCCTACTCACTCACATTGATATCTATTGATGGGCATCTCCATAGCCCGTTGATACGCCTAGTTGATGTGAGACTATCTTCTCCTTTTTGTCTTCTCCACAACCACCATTCTATTCCACCTATAGTGCTATGTCCATGGCTCACGCTCATGTACTGCGTGAAGATTGAAAAAGTTTGAGAACATCAAAAGTATGAAACAATTGCTTGGCTTGTCATCGGGGTTGTGCATGATTTAAATATTTTGTGTGGTGAAGATAGAGCATAGCCAGACTATATGATTTTGTAGGGATAGCTTTGTTTGGCCATGTTATTTTGAGAAGACATGATTGCTTTGTTAGTATGCTTGAAGTATTATTGTTTTCTTGTCAATATTAAACTTTTATCTTGAATCTTATGGATCTGAACATTCTTGCCACAATAAAGAGAACTACAAGGGTAAATATGTTAGGTAGCATTCCACATCAAAAATTCTGTTTTTATCATTTACCTACTCGAGGACGAGCAAGAATTAAGCTTGGGGATGCTGGTACGTCTCCAACGTATCTATAATTTTTGATTGTTTCATGCTATTATATTATCAACCTTGGATGTTTTATATGCATTTATATGCTATTTTATATGATTTTTGGGACTAACCTATTAACCTAGAGCCCAGTGCCAGTTTCTGTTTTTTTCCTTGTTTTAGAGTATCGTAGAAAAAGAAAATCAAATGGAGTCCAATTGACCTGAAACTTCACGGAACTTATTTTTGGACCAGAAGAAGCCCACTGAGTATCGGATATGGACTAGGAGAGTCCCAGGCTGCCCACGAGGGTGGGGGGCACGCCCACCCCCCTGGGCACGCCCCCTGCCTCGTGGACAGCTCGAAGATCCATCGACGTACTTCTTCCTCCTATATATACCCATATACCCTAAAAATTCCAGAGAGCAGAATAGATCGAGAGTTCCGCCGCCAGAAGCCTCCGTAGCCACCGAAAACCAATCTAGACCCGTTCCGGCACCCTGCCGGAGGGGGAATCCCTCTCCGGTTGCCATCTTCATCATTTCGGCGCTCTCCATGACGAGGAGGGAGTATTTCTCCCTCGGGGCTGAGGGTATGTACCAGTAGCTATGTGTTTGATCTCTCTCTCTCGTGTTCTTGAGGTGGCACGATCTTGATGTATCGCGAGCTTTGCTATTATAGTTGGATCTTATGATGTTTCTCCCCCTTTACTCTCTTGTAATGGATTGAGTTTTCCCTTTGAAGTTATCTTATCGGATTGAGTCTTTAAGGATTTGAGAACACTTGATGTATGTCTTGCCGTGCTTATCTGTGGTGACAATGGGATATCACGTGATCCACTTGAAGTATGTTTTGGTGATCAACTTGCGGGTTCCGCCCATGAACCTATGCATAGGGGTTGGCACACGTTTTCGTCTTGACTCTCCGGTAGAAACTTTGGGGCACTCTTTGAAGTACTTTGTGTTGGTTGAATAGATGAATATGAGATTGTGTGATGCATATCATATAATCATACCCACGGATACTTGAGGTGACATTGGAGTATCTAGGTGACATTAGGGTTTTGGTTGATTTGTGTCTTAAGGTGTTATTCTAGTACGAACTCTGTGATAGATTGAATGGAAAGAATAGCTTCATGTTATTTTACTACGGACTCTTGAATAGATCGATCAGAAAGGATAACTTTGAGGTGGTTTCGTACCCTACAATAATCTCTTTGTTTGTTCTCCGCTATAAGTGACTTTGGAGTGACTCTTTGTTGCATGTTGATGGATAGTTATATGATCCAATTATGTTATTATTGTTGAGAGAACTTGCACTAGTGAAAGTATGAACCCTAGGCCTTATTTCCTAGCATTACAATACCGTTTGTGTTCACTTTTATCATTAGTTACCTTGCTGTTTTTATATTTTCAGATTACAAATACCCATATGTATCATCCATATTGCACTTGTATCACCATCTCTTCGCCTAACTAGTGCACCTATACAATTTACCATTGTATTGGGTGTGTTGGGGACACAAGAGACTCTTTGTTATTTGGTTGCAGGGTTGTTTGAGAGAGACCATCTTCATCCTACGCCTCCCACGGATTGATAAACCTTAGGTCATCCACTTGAGGGAAATTTGCTACTGTCCTACAAACCTCTGCACTTGGAGGCCCAACAACGTCTACAGGAAGAAGGTTGTGTAGTAGACATCAGTGCACGTTGTGGCATCAAGCACCTCCCCTTTAGAACACAAAATAGTGTGGTGGGTGAGGAATTGTAAGGAAACTCTTTCGAAGAGGGTGTCTTTTAAATTACTCACATGCGAAGCAGGGAGGAGGCCGGGGTAATCGGTGATGATGGGTACTTCCGTACCATCATAACTCGTCTGATAGAATACTCCATCCTTGAGCTCCACAAATATGTCCGGATCTTCTTTGTATCCGGTGTCAAGGTCCCGGTTGTGACCCTCTGGCTGGGGAGCGGGGTTATGGATCCCCTCGATAGCCTTCCACCATTCCTGTAGCAAGTGGATAGGTTACTGTCCATCGAAAATGATTCAGGAAGAGGAGTAAAATGGTGGGATTGGAGCTTACCCAGCTAGGAGGATTATACATGGAAAATCCATCTCGACATTGGAGACAAGTGAACTCCTCCTTCTCCCCCTTATATAGTTCGACCAATATTTTGACCAAAGAGGCGGGGGTTTTCGGACCCTTCCGGCCGCAACGTGAGGCGTCATCTTCCCAAATATAGTGCCACATGGGAAGCCCTCTGTATTGAAGTGGTTGGACCCCCCGCACTATGGAGATCGCCATTACCCCTATTATTGACAATCCGGACTAGGCGAGCATCTTAATCTTGCCCATCAATAGACTGAATTCTGTGCTATCCTCCTCCTCGAGGCTCTGAGGACGCCAGCTGTGGCGTTTCTTCAACGGAGCGCTTGAAAATTCAGGGAGGCCCATTCGGACTGGGTCAAGAAGAGCGACGTCGTCAATATAGAACCATTCGAAGGGCCACTCTTCGGAAGCCTTCTTCGGCGTGCCGGACAGGTATCCGGTCACAGCGATACGCCACACTTCGGCTCCTCCCACTTCGAATATTAACCCACCTTGATTACGAGGGACGAGGCAGAATAGTTTTCTCCATAAATCAAAATGGGCCTTGCAGCCTAGGAATAGCTCGCAAAGAGCAACATAACCCGCGATATGCAAGATGGAGGCGGGAGTGAAACTATGCAGTTGGAGGCCATAATACTCCATAAGCCCTCGGAGGAAGGGATGGATTGGAAATCCGACGCCTCTTAGCAAAAAGGGAATGAAGCATACTTGTTCCCCCTGGACGGATTGGGGAAGTTCTCCGCCTTAACCCTGCCATTGAAGGACGTCAGCCCTGCTCGGACGGGGACTAGATCCGCGGGAGGAAGAAAACCCTGTTTTTGGAGCTTCGATAGCTGACTGTGAGATACGGGGCATCTCTCCCAATTGCCCTTTTCGGAGCCGTGGGGATGAGAGGAAGAGCTGGGAGCGTTAGCCATGTTGGGGTGGTTCCGCCTAGCAAGCTCTGAGGATTTTTCCGCGGGGTGTGGAATGGATCTGAGATCTATTCTCGTTAAATAGGCACCTCTCTTGTATGGTCAGGGTGGTATGTGCAAGAATATCCCGACCTATCGTATTCACTAGACACGTGGAAGCTGAAGTGAGGAAGGCGTGGAAGCCGAGGGGTACGACATTAAATCGAAAGCCGAATACATCACTTTGAAGTCATCGAAGGAGGAACCCGCCTTGCAATGCTGAAGACTATCTGCGCGCCGGACACCTCGTCATTGAAGTCTGGTTCGGGGGCTACTGAGGGAGTCCTAGACTAAGGGGTCCTCGGGCGCCCAACCTATTAGACATGGGCCGAACTAATGGGCTGTGAAGACACAAGGACCGAAGACTCTACCCGTGTCCGGCTGGGACTCCCCTTGGAGTGGAAGGCAAGCTTGGCATCCAAATATGAAGATTCCTTCCCATGTAACCGACCTTATGTAAGCCTAGATCCCTTCGGTGTCTATATAAACTAGAGGGCTAGGTCCGTAGACATATATCCTCATAATCATAGTCAGACAGGCTAGACTTTTAGGGTTTGGCCATTACGGTCTCGTGGTAGATCAACTCTTGTAATACTCATATTCATCAAGATCAATCAAGTAGGAAGTAGGGTATTACCTCCATAGAGAGGGCCCAAACCTGGGCAAACATTGTGTCCCCTATCTCTTGTTACCATCGACCTTAGACGCACAGTTCGGGGCCCCCTACCCGAGATCTGCCGGTTTTGACACCAACACCCCGCCCCCAAACCTATTCCAATTTGGCCTCCTGCCCAAGGGGGGCACCCCAGCCCCTTGTGGGCTGGTGTTCTTCCTTCTTATGGACCATAACTTCTCCCGGGGGGTTCCGGTAACCTCCCGGTACTCCGGAAAAATGCCCGAACCACTCGGAACCATTCCGATGTCCAAACATAGGCTTCCAATATATCGATCTTTATGTCTCGACCATTTCAAGACTCCTCGTCATGCCCGTGATCACATCTGGGACTCCGAACAACCTTCCGTTCATCAAAACACATAAAATCATAATACCGATCGTCACCGAACGTTAAGCGTGCGGACCCTACGGGTTCGAGAACTATGTATACATGACCGAGACTCAATTCCGGTCAATAACCAATAGCGGAACCTGGATGCTCATATTGGTTCCTACATATCCTACGAAGATCTTTATCGGTCAAACCGCATAACAACATACGTTGTTCCCTTTGTCATCGGTATGTTACTTGCCCAAGATTCGATCATCGGTGTCTTAATACCTAGTTCAATCTCGTTACTGGCAAGTCTCTTTGCTCGTTCTGTAATGCATCATCCCGCAACTAACTCATTAGTCACAATGCTTGCAAGGCTTATAGTGATGTGCATTACCGAGAGGGCCCAGAGACACCTCTCCGATACTCAGAGTGACAAATCCTAATCTCGATCTATGCGAACTCAACAAACACCATTGGAGATAGCTGTAGAGCACCTTTATAATCACCCAGTTACGTTGTGACGTTTGGTTGCACACAAAGTGTTCCTCCGGTATTCCGGAGTTGCATGATCTCATAGTCATAGGAACATGTATAAGTTATGTAGAAAGCAATAGCAACAAACTAAACGATCATCATGCTAAGCTAACGGATGGGTCAAGTCAATCACATCATTCTCTAATGATGTGATCCCATTAATCAAATGACAACTTATGTCTATGGTTAGGAAACATAACCATCATTGATTCAACGAGCTAGTCAAGTAGAGGCAAACTAGTGACACTATGTTTGTCTATGTATTCATACATGTACTAAGTTTCCGCTTAATACAATTCTAGCATGAATAATAAACATTAATCATGATATAAGGAAATATAAATAACAACATTATTATTGCCTCTAGGGCATATTTCCTTCAGTCTCCCACTTGCACTAGAGTCAATAATCTAGTTCACATCGCCATGTGATTTAACACCAATAGTTCATATCACCATGTGATTAGTTCACATCGTCATGTGACTAATACCCAAAGGGTTTTACTAGACTCAATAATCTAGTTCACATCGGTATGTGATTAACACCCAAAGAGTGATCATGTTTTGCTTGTGAGAGAAATTTAGTCAACGGGTCTTCCACATTCAGAGTCGTATGTATTTTGCAAATTTTCTATGTCTACAATTCTTTGCACGGAGCTACTCTAGCTAATTGCTCCCACTTTCAATATGTATCTAGATCGAGACTTAGAGTCATCCAGATTGGTGTCAAAGCTTGCATCGATGTAACTCTTTACGACGAACTCTTCGTCACCTCCATAACCGAGAAACATTTCCTCATTCCACTAAGGATATTTTTGACCGCTGTCCAGTGATCCACTCCTAGATCACTATTGTACCCTCTTGCCAAACTTATGGTGAGGTACACAATATGTTTGGTACACAACATAGCATACTTTATAGAACCTATGACTGAGGCATAGGGAATGACTTTTCATTCTCTTTCTATTTTCTGCCATGGTCGGGTTTTGAGTCTTTACTCAACTTCACACCCTGCAATACAGGCAAGAACTCCTTCTTTGACTTTTCCATTTTGAACTACTTCAGAATCTTGTCAAGGTATGTACTCATTGAAAATATATCAAGCGTCTTGATCTATCTCTATAGATCTTGATGCTTAATATGTAAGTAGCTTCACCAAGGTCTTTCTTTGAAAAACTCCTTTCAAATAGTCCTTTATGCTTTCCAGATAATTATACATTATTTCCGATCAACAATATGTCATTCACATATACTTATCAGAAATGTTGTAGTGCTCCCACTCACTTTCTTGTAAATACATGCTTCACCATAGGTCTGTATAAAACCATATGCTTTGATCACTTTATCAAAGAATATATTCCAACTCCGAGATGCTTGCACCAGTCCATAGATGGACCACTGGAGCTTGCTCACTTTGTTAGCACCTTTAGGATTGACAAAACCTTCTTGTTGCATCATATACAACTCTTCCTTAAGAAATCCATTGAGGAATGAAGTTTTAACATCCATTTGCCAGATTTCATAAAATGTGGCAATTGCTAACATGATTCAGACAGACTTAAGCATCGCTACGAGTGAGAAAATCTCATCGTAGTCAACATCTTGAACTTGTCGAAAACCTTTTGCGACAATTTGAGCTTTGTAGATAGTAACACTACTATCAGTGTCCGTATTCCTCTTAAAAATCCATTTATTCCTAATGGCTCACAGATCAACGGGCAAGTCAATCAAAGTCCATACTTTGTTCTAATACATGTATCTCATCTCAGATTTCATGGCTTCAAGCCATTTTGTGGAATCTGGGCTCATCATCGCTTCATCATAGTTCGTAGGTTCATCATGGTCAAGTAACATGACCTCCAGAACAGGATTACCGTACCACTCTGGTGCGGAACGTATTTTGGTTGACCTACGAGGTTCGGTAGTAACTTGATCTGAAGGTTCATGATCATCATCATTAACTCCTCACTAATTGGTGTAGGAATCACTAGAACTGATTTCTGTGATGAACTACTTTCCAATTCGGGAGAAGGTACAATTATCTCATCAAGTTTTACATTCCTCCCAATCACTACTTTTGAAAGAAACTTCTTCTCTAGAAAGGATCCATTCTTAGCAACAAATATCTTGCCTTCGGATCTGTGATAGAAGGTGTACCCAACAGTTTGCTTTGGGTATCCTATGAAGACGCGTTTCTCTGATTTGGGTTCGAGCTTATCAGGTTGAAACTTTTTCACATAAGCATCATTGCCCCAAACTTTAAGAAACGACAGCTTAGGTTTCTTGCTAAACCACAGTTCATATGGTGTCGTCTCAACGGATTTAGATGGTACCCTATTTAACGTGAATGCAACTGTCTCTAATGCATAACCCTAAAACGATAGTGATAAATCGGTAAGAGACATTATAGATTGCACCATATCTAATAAAGTACGGTTATGACGTTCGGACACACCATTACGCTGTGGTGTTCCAGGTGGCGTGAGTTGCGAAACTATTCTGCATTGTATCAAATGAAGTCCAAACTCGTAACTCAAATATTCTCCTCCACGATCAGATCGCAGAAACTTTATTTCTTGTTACGATGATTTTCCACTTCACTCTGAATTTTTTGAACTTTTCAAATATCAGACTTATGTTTCATCAAGTAGATATACCCATATCTTCTCAAATCATCTGTGAAGATCAGAAAATAACGATAAACGCCGCGGGCCTCAACACTCATCGGATTGCATACATCAGTATATATTATTTCCAATAAGTTAGTTGCTTGCTCCATTGTTCCGGAGAATGGAGTTTTAGTCATCTTGACCACGAGGCATGGTTTGGAAGCATCAAATGATTCATAATCAAGTGATTCCAAAAGCCCATCAGCATGGAGTTTCTTCATGCGCTTTACACCAATATGACCTAAACGACAGTGCCACATATAAGTTGCACTATAATTATTAACTTTGCATCTTTTGGCTTCAATATTATGAATATGTGTATAACTACGATCGAGATTTAATAAAGCATTCACCTTGGGTGCATGAGCTCAGAAGGATTTATTCATGTAAACAAAATAACAATTATCCTTGACTTAAATGAATAACCGTATTGCAATAAACATGATCCAATCATATCATGCTTTACGCAAACACCAAATAACATTTATTTTTAGGTTCAACACTAATCCCGAAGGTAAAGGGAGTGTGCGATGGTGATCTTATCAACCTTGGAATCACTTCCAACTCACATCATCACCTCGCCCTTAACTAGTCTCTGTTTATTTTGCAACTCCTGTTTCGAGTTACTACTCTTAGTAACTGAACCAGTATCAAATACTGAGGTGTTGTTATAAACACTAGTAAAGTACACATCAATAACATGTATATCAAATATATACTTTTGTTCACTTTGCCATCCTTCTTATCTGCCAAGTATCTAGGGCAGTTCCACTTCCAGTGACCATTTCCTTTGCAGTAGAATCACTTAGTTCCAGGCTTGGGTCTAGCTTTGAGCTTCTTCATGGGAGTGGCAACTTGCTTGCCTTTCTTCTTTGAAGTTCCTCTTTCTTTCTCTTTGCCCTTTTCTTGAAACTAGTGGTCTTGTTAACCATCAACACTTGATGCTATTTCTTGATTTCTACCTTCACCGATTTCAGCATCGCGAAGAGCTTGGGAATTACTTTCGCCATCCCTTGCATATTATAGTTCATCACTAAGTTCTAGTAACTTGGTGATAGTGACTAGAGAACTTTATCAACCACTATCTTATCTGGAATATTAACTCCCACTTGATTCAAGCAATTGTAGTACCCAGACAATCTGAGCACATGCTCACTGGTTGAGCTATTCTCCTCCACATTGTAGGCAAAGTACTGTCAGAGGTCTCATACCTCTCGACACGGGCATGAGTATGAAATACCAATTTCAACTCTTAGAACATCTTATATGTTCCATGGCGTTCAAAATGTTTTTGAAGTCCCGGTTCTAAGCCGTAAAGCATGGTGCACTAAACTATTAAGTAGTCATCATACCGAGCTTTGTCAAACGTTCATAACGTGTGCATCTCCTCCTGCAATAGGTCTGTCACCTAGCGGTGCATCAAGGACATAATTCTTTTATGCAGCAATGAGGATAATCCTCAGATCACGGACCCAGTCTGCATCATTGCTACTATCATCTTTCAACTTATTTTTCTCTAGGAACATATCAAAAAAAAATAAAGGGGGAGGTACATCGCAAGCTATTGATCTACAACATAGATATGCAAATACTATCAGGACTTAGTTCACGATAAATTGAAGTTCAATTAATCATATTACTTAAGAACTCCCACTTAGATAGACATCCCTCTAGTCATCTAAATGATCATGTGATCCAAATCAACTAAACCATGTCTGATCATCACGTGAGATGGAGTAGTTTTCAATGGTGAACATCACTATGTTGATCATATCTACTATATGATTCACGCTCGACCTTTCGATCTCCAGTGTTCCGAGGCCATATCTGCATATGCTAGACTTATCAAGTTTAACCCGAGTATTCCGCGTGTGCAAAACTGGCTTGCACCCCTTGTATGTGAATGCAGAGCTTATCACACCCGATCATCACATGGTGTCTCGGCACGACGAACTATCGCAACGGTGCATTCTCAGGGAGAACACTTATACCTTGAAATTTAGTGAGAGATCATCTTATAATGCTACCGCCGAACTAAGCAAAAAAAGATACATAAAGGATAAACATCACATGCAATCAAAATATGTGACATGATATGGCCACCATCATCTTGTGCCTTTGATCTCCATCTCCAAAACACCGTCATGATCTCTATCGTCACCGGCATGACACCATGATCTCCATCATCTTGATCTCTACCAACGTGTCATCACATGGTCGTCTCACCAACTATTGCTTTTGCAACTATTGCTATCGCGTAGCGATAAAGTAAAGCAATTATATGGCGCTTGCATCTTATGCACTAAAGGGACAACCATAAGGCTCCTGCCAGTTGCCGATAACTTTAACAAAACATGATCATCTCATACAAAAATTTATATCTCATCACGTCTTGACCATATCACATCACAGCATGCCCTGCAAAAACAAGTTAGACGTCCTCTACTTTGTTGTTGCAAGTTTTACATGGCTGCTATGGGCTGAGCAAGAACCGTTCTTACCAACGCATCAAAAACCACAACGCGGTATAGTGATTGCTTTTTGATCTTCAGAAAGAACCCTGTTCATTGAATCGATTCAACTAAACTTGGAGAAACAGACACCCACTAGCCACCTGTGTGCGAAGCACGTCGGTAGAACCAGTCTCGTGTAAGCGTACGCGTAATGTCGGTTTGAGCTGCTTCATCCAACAATACCGCCGAATCAAGAATCAACTAGTGACGACAAGCAATATGTATATACCCACGCCCACAACTCCTTGATACGTCTCCAACGTATCTATAATTTTTGATTGCTCCATGCTATATTCTACTGTTTTGGACATTATTGGGCTTTATTGTCCACTTTTATATTATTTTTGGGACTAACCTATTAACTGGAGGCCCAGCCCAGAATTGCTGTTTTTTGCCTATTTCAGAGTTTCGCAGAAAAGGAATATCAAACGGAGTCCAGACGGAATGAAACCTTCGGGAACGTGATTTTCGGAACGAACATGATCTAGGAGACTTGGACCCTACGTCAAGAAATAAAGGAGGAAGCCACGAGGTAGGGGGACGCGCCTACCCCCCTAGGCGTGCCCTCCACCCTCGTGGGCCCTTGTTGCTCCACTGACGTACTCCTTCCTCCTATATATACCTGCGTACCCCCAAACGATCAAATACGGAGCCAAAAACCTAATTACACCGCCGAAACCTTCCGTATCCACGAGATCCCATCTTGGGGCCTATTTCGAAGCTCCGCCAGAGGGGGCATCCATCACGGAGGGCTTCTACATCAACACCATAGCCTCTCCGATGAAGTGTGAGTAGTTTAACCTTCGGGTCCATAGTTATTAGCTAGATGGCTTCTTCTCTCTTTTTTGATCTCAATACCATGTTCTCCCCCTCTCTTGTGGAGATCTATTCGATGTAATCTTGTTTTTGCGGTGTGTTTGTTGAGACCAATGAATTGAGGGTTTATGATCAAGATTATCTATGAAAAATATTTGAATCTTCTCTGAATTCTTTTATGTATGATTGGTTATCTTTGCAAGTCTCTTCGAATTATCAGTTTGGTTTGGCCTACTAGATTGATCTTTCTTGCAATGGGAGAAGTGCTTAGCTTTGAGTTCAATCTTGCGGTGTCCTTTCCCAGTGACAGTAGGGGTAGCAAGGCACGTATTGTATTGTTGCCATCGAGAATAACAAGATGGGTTTTTTATCATATTGCATGAATTTATCCCTCTACATGATGTCATCTTGCTTAAGGCGTTACTCTGTTTTCATGAACTTAATACTCTAGATGCATGCTAGATAGCGGTTGATGAGTGGAGTAACAGTAGTAGATGCAGGCAGGAGTCAGTCTACTTGTCTCGGATGTGATGCCTATATACATGATCATACCTAGATATTCTCATAACTATGCTCAATTCTGTCAATTGCTCAAGAGTAATTCGTTCACCCACCGTAAAATACTTATGCTCTTGAGAGAAGCCACTAGTGAAACCTATGGCCCCGGGTCTATCTTCATCATATTAATCTTCCAATACTTAGTTATTTCCTTTGCTTTTTTACTTTGCTTTTATTTTACTTTGCATCTTTATCACAAAAATACCAAAAATATTATTCTATCATATCTATCAGATCTCACTCTCGTAAGTGACTGTGAAGGGATTGACAACCCCTTATCGTGTTGGTTGCGAGGAGTTATTTGTTTTGTGTAGGTATGAGGGACTCGCGCGTAGCCTCCTACTGGATTGATACCTTGGTTCTCAAAAACTGAGGGAAATACTTATGGTACTTTGCTGCATCATCCTTTCCTCTTCAAGGAAATCCAACGCAGTGCTCAAGAGGTAGCAAGAAGATTTCTGGCACCGTTGCCGGGGAGGTTCGCGCAAGTCAATATTTGACTCCCGACAACGAGCCATTTTTGGCGCCGTTGCCGGGGAGTCTACGCAAAAGTCAACATACCAAGTACCCATCACAACTCTTATCTCCCACATTACATTATTTGCCATTTGCCTCTCGTTTTCCTCTCCTCACTTCACCCTTGCCGTTTTATTCGCCCTCTCTCTCTATCCTCCCTCTCTTTCTCTATTTGCCTCTTTTTGCCTGCTTGCTTTTTCTTTGCTTGTGTGTTGGATCGCTTGCTTGCCACGGTGGCTCAAGATAACACTAAATTGTGTGACTTTACCAATACCAACAACAATGATTTTATTAGCACTTCGATTTCTCCTCTTACCGATGCTGAATCTTGTGAAGTTAATGCCGCTTTGCTGAATCTTGTCATGAAAGATCCGTTTTCCGACCTTCCTAGTGAAGATGCCGCTACCCATCTAAATAGCTTCATTGATTTGTGTGATATGCAAAAGAAGAAAGATGTGGACAACAATATTGTTAAGTTGAAGCTATTTCCTTTTTCGCTTAGAGATCGTGCTAAAGCTTGGTTTTCGTCTTTGCCTAAAAATAGTATTGATTCTTGGAACAAGTGCAAATATGCTTTTATCTCTAAGTATTTTCCTCCCGCTAAGATCATCTCCCTTAGAAACGATATTATGAATTTTAAGCAACTTGATCATGAACATGTTGCACAAGCTTGGGAGAGGATGAAATTAATGATACGTAATTGCCCTACTCATGGTTTGAATTTGTGGATGATTATACAAAATTTTTATGCCGGATTGAATTTTGCTTCTACAAATCTTTTGGATTCAGCCGCGGGAGGCACTTTTATGGAAATCACTTTAGGAGAAGCTACTAAACTCCTAGATAATATTATGGTTAATTATTCTCAATGGCATACTAAAAGATCTACTAATAAAAAGGTGCATGCGATAGAAGAAATTAATGTTTTGAGTGGAAAGATGGATGAACTTATGACATTATTTTCTAGTAAGAGTGTTTCTTCTGATCCTAATGATATGCCCTTGTCTACTTTGTCTATGGATGTGAATTTTGTTGGTAGGAATAATTTTGGTAACAACGCGTATAGAGGAAACTTTAATCCTAGGCCTTATCCTAGTAATCCCTCTAATAATTATGGAAATTCCTACAACAACTCTTATGGAAATTTCAACAAGATGCCCTCTGAATTTAAGAATAGTGTTAAGGAATTTATGGATTCACAAAAGAATTTCAATTCTTTGCTTGAAGAGAAATTGCTTAAAGTTGATGATTTGGCTAGGAACGTTGATAGAACTTCTCTTGATGTTGATTCTTTAAAGCTTAGATCTATTCCTCCTAAGCATGATATCAATGAGTCTCTCAAAGCCATGAGAATTTCCATTGATGAGTGCAAAGAAAGAACGGCTAGGATGCGTGCTAAGAAAGATGCCTTTATAAGAGCGTGTTCTTCTAGTTCCTATGAAAATAAAGATGAAGATCTAAAAGTTATTGATGTGTCCCCTATTAAATCTTTGTTTTGCAATATGAATCTTGATAATGATGGGACTGAATATGATCCACCTTTACCTAGAAGGCGTTCCAAAAATTCAGAGTTTTTAGATCTTGATGCTAAATTTGATGAAAGTGGGATTGAAGAAATTAAAACCTAGATGTTGCTAAACCCACTATTTTGGATTTCAAGGAATTTAATTATGAAAATTGCGATTTTATTGATTGTATTTCCTTGTTGCAATCCGTGCTAAATTCTCCTCATGCTTATAGTCAAAATAAAGCGTTTACTAAACATACCGTTGATGCCTTGATGCAATCTTATGAAGAAAAACTTGAGTTGGAAGTTTCTATCCCTAGAAAACTTTATGATGAGTTTGAACCAACTATTAAAATTAAGATTAAAGATCATGAGTTCTAAGCTTTATGTGATTTGGGTGCTAGTGTTTCCACGATTCCAAAGACTTTGTGTGATTTGTTAGGTTTCCGTGATTTTGATGATTGCTCTTTAAACTTGCACCTTGCGGATTCCACTATTAAGAAACCAATGGGAAGAATCAATGATGTTCTTATTGTCGCAAATAGGAATTATGTGCCTGTGGATTTTATTGTTCTTGACATAGATTGCAACCCTCCATGTCCTATTATTCTTGGTAGACCTTTCCTTAGAACGATTGGTGCAATTATTGATATGAAGGAAGGAAATATTAGATTCCAATTTCTGTTAAGGAAAGGCATGGAACACTTTCCTAGAAATAAAATTAAATTACCTTATGAATCTATTATGAGAGCCACTTATGCATTGCCTACCAAAGATGGCAATACCTAGATCTATCCTTGCTTTTTATGCCTAGCTAGGGGCGTTAAACGATAGCGCTTGTTGGGAGGCAACCCAATTTTATTTTTATTCCTTGCTTTTGCTCCTGTTTAGTATTAAATAATTTACCTAGCCTCTGTTTTTGGTTGTGTTTTTTGTGTTTAATTAGTGTTTGTGCCAAGTAGAACCGTTGGGAAGACTTGGGGAAAGTCTTGTTATCTCGCTGTAAAAAACAGAAACTTTAGCGCTCACGAGAACTGATGCCATTTTTATTTGGAAAGTGCTATTTAGTTAATTATTTTTTCAGATGATTAATAGATAAATTATTCAAGCCCATAAATTTATTTTATAATTTTTGGGGTTCCAGATCTTGCGCTAGCTACAGATTACTACAGACTATTCTGTTTTTGACAGATTCTGTTTTTCGTGTGTTGTTTGCTTATTTTGATGAATCTATTGCTAGTAAAATAGTTTATAAACCATATAGAAGTTGGAATAAATTAGGTTTAACACCAATATAAATAAATAATGATTTCATTATAGTACCTTGAAGTGGGCTTTTGTTTTCTTTCGCTAACGGAGCTCACGAGATTTTCTACTTTAAGTTTTGTGTTGTGAAGTTTTCAAGTTTTGGGTAAAGATTTGATGGATTATGGAACAAGGAGTGGCAAGAGCCTAAGCTTGGGGATGCCCATGGCACCCCCAATATGATATAAGGACACCTAAAAGCCAAGGCTTGGGGATGCCCCGGAAGGCATCCCCTCTTTCGTCTACTTCTATCGGTAACTTTACTTGGAGCTATATTTTTATTCACCACATGATATGTGTTTTGCTTGGAGTGTCTTGTATGATTTGAGTCTTTGCTTTTTAGTTTAACACAATCATCCTTGCTGTACACACCTTTTTAGAGAGCCATACATGATTTGGAATTTGTTAGAATACTCAATGTGCTTCACTTATATCTTTTGAGTTATATAGTTTTGCTCTAGTACTTCACTTATATCTTTTAGAGCACGGTGGTGGATTTGTTTTATAGAAACTATTGATCTCTCATGCTTCACTTAGATTATTTTGAGAGTCTTAAATAGCATGGTAATTTGCTTAAATAATCCTAATATGCTTGGTATTCAACAATAGTAAAAACTTTCTTATGAGTGTGTTGAATGCTATGAGAAGTTTGATGCTTGATAATTGTTTTGAGATATGGAGGTAATAATATCAAAGTCGTGCTAGTTGAGTAGTTGTGAATTTGATAAATGATTGTGTTGAAGTTTGCAAGTCCCGTAGTGTAGCGACCTGACCCGAATGGATCAAGTCTCTGTGCTTAAGTGTCATCCCTGGATCGGTATGCTGACACACACAGTACTCGAAGGATTTATAACAGAGGTAAATCACATGTATAAAGTAACGTAAATACTATTACCTCAATCCATATAGCAGAAGCAACAAGGTTGTGGATTCCCATCAACACCCACGGCAAAGTTGAGTGTAGAAATCGTAACCCTAACGTATCACTTACTCGTCGTAAGATATTCCTGCAACATGAGACGTTGCAGCCCGAAACGGGTCAGTACATTGAATGTACTGGCAAATTCACACCATAGAGAATGATGAATAAAGACTATCACTACATGCATATTTGGCTGGTGGAAAAGCTCTATGGTTATAAGGTTTTTGCGTAAAGCCAATTTTTCCCTACTGCAAAGGAATACATTTTAATTAACTATCATGGTGGTTGCTGAACATTGAGAATGGTTGACAGCATTCTCAATCCCAATTAAGCATCATCATTAAGACCCAACAATATTCATTTAAAGTAACATGACGAGATCAGCAGGATAATCCAAGAACTAGATACTCAAGATGTCCATAACCGGGGACACGGCTAATCATGATTAGTTTATACACTCTGCAGAGGTTTGCGCACTTTTCCCCACAAGACTCGATCGCCTCCGTTTGGTTTCTCGCACTACAGGGTGTTTGAGAAGACGGATGACCGAGACATAGTCTTTCAGAAGCGCTAGCACCTTACGATCGGGTAGACCGTACCACCTACATCCCCTACATCTGCTAGTCTACCACTGTAAGAGTTCGCACAACTTAGTCAACTATGCCAGATCCCATAATGGCTTGTGGCTGCACACGGAAGTTTCTAGTATGAATAGTCTCATGATCCCTTTGAGCCTGGGTGGCGGTCCAAAAGAAAAACAGGCAAGTCCTGGAAACCCCAGGTGCCTCAATCCACCCAGATGTGTGTTTAAGTTGCCACCTTAGATAAACCATTAATTATCAATCTCACATCTGTCATGGATTTCACTCACCCAATCCACGTCTACTAGCATAGCATGGCATAATAAGCAAACGTAGAAGTAACTCCCAAAGGTTTGATAATAAACAGGTAATAGGTACTACCTCATCTACTTCCCATCCCACAATTTAATTAGATCCTAATCATGCAATGTGTGAGGATTGATCTAATGCAATAAAACTGGGTAGTAGAAAAGGTATGATCAAAGTGTGAACTTGCCTGCAATGTTGATGAAGATGATTTGCACTCAAAACTCTTGATAGATCTACTCGTCACACTCCGGTCAATCTATCATAAGCAAGCAATAGTAACCACACATAAGCAATCACTCAAAAGATCAGAAAGATCGAAGAAGACAATTCGGAAACATCAAAACCAAGCAAATAGCTCTTGCAACATAAAACTATTTCTAACAGTACCAAAATTATTTGAATTTGGCCTTATTAGAATGTTTAGGTCAAGAGCTTCGATTTGCAAAAAGAATCAACCCAAACGGAGCTACGAATCTCAAGTTATGATCAAACGAAGTTTGAATTCAAATCTGCTCCAATTCAAATTTTAAAATTTTCAAAAACATGTTTGAGTTGGATTACTGGATAGAGGGGATCATAACGAAGAAGTGGGCGTTGATTTCGTTGAATTTGGACTAACGAGTAAAAAGTAATGATCGTTTGAAGTTCAGGGACTAATCTGTGAAGAAAGTATTCACATCTAGGTCCCTGGCCGAAATTACAGAAAAAGAAAAAACTAAAAGGCGAACGTTCGTTGCAGAAGCCTATAATACGAAAACTGTTCACTACAAATCCTAAACTAGCGAACGTCCATTAATTAACCTAACTATTAAATAGAACCGGCTTTAGAAGAAAACCAGAGAAAACCAAAAATAAAATAAACCGGACCGGGCGGTTAATTACCGGTTCGGGCGGTTTTCGTCAAAAAGACCACCGGCGGCGGTTAGCAGATCGGCGGCGACGCCGGATCGAGCGGCAGCGGCGGGCTCCGGCGGCAGCGAGCGGTGGCGCGGCAGCTGGCAGCAGCGGTGGCGGCGGTGCGGGCTAGCGGCGAGGCGAGGCGGAACGGCAAGCCGGCAGCAGCAGCGGGGAAGCAGCAGCGGCGGCGGCGAAGTCTGGCGAGGCGGCGCGATGCGGCTTGCGGATCTGCGGCGGCGGGGAAGAGAAGGGAAACGGGGCCCGGGGCTCCGGTATTTAAGGGCGGAGGGGAGGCGCGGCACCGACTTGGGGAAGGGGTAGGAGGAGGAGTCCTCCTCGGCCACGACGGCGGCGGCGGCGTACGCCGGCCGGTCTCCTGCTCGGGGAGAGAGACGGCGCGCTGGGCTGCTGCTGGGCTGGGCCGGCTGGCCTGGCGCAGGGAGAGAGAGAGAGCAGTGCTGGGCTTCGGCCTAGCACTGTTCGAAGAGTTTTTTAAAACATTTTTCACAGACAACAAAAATAACAAAAACAAAAAGAAATCAAAATATTATATAGGCATATAATATATCAAAATTTTCAGAAAAAGATTTTCTACGACATGAACATTTTTCTAGCATTAAATAAAATTCACACAAACTCAGATAAAACAAAGAGTGCTACTCGTCTATTAAAATCCAACAAAAATCATTTTTAAAATACCAAAATGATTTCAAATTAATTTTTCTCCAATTTTCTAATGTAAGGAATCATGTTACCCTAATTTCCATATAGTTTATTTTTGGAGAAAAAAATAATTTGAGTAAAACTCAAATAACTCCAAATTGAAAATAAATTCAAAAGAACTTTGAATTTAATTCTTTGAAACTCCCAACTCATATTTCATATAATTTGAAGAAGTCATTTTATCTTCTCTCATGAAAATCATTGAGTTGCATAAAGTTTCAGAATTGGAAATATTTTCAACAACCCTTGTCATTTAAATAAATGGAAGAAGTCATGTCATCTTCTCTCTAGGATTTTGTGGTGAAAAGAATTTGAATTCATGGAGATCATAAAATGCCAAAAATGAAAGTTTGGGAAAGTCCTTTTATTCCCTCTCATTTAACTTTCAAAAGTTTCAAATTCACTCACTTTCAGTCAATCAATCAAACAATCCATCCAATCTATCTATTTATTATAACATTCCAAAATTTAGAATTTTGGGATGTTACAAACCTACCACCCTTAAAATGAATCTCGTCCTCGAGATTTGGAGAGGCTAGCAAGAAAAGGTTAGGGTTTGGGGGTCTCCTCAAATCCATCGATCATCACAGGGGGTCTGGGGTGCTACCACCCTTAGAAGCATGGTTACGGTTCTATCAAAACTCATATACTCCATCCTTATTCTTGACAGTGTCGGTCTTCTTAGATCTTCAGGATAATTCCTTATCCGGGCTCTTCCAGTAGTGGCATAACCTTTTCCTCAATTCTTCTGTCCTTTCCTCTTGGTAAGGTTATTCCGAGATTGGGTCTTCTTAGCTGACAGGTCTGGTGCCAAAACTAAACAACTATCGATATCTCATGGTGGTCAACAATTTATGGTTTCTCCTGCAGGAAATGGGTCTGGGTGATCCTCACCGTATAACCTACGGTTGGCAAAGCTGCCTTGTACAAGGGAAAAATACCTATACCATTCTAAGGTTTAAACAGGGTTTTGATCGTCGTCTCTCTACTATAGGTAAGTCACTCAGATTTACCATCCCATATAGCAAGGCGAATAATAAGAGTAAGTCGGTATGGTGATCAATCCATCCCGCACCCAAATCATTACCTTGTATACGGTTTAGCAAATCTCGCATTGTAACACTCGGTCATCCTCACAAGCATTTCAGAATTTCTCTCGTCGACGAACCAAGTTCGGAATAATCCATTGATTCTGCAAGCCAGACAAACATCTATCGTTCCTTCACCACTCTCAGGTTTTGCGTAAACTCCTATAAAATCTTCTGTCGACAAAGGTATATCCACTTCCAGGGTTTTTCCTTCAGCAAGAATGTGCTTGCTTCTTAGCAGGTCCTGGGGCCTGTGGGTTATGGCCCATCTCATCACTTGTAGTCCTTGAACTTATCATCGGGCAACTGATCATTGTTCCAACTTCCTAGTATTCTTAAATCCATCCAATTGTACTGTCTTCCTTCCTTCTATTGGCACCAAACTAAAACGTGATTACTCAAACTCATCATGGAATTTCCATTGATCAATATTTCCGACATCATACCTCCTTTATATCCAATAGTAATTTATCCCTTCATCCTCGTGGGATATCCCTCATATCGAGATAAAAACTTATACTTATGAAGTCCATATTCCACTTCGTGGAACATCCTTATCCTTTCCAGGGTCAAGCGTCCTTAGAGGGGAATATTGGCCATCTCTGCATGGCACTTCTTCAACTGGGAACCGTGAAACACATCTTGAACTCCTGACAGTCCTTTGGGTAACTCCAACTTGTAGGCCACTTCTCTCATACGCTCCAAAACTCGGTATGGTCCTACAAATCTCGGGGCTAACTTTACCTTAACTCTAATTCGTTTAACTCCTCGCAGAGGGAACACATGAAGACATGCTCTGTCTCCAATTTCATAGACTACCTCCTTGAGTTTTTAAGTCTGCATAACTCTTCTACCTGGACTGAGCTACTTTCAGTCTATCTCGAATCAACTTAACATTCTCTTCCGACTCCTTTGATCACCTTTGGTCCAAACAACTGTCGGTCTCCAACTTCATCCCACATACTCTTGGGGCATCACTCATATCGAGACAGAACTCGTATTCATTTTGTCCGAAATCCATTACAGGGTACTACCACCCTTAAAATGCACAAATCTTCCATAGACCATATTTCTTTTATCCTCAAAAATGGTCAAAATCCTTCTTCATAGAGTATCAACTCATAAAATCCATATCAGTACCAATGATGCTACTTTATTCATTCTCAAATGTTTACAATCTCTCGCTTCTCCATTACATGTCTCAACTCAACACCTCAATATAAAAGAAAAATGTTCTCACTTCTACTACTCCATTTCTTTTGTTGCAAACTCAACTATCTAGCACAAGTTTCCTTCTCCTTGGGGCATTCTCTAGCAAAGTGCCCTGCTTCATTACAACGAAAACATATTACTTCCGACAAGTCTCGAGGTTTTCTTTTTGGGCAACTGTTGAGGTAGTGCCCTGACTCCTTGCACCTGTAACAGATGATATGACTCAGGTCCTTCCTGGAATCCAATCTGCTTCTCTTCCTGGACTTTTCCATTCCAATCAGGGCTTCTATCTCCTGTGGGTCATATTCTACTTCCTCTGTCGGGAATTCTACTAGATCCCCATTCAAACAATTTTGGGAGATGTGTCCTTCTTCTCCACATGAATAGCAAGACTTAGTGCAGGGTTTACTCGAGTCCTCTTTAGATGTGTCCTCCTTCATCACAGTTTCTTCTAAAATTTCCATGAGGGCTCCTTTCATTTCTTCTTTCTTCTGCTGGATGGTTCATTGTACCATGGGGTAAATGTGACACTGAGCAGGATAGTGGGTAGTCCCTTCACACAAGAAACAAGTAATTTGCCTAGTTGGGCATTCTTCAACTGGGTGACTTCCTTCAGAATTAGGGCATTCATCCTTGTGTTCTTTATGGGTGTGTCCGATTTCTCCACAAATCTTGCATGCACAAGGTTTCTTCATGTCCTTTCCATAAGGCTTCAACTTCTGGGACACAAACTGAGACTTTAGCAAAGTCAACTTAAATTCTTTCCAAGTGGTTACTCCTTACCATCCATTGATGGTTTGGTACATCCTCCACCAAGTAGCAGCACCTCTTCAAAGCATTGAAGAGCATGCTGGGCCATATCCTTTCCGACTATAGGGTTGTTCTCCATACGATCCTCCATGTTCTGAATTCCATCGGTCTGTCTCCAATTGACTCATTGGTCCCGAAAATACAAGCTCATCTCCATTCATCCTCTATTGGGTCCATGGGTTTTGGGGTGAGATAAGAGAGATAGAGAGGGATACACACAATACAAACAATGGTTTTTTGAAAAGACAGATTTTATTTGTGGCTGTCGGAAAAAAACATCAAACAAATGACAGCTCACAAACGTTGCATCTAACGTAGGTATATAACAGGGGTTTGGTCTTCTAAAGGTCAATAAATCTTCAACGTCACCACACTCTTCCAGTCTTGTTCATGCCTCCAATGGCTTCTTCTGATCATGCTTATCTTTCTCAAGTTCTTTTGCTAGATCAACTCTGTTGATGCGAAGTCTCTCGTGACGTCCTTTAATATTTCGGAGTTGCATTCCAAACTTCTGGTTTCAACATCCTTCACATGAACCATGGTCATACTGTCCTTCAGTTCCTGACAATTCTCCGGTATCTTGAGGTTGTAGCTCCTCCAGCTTGGCTACTCTCATCTTCAGGATCCTGAGTTCCTCATGAAATACTTCCTTGTCTAATACGACTTCCTGGAGCTCCATTTTAAACTTCTTGATGTACTACTCCAGATCCTGGTGATATACCGGCTAGGGCTAAAACTTCATCTTATGATAGGTGCTCCATCAGCCTTCTTCCATCAAATCCATTCTAATGAAATGCATCAACTCAGCATGGTGACAATAGCATAAGCGGGCCATAACACGCTGGATAGCTGGGTTTCTGCTCTTGTCATTTCCATGCGCTATCATTCCATAGTTGATATCTCCTGCCTCAAAACTTCGAGTTCTCATGCTCCTTGTTTTAGTCTTTCTCCGATACACCTTGATCTCGGGTATTGACAACTTCCATAGTCTGCCAAGTTCCATAAGGGTAGCCTTCCTAGGTCATACAAATCTGGGAATTCTTCAAAGCCTACAAATTCCACTTGTCTTCGGTTGCACGGAAAATACTCTTCATTCTGAAGTGGTCTTAGTTGTCCGATATCTTGTACTTCTTGGAGTGGTCTCATCAGTCGAATCTTCAAATGGTCAAAAGGGGAAAGGGGGTATGGTCTAAAAAGAATTTTTGAATAAGCTCGGAAGAGAAGAGAGGTAAAAAGGTCTTTTTGAAAGGGAAAGTTGTAGAGAAAAATCTTTGCTATGGACTTGCCAGTTTCTAGGGTCACGTCCTACAGTCAACATGTGCTCTGATACCATCTTGTAGCGACCTGACCCGAATGGATCAAGTCTCTGTGCTTAAGTGTCATCCCTGGATCGGTATGCTGACACACACAATACCCGAAGGATTTATAACAGAGGTAAATCACATGTATAAAGTAACGTAAATACTATTACCTCAATCCATATAGCGGAAGCAACAAGGTTGTGGATTCCCATCAACACCCACGGCAAAGTTGAGTGTAGAAATCGTAACCCTAACGAATCACTTACTCGTCGTCAGATATTCCTGCAACATGAGACGTTGCAGCCCGAAACGGGTCAGTACATTGAATGTACTGGCAAATTCACACCATAGAGAATGATGAATAAAGACTATCACTACATGCATATTTGGCTGGTGGAAAAGCTCTATGGTTATAAGGTTTTTGCGTAAAGCCAATTTTTCCCTACTGCAAAGGAATACATTTTAATTAACTATCATGGTGGTTGTTGAACATTGAGAATGGTTGACAGCATTTTCAATCCCAATTAAGCATCATCATTAAGACTCAACAATATTCATTTAAAGTAACGTGACGAGATCAGCAGGATAATCCAAGAACTAGATACTCAAGATGTCCATAACCGGGGACACGGCTAATCATGATTAGTTTATACACTCTGCAGAGGTTTGCGCACTTTTCCCCACAAGACTCGATCGCCTCCGTTTGGTTTCTCGCACTACAGGGTGTTTGAGAAGACGGATGACCGAGACATAGTCTTTCAGAAGCGCTAGCACCTTACGATCGGGTAGACTGTACCACCTACATCCCCTACATCTGCTAGTCTACCACTGTAAGAGTTCGCACAACTTAGTCAACTATGCCAGAGCCCATAATGGCTTGTGGCTGCACACGGAAGTTTCTAGTATGAATAATCTCATGATCCCTTTGAGCCTGGGTGGCGGTCCAAAAGAAAAACAGGCAAGTCCTAGAAACCCCAGGTGCCTCAATCCACCCAGATGTGTGTTTAAGTTGCCACCTTAGATAAACCATTAATTATCAATCTCACATCTGTCATGGATTTCACTCACCCAATCCACGTCTACTAGCATAGCATGGCATAATAAGCAAACGTAGAAGTAACTCCCAAAGGTTTGATAATAAACAGGTAATAGGTACTACCTCATCTACTTCCCATCCCACAATTTAATTAGATCCTAATCATGCAATGTGTGAGGATTGATCTAATGCAATAAAACTGGGTAGTAGAAAAGGTATGATCAAAGTGTGAACTTGCCTGCAATGTTGATGAAGATGATTCGCACTCAAAACTCTTGATAGATCTACTCGTCACACTCCGGTCAATCTATCGTAAGCAAGCAATAGTAACCACACATAAGCAATCACTCAAAAGATCAAAAAGATCGAAGAAGACAATTCGGAAACATCAAAACCAAGCAAATAGCTCTTGCAACATAAAACTATTTCTAACAGTACCAAAATTATGTGAATTTGGCCTTATTAGAATGTTTAGGTCAAGATCTTCGATTTGCAAAAAGAATCAACCCAAACGGAGCTACGAATCTCAAGTTATGATCAAACAAAGTTTGAATTCAAATCTGCTCTAATTCAAATTTTAAACTTTTCAAAAACATGTTTGAGTTGGATTACTGGATAGAGGGGATCATAACGAAGAAGTGGGCGTTGGTTTCGTTGAATTTGGACTAACGAGTAAAAAGTAATGATCGTTTGAAGTTCAGGGACTAATCTGTGAAGAAAGTATTGACATCTAGGTCCCTGGCCGAAATTACAGAAAAAGAAAAAACTAAAAGGCGAACGTTCGTTGCAGAAGCCTATAAGACGAAAATTGTTCGCTACAAATCCTAAACTAGCGAACGTCCACTAATTAACCTAACTATTAAATAGAACCAGCTTTAGAAGAAAACCAGAGAAAACCAAAAATAAAATAAACCGGACCGGGCGGTTAATTACCGGTTCGGGCGGTTTTCGTCGAAAAGACCACCGGTGGCGGTTAGCAGATCGGCGGCGACGCCGGATCGAGCGGCAGCGGCGGGCTCCGGCGGTAGCGAGCGGTGGCGCGACAGCTGGCAGCAGCGGCGGCGGCGGTGCGGGCTAGCGGCGAGGCGAGGCGGAACGGCAAGCCGGCAGTAGCAGCGGAGAAGCAGCAGCGGCAGCGGCGAAGTCTGGCGAGGCGGCGCGATGCGGCTTGCGGAGCTGCGGCGGCGGGGAAGAGAAGGGAAACGGGGCCCGGGGCTCCGGTATTTAAGGGCGGAGGGGAGGCGCGGCACCGACTTGGGGAAGGGGTAGGAGGAGGAGTCCTCCTCGGCCACGACGGCGGCGGCGGCGTACGCCGGCCGGTCTCCTGCTCGGGGAGAGAGACGGCGCGCTGGGCCGCTGCTGGGCTGGGCCGGCTGGCCTGGCGCGGGGAGAGAGAGAGAGAGCAGTGCTGGGCTTCGGCCTGGCACTGTTCGAAGAGTTTTTTTTAAACATTTTTCACAGACAACAAAAATAACAAAAACAAAAAGAAATCAAAATATTATATAGGCATATAATATATCAAAATTTTCAGAAAAAGATTTTCTACGACATGAACATTTTTCTAGCATTAAATAAAATTCACACAAATTTAGATAAAACAAAGAGTGCTACTCGTCTATTAAAATCCAACAAAAATCATTTTTAAAATACCAAAATGATTCCAAATTAATTTTTCTCCAATTTTCTAATGTAAGGAATCATGTTACCCTAATTTCCATATAGTTTATTTTTGGAGAAAAAAATAATTTGAGTAAAACTCAAATAACTCCAAATTGAAAATAAATTCAAAAGAACTTTGAATTTAATTCTTTGAAACTCCCAACTCATATTTCATATAATTTGAAGAAGTCATTTTATCTTCTCTCATGAAAATCATTGAGTTGCATAAAGTTTCAGAATTGGAAATATTTTCAAATGAAATTCAAATATTTTCAACAACCCTTGTCATTTAAATAAATGGAAGAAGTCATGTCATCTTCTCTCTAGGGTTTTGTGGTGAAAAGAATTTGAATTCATGGAGATCATAAAATGCCAAAAATGAAAGTTTGGGAAAGTCCTTTTATTCCCTCTCATTTAACTTTCAAAAGTTTCAAATTCACTCACTTTCAGTCAATCAATCAAACAATCGATCCAATCTATCTATTTATTATAACATTCCAAAATTTAGAATTTTGGGATGTTACACGTAGCATGCACGTATGGTAAACGTTATGTAACACATTTGAAACATGAGGTGTTCTTTGATTGTCCTCCTTATGAGTGGCGGTCGGGGACGAACAATGGTCTTTTCCTACCAATCTATCCCCCTAGGAGCATGCACGTAGTTCTTGGTTTTTGATGACTTGTAGATTTTTGCAATAAGTATGTGAGTTCTTTATGACTAATGTTGAGTCCATGGATTATACGCACTCTCACCCATCCATCATTGCTAGCCTCTTCGATACCGTGCATTGCCCTTTCTCACATTGAGAGTTGGTGCAAACCTCGCTGGTGCATCCAAACCCCGTGATATGATACGCTCTTTCACACATAAACCTCCTTATATCTTTCTCAAAAAAGCCACCATACCTACCTATTATGGCATTTCCATAGCCATTCCGAGATATATTGCCATGCAACTTTCCACCATTCCGTTTATCATGACACATTCATCATTGTCATATTGCTTAGCATGATCATGTAGTTGACATAGTATTTGTGGCAAAGCCACCATTCATAATTCTTTCATACATGTCACTCTTGGTTCATTGCATATCCCGGTACACCGCCGGAGGCATTCATATAGAGTCATCTTTTGTTCTAGCATCGAGTTGTAATCATTGAGTTGTAAATAAATAGAAGTGTGATGATCATCATTTTCTAGAGCATTGTCCCAAGTGAGGAATTTTAAAAAAGGGGGGAGATAAAGTCCATAAAAAAGAAGAGAAGGCCCAAAAAAAGAGAGAGAAAAGGAGAGAAGGGACAATGCTACTATCCTTTGACACACTTGTGCTTCAAAGTAGCACCATAATCTTCATGATAGAGAGTTTTTTGTTTTGTCACTTTCATATACTAGTGGGAATTTTTCATTATAGAACTTGTCTTGTATATTCCAACAATGGGCCTCCTCAAGTGCCCTAGGTCTTCGTGAGCAAGCAAGTTGGATGCACACCCACTTAGTTTCTTTTGTTGAGCTCTCATACATTTATAGCTCTAGTGCATCCGTTGCATGGCAATCCCTACTCCTTGCATTAACATCAATCGATGGGCATCTCCATAGCCCATTGATTAGCCTCGTTGATGTGAGACTTTCTCCCTTTTTGTCTTCTCTGCATAACCCCCATCATCATATTCTATTCCACCCATAGTGCTATGTCCATGGCTCGCGCTCATATATTGCATGAAAGTTTATAGGTTTGAGATTACTAAAGTATGAAACAATTGCTTGGCTTGTCATCGGGGTTGTGCATGATGAGAGCATTCTTGTGTGATGAAAATGGAGCATGACTAAACTATATGATTTTGTAGGGATGAACTTTCTTTGGCCATGTTATTTTGAGAAGACATAATTGCTTAGTTAGTATGCTTGAAGTATTATTATTTTTATGTCAATATGAACTTTTATCTTGAATCTTTCAGATCTGCATATTCATACCACAATTAAGAAGAACTACATTAAAATTATGCCAAGTAGCACTCCGCATCAAAATTATCTTTTTTATCATTTACCTACTCGAGGACGAGCAGGAATTAAGCTTGGGGATGCTTGATACGTCTCCAACGTATCTATAATTTTTGATTGCTCCATGTTATATTATCTACTGTTTTGGACATTATTGGGCTTTATTATCCACTTTTATATTATTTTTGGGATTAACCTATTAACCAGAGGCCCAACCCAGAATTGTTGTTTTTTGCCTATTTCAGAGTTTCGCAGAAAAGGAATATCAAACGGAGTCCAACCGGAATGAAACCTCCGGGAACATGATTTTCGGAACGAACATGATCCAGGAGACTTGGACCCCATGTCAAGAAATAAAGGAGGAAGCCACGAGGTAGGGGGGCGCGCCTACCCCCCCAGGCGCGCCCTCCACCCTCGTGGGCCCCCTGTTGCTCCACCGACGTACTCCTTCCTCCTATATATACCTACGTACCCCCAAACGATCAGATATGGAGCCAAAAACCTAATTCCACCACCGCAACCTTCTGTATCCACGAGATCCCATCTTGGGGCCTGTTTCGGAGCTCCGCCAGAGGGGGCAACCATCACGGAGGGCTTCTACATCAACACCATAGCCTCTCCGATGAAGTGTGAGTAGTTTACCTCAAACCTTTGGGTCCATAGTTATTAGCTAGATGGCTTCTTCTCTCTTTTTTGATCTCAATACCATGTTCTCCCCCTCTCTTGTGGAGATCTATTCGATGTAATCTTGTTTTTGCGGTGTGTTTATTGAGACCGATGAATTGAGGGTTTATGATCAAGATTATCTATGAAAAATATTTGAATCTTCTCTGAATTCTTTTATGTATGATTGGTTATCTTTGCAAGTCTCTTCGAATTATCAGTTTGGTTTGGCCTACTAGATTGATCTTTCTTGCAATGGGAGAAGTGCTTAGCTTTGAGTTCAATCTTGCGGTGTCCTTTCCCAGTGACAGTAGGGGTAGCAAGGCACATATTGTATTGTTGCCATCGAGGATAACAAGATGGGGTTTTTATCATATTGCATGAATTTATCCATCTACATGATGTCATCTTGCTTAAGGCGTTACTCTGTTTTCATGAACTTAATACTCTAGATGCATGCTAGATAGCGATTGATGAGTGGAGTAATAGTAGTAGATGCAGGCAGGAGTCGGTCTACTTGTCTCGGACGTGATGCCTATATACATGATCATACCTAGATATTCTCATAACTATGCTCAATTCTGTCAATTGCTCAACAGTAATTCGTTCATCCACCATAAAATACTTATGCTCTTGAGAGAAGCCACTAGTGAAACCTATGGCCCCCGGGTCTATCTTCATCATATTAATCTTTCAATACTTAGTTATTTCCTTTGCTTTTTTACTTTGCTTTTATTTTACTTTGCATCTTTATCACAAAATACCAAAAATATTATTCTATCATATCTATCAGATCTCACTCTCGTAAGTGACCGTGAAGGGATTGACAACCCCTTATCGCGTTGGTTGTGAGGAGTTATTTGTTTTGTGCAGGTATGAGGGACTTGCGCGTAGCCTCCTACTGGATTGATACCTTGGTTCTAAAAAACTGAGGGAAATACTTACACTACTTTGCTGCATCATCCTTCCCTCTTCAAGGAAATCCAACGGAGTGCTCAAGAGGTAGCACTCCTTTGTGTTCTACTCGTGCATATAACATCTACGCATAGACCTGGCTACGATGCCACTATTGGGGAACGCAGTAATTTCAAAAAAAATTCTATGCACACGTAAGATCATGGTGATGCATAACAAGGAGAGGGGAGAGTGTTGTCCACGTACCCTCGTAGACCGTAAACGGAAGCGTTATGACAACACGGTTGATGTAGTCATACGTCTTTACGATCGACCGATCCTAGTACTGAAAGGGGACATTTACATCCATGCCCTTAACTCGAACACACTACTCAGTTTTGCCCCTAATTTTTAGGTATGCTCAGTTTTGCCCCTCCATCATTAGTTTCACTTATAGAAATGACCTTCTGTGCCATTACCGTCCGGTCAAAAGGCTTTGACCATCCTAAAAAAATAGCAAAAAAATTCAAAAAAAATTAAAACTTTGTGGGATCGAAGATACTCATGTCTGCAAGGTGTGTACAAATTTTTATGCTGTTCGGACACCCTGGGAGCTCGTCGCAAAGGAAAACATAAATTTTGTACGTATGTGAATAATAAATTCAAAAAAATAGAGGAAAAAAAATCAAAAAATAAGAAATTTTGTGGGACTGAAGATACTCAGGTGCGCAAGATGTGTGCACATTTTTGTGGTGTTTGAACATCATAGGAGCTCGTGGAGAAAAAAGCTACTCCCTCCGTCCCATAATATAAGAACGTTTTTTATACTAGTGTAGTATCAAAAATGTTTTTATATTATGGGACGGAGGGAGTAAAATTTAGCTCAAAAAAACTTTGAAAAAATGCACTATTTTGTTTTTTTTTCTCCAGAGCGCCTCGTACGCCATTTTGATCACCAAAACTTGCAAGCACCTTGTGCACTCAAGCCTATTTGAAGCCAAAAAATCAACTTTTTTTGAATTTTGTTGCTATTTTTTTCGAATTTACTGTTCATGGGCATAAATTATTTTTGTTTTCCTTTGCCACGAGCTCCCGGAGTGTCCAACCAACACCAAAATTTGCACGCGCCTTGCGGACATGACTATCTTCGATCCCCAAAAATTTCAGTTTTTTTTATTTTTTTGCTATTTTTTATGGATGGTCAAAGTTCTTTGACTGGACGGTAACAACGCAAAAGGGCATTTCTATAAGTGACACAAACGATGGAGGGGCAAAACTGAGCATACCTAAAAATTAGGGGCAAAACTGAGTTGTGGGTTCGAGCTAGTTGTGGGTTTGAGTTAGGGGCACAACTGGAATTGGCCCTACTGAAAGTACGGCATCTCCGCGATCTGCACACATTCGGCTCGGTGACGTCCCACGAACTCACGATCCAGCAGAGTGTCGAGGGAGTGCTTCGTCAGCACGGCGGCATGATGACAGTGATGATGATGCTACCGGAACAGGGCTTCGCCTAAGCACCGCTACGATATGACCGAGGTGGATTATGGTGGAGGGGGGCACCGCACACAGCTAAGAGATCAATGATAAAGTTGTGGCGCGCCCTAGGGGGGTCCTACTCCCACCGGGAGAAGGATCTCCCCCTTCCCTAGTTGGAGTAAGAGAGGAAGGGAAGGAGGAGTAGGAGAGAAGGAAAGCCCCCCCCCCAAACCTATTCCAATTCGGCCTCCTGCCCAAGGGGGGTGCACCAGCCCCTTGTGGGCTGGTGTGCTTCCTTCTTATGGCCCATAAGGCCCATAACTTCTTCCGGGGGGGTTCCGGTAACCTCCCGGTACTCCGGAAAAATGCCCGAACCACTCGGAACCATTCGAGGTCCAAACATAGGCTTCCAATATATCGATCTTTATGTCTCGACCATTTCGAGACTCCTCGTCATGCCTGTGATCACATCCAGGACTCCGAACAACCTTCGGTTCATCAAAACACATAAACTCATAATATCGATCGTCACCGAACGTTAAGCGTGCGGACCCTACGGGTTCGAGAACTATGTAGACATGACCGAGACTCACTTCCGGTCAATAACCAATAGCGGAACCTGGATGCTCATATTGGTTCCTACATATTCTATGAAGACCTTTATCGGTCAAACCGCATAACAACATACGTTGTTCCCTTTGTCATCGGTATGTTACTTGCCCAAGATTCGATCGTCGGTTTCTCAATACCTAGTTCAATATCGTTACCGGCAAGTCTCTTTACTTGTTCCGTAATGCATCATCCTGCAACTAACTCATTAGTCACAATGCTTGCAAGGCTTATAGTGATGTGCATTACCGAGAGGGCCCAGAGATACCTCTCCGATACTCGGAGTGACAAATCCTAATCTCGATCTATGCCAACTCAACAAACACCATTGGAGACAGTTGTAGAGCACCATTATAATCATCCAGCTACGTTGTGACGTTTGGTAGCATACAAAGTGTTCCTCCGGTATTCGGGAGTTGCATGATCTCATAGTCATAGGAACATGTATAAGTTATGGAGAAAGCAATAGCAACAAACTAAACGATCATCGTGCTAAGCTAACGGATGGGTCAAGTCAATCACATCATTCTCTAATGATGTGCTAATGATGTGATCTCGTTAATCAAATGACAACTCATGTCTATGGTTAGGAAACATAATCATCATTGATTCAACGAGCTAGTCAAGTAGAGGCAAACTAGTGATACTCTATTTGTTTATGTATTCACGCATGTACTAAGTTTCCGGTTAATACAATTCTAGCATGAATAATAAACATTTATCATGATATAAGGAAATATAAATAACAACTTTATTATTGCCTCTAGGGCATATTTCCTTTAACATTGCATGTGCTTTTCGACACGATTGCATGGCCTTTCCTGAATGTGATTCTATGTTTTAGGATTTTTCCAAGATGGTTGCTTTGGATCGCCACTCTTTTATGAACTATCGACACAAAAGTTGTTGTAAATGGTGGCACTAGCAATTCTATTTTTTGCATGCTACAGGTTTGAGGCAGGGAGATCCAATATCTCCAATGTTGTTCCTAGTTATGGACATTCTGAGTCATATTATCTGAAGCAAAGTGGAAGAAGTTCAAGTTTTGGGGGCAATGCGCAATCTTGACATTCGGTATCACATTTCCCTCTTCACCAACGACGTGGTCCTTTTTCTTAGACATGTGTAGCATGAATGTGTCCCCACTAGAGAGCTTCTTTTCAATTTTGCAACAGTTTCTGGAATGCTTGTTAATATGGATAAGAGCCAGGTGATTCCCATCAGGTGCGAGCAGGATAAAGTACACCTTGCTGGCCTTTTGCGAAGCCTGATTCGAACATTCCTGTGCAAATATATAGGGCTTCCCCTTAGTCCATGGAGGATGTGGAAAGTTGATCCTCAGCCGCTGGTCGATAGTGTTGCTCATGCAATTTCCAGCTGGGAAACTTTGATGCTTAAGCGTGCTGATCGACTCATCTTAACTAGTTTTGTCCTCTTGTCCACTCCATTTTTTCGTATGCCAACACGTGATCCGAATTTCTATGGAGAGGTGCGATGATGCCAAGGGGGCCATTGTCTAGTGGTTTGGGAGGTGGTTTGCAGACCGAAATCCCTAGACGAGCTCGGCTGGCCTAATTTAAAATTGATGAATGCAGCCTTGCATGCTAGATGGTACTGGCTCGAGTGATCTAAGGAGGATCGGCCATGGAAGGACCTCAAAATCAACGCGTTGAGACTACCTAAGGAGATCTTCTACTACACCAAGAACAAATTTAGTTTGCGAAACGATATGAAAATTGTAATCTCGCAAGATGCATTGATTAATGGGGGTACAGGTTAATATTGCCCCTGATCTTCTTCCCTTCGTGTGCCCCAAAGCACTATCTAACACTGTGGTGCTCACTCTTGAGGAGGGAAATGGGTCCAAAATTCATGGTCAATTTTCATTACCGGCAATTGCACAATTATGTATCTTATGAGAAGCTCAACCATGTTCAATTGAATAAAATGGTTGAGGATCAGTTCACCTAGAAGCTTGAAACTAATGGTAATTTCTCATCTCAATTTTCCTAAAAAGCCTTGTTTAAAGGGCTTGAGGAATTCCCTAGTCTAGAACAAGTGTGGTCCTCGCATGCGTATCTTCAGGCTAAAGTGTTTGTTTGACCGGTACTGCATAACAACTGCTGGACTACAGATAGGCTAGCCCAGAGGGGATTGCCGCATCAACCATTAGTCCACTTTGCTGCCAGGAACCAGAGAGCATGCATCACCTATTGGTGTAGTGCCCCTTCTCACAACGAGTCTGGTATGATGTTATGCAATCTTTGACTCCATCAGGGGATTCGACTATCTGCGAATGGTTGTTTCATATGGGCATGGTCACCCTTGCCAAGAGGCGTGCTATGGGCATGCATAAACTATGGCTTGAGCGCAGTGGTAGGACCTTTGACAAAATTGCATCAAGCCAGCAGGTGGTGGTGGACAAAATCTTATAAGAAATCTACCTAGGGGGATTCATGTAGAGTACTAGTAGATGTTTGTGATATCTTGCGAGGCCTTTCAGCCATGTAATATCCTCCTGCAAATGTAAAACTCTTCTTCAATCTTAATATAAAAGACACGCAAAGCTTTTGCGGGTTCTGGAAAAAATATCAACCTAACAACCAACTTCCAATAGGAGAACTATCACTTACGCGCCATTCCACCAGCATTCCTACAACATTTCTTTGTATGTACAATTTCACTTCCATCCCCATCATTGTAAGTTTTTTCTTTCAAAAGACATGTTCAAAAATAACTTTTGAAACATGTCTATCAAATATGTAGGAAGGGCAATTAGCAACATAGTAACAACTTTTCACAACACTCCAGAAGGTTTGCTTCGTGTTGTTACTTGCTCTATCATCATATGACTGAAGAATATTTTGGGCAAGTTCTTGCATGTCCACCTCAATTTTCTTGTCCATGCGACTTGTTACTGCCTTATTCTCCTCAGTGTCCTACAAATTGCATCATTAGTACAATGGTTAAAAATGTAGAAGTTGAAAAATTATAGTTATTAAAAGCAACTTGTAGCTATGCGGTATGAAATATGTGGACCAACTTACAATAGCTATCATAAATATATTACATGCCCATCTAATACATAATTGTAGCTTATATAGAAAAAATATGTGGCTCTTTTTCCAATGGGAAGTACCTTTTGTAGTTTGTGTGTACATGCAAATATTGTACGTAGTAGATAGCAACAAAAGTAAACACACGTTGCACCGACAAATGAAAAGAAAAATACAATCACCAATGTATCACATGGTTAACCACAAAAATGTCAAGAAAATTAAGCATAAAAGTTACCTGTGAAAGTAACATCCTGTGGTGAAGACTGTCACAGATAGAGGATGCAAGTTGAATAAACCAAGTATTGTCCTTGCTATTTACCATAGATGATGCTTCACCAATTCGTCCAGCACAAATCTCGATAATTTTAACTAGAAGCAAAGATGTTTGTTTGTCATGAACCATGCATGACCCTGCTTCAATAACGCTCATATTGTTTGTGCCATCATCTCTATTTATCTCTTGCATCATCCATTCGACCCACTAGAAGTTCAAAGATATATATTAGAATTTTTATCTAAGAGAGACCATTGCATTTAATAACTCCCAGACATGCGCAATTGCTCATTTAACTTACAACACAACGTAACAAATTGTTGTTGTGCATGGGTTCTTCACCAACATGTAGCGCTGTTTGTGCCAATAAATCAATAAGTTTCTCAAGTGCGCCCACAAGAATTTCCACTTTTGCATCTCCTTTAAGCCTAGATGCACAAGTTGTGTCATACGAAGCATATTTAAAATGAAAAGAGTCTATAACGAAAGACTATGTTTTTCTAATAGTACAGTGACGAATTACTACATGGTTGTGCTTAAAGATATTGTGTGACATTTTATCAAGTAAAAAAGAATTATTATTCAAATATGGGGATCTTAAGTTTACCCCCTCCGTCCCAAACTTCTTGTCTTAAATTTGTCTAGATATGGATGTATCTAATACTAAAACTTGACTTGATACATCCGTATTTAGATAAATTTAAGACAAGAATTTTGGGACGGAGGGGGTACAAAATAAAAATGTATTACACATATGTATCTTAATTGTTCACTGGTGGAAATCATATACCAAATTACTAGGATTAGTCAAAAGTGGTCCAATTAAGCATGCAAATATTTACCATATGACGTGATGATTTAGACTGTATATAGGGATGCTCGTTTAATGTACTTACCATGATATATCATTATTTCCTTCATAGAGGCCACCATGCATAAACCGTTCCACCATTTTATTACCCGACAAATCGCTACGAAGATATTTAGAAATAATGTTGGCCATCACTGATGCTCTGGCCCATGCAAGTCGCTCTGTGGCACGACTTGGTTCAAAAATGCAAGCGGCAGCTAGAAAATAAGCTCTCAATACATCTCTTGGAGCCACCCCAAAAGCCTCGAGGCCATTCTCTGTAAACCACCTACGTGCATGGAAATATAAGTTCTCATGCAGGAAAATGTGATATAATTAATAAATAGTCTTGCTAAAGCACATCTAGATGTGGCATAAGTATTGCACATCTAAGTCCTATATCATTGATCTTACGTCGAGATTCGTGTGGATAATTTCTTTTTCTTTTTTTTTCCTCTTTATGCTTGATTCACTCACTTAGATGTGCAATAACTAGCGCACATCTAGATGTACTCTAGACACACCCATTAACAAAATACTGAGTATTATGTAAGATTGATGCATACTTTTGTAGGCCATGCCACTCAAGCTGATGTTGGATTTGGCAGCGATTGAAATCACGCTTTGCCAGCTCGAGATAGGTGTTGTTGTTCACAAGTGGCATCCTGCGAAAGCCATTCAGTTTATCACATATTGGTAAGTCAGTTCTACATTGCCTTTGTTGTGCAACGAACAAACTAAAATTGTTTAAAATTGATTGGTGCACCGTCGTAAACCATTTTTGTTTTACCTGTAGAGTGTCTTCCCAATCCAGACATCATCATCACCGCCATATTGATCTAGGTAGACTCTTGCTTCTACACGCGGCAAGCTTGCATACCAAGGAAAGTCCAGTGCATATTGTACCTATGATCACATACAGAGTTATTTACGTTATTGTACATATCCATATATGGTTATTTTGTTTCGGTTTCTAAAATACTTATATTGTAATATCAACTGCAATCCCTCTCTAGTTGTTGAGAGTTACTCCCCCCGTCCTTAAAAGAGTATACTTTTAATTTTGTTGGAGGGTCAAACTATCTCAAAGTTTAACCGAGTTTGTGCAAAAATATATCAATGCTTGTGAAACCAAATAGGTATATAACAAAAATATATCTTATCACGAATCTAATGCTACTAATTTGATGACGCAAATGTTGATCTGTTATTGTATAAATACGGCCAAACATATTTTTTTTTGACTTTCCAATAAAGTTGAAAGTACATTTTTTTAAGGACGGAGGGAATACGTTACTTCCCATTCTGTCTAAAGCGATTGATTAGTAGGATGGAGTCTCAAGCTTTGATGAATATGCTTCAGGATTCAAGCCATTAACAATGAGATAGCATCGGATATTATTATTATGAGTTGCTGTAGCACCTGGTCTGTAAGGAATGATAAAATCTTTAGACAAGCTCCGACCCACCTCAATGGATGGATCTTTTATCTTATTTTTTTTATTAAGGGTTTAGATATTACACCTGGCCTCTGCATAGTTAAGATGCACACAGTCAAACCAAATCTAGTTTCTCCTTGCAAAAAAAAAACAAATCCAGTTTCTGAACTAATTGTACAATATGTTTCATAAAACGGGCATAGGTTGAGTGACACTTTGTTTCCTTTTTTTCACTTGCATGTCCATACTTTTTTTTAAATGAAAATATACGGTCACCGGGTCAAAAAGAAAAAGGATGGAGGTGTTTAATTACCTCGCCTGGTAGATCCTTTGAAATGATCCATTTGTCCCGGATCGTGCCCCGGGCCTCCCTTTGTCTAAGGAACTCATAGGAGAATCTGCCAGCACGCTGCAGCACGTCCTCTCCGGGAAATCTTACCTGAGAGGCCCTGTTCAGGTTGTACATCCCAGTGACCGCCTGTGTTGATTGCCCCACGAAACAGAAGAACTCCCCATCCTTCTCAAAGTTCTCGAACACGCCTGCGGATCGGCATCGGTTTTGTTTTGTTTGTCACGCGACGTAAAAAACTTACACTCGGGAGATATGCACAACATGACAACACCAGTATTTTGATTCAGAAGAGGGAGAACCATGGGTCGTACGTACTTGGGGAGACGTTGTATCGGTGCAGCCGCAGCAGCCGGAACGCCATGGCTGTGTCGTCCACGTCTACCACGGCAGAGTTCCTCGCCCAGCATATCCCCTCCTCAGTCCAGTGCCTACAGCATATATGAGTAAAGAGGTTAGAAGAAGCTTTGGTCATGGAGCGAGAAGAAGTTTAAGGTCAGCACACCGATGTTCAGCAAAACACAGCTATATATGAAGGAGGAACCAAACCTGTGGACATAGTCCAAGCACTGTTTGATTTCTTGCTTGAAGTAGCGCGAGATCCCAAGGCGCTCCAGCCGATCGACGACCCAGATGTGCTCGAAGAGATCGACCGGGTAAACATTGGGAACTGAAAAATGCATGGTCAGCCAAGACGAATAATGTACTCCAGTCCAACGTCAGTGTTGTACTGCATGGGACGGGTTTCATTAATTGATCTCTTACCCCCTCCGTCGAACTTCTTCACGATCCTGTCTATATACTCGAAGCATTTTGCGTCACCGGTCTGCATGAGGGCAGAGGCTGTAGCCGCCGGAGAAAACAGGAAGGACCCGTCACTGGACTGGAGCCTGAGGATCTTGCGCCAGTCCACCCCGGGCATCCCTTCAAGGGAGTGCAGGATCGTCGTCGGAATGCTGTGCATCATCTCCATCGGAATCCTTCGGATCAAAGTAATCAGCAATGTAGTTACAGAAATGTTAGCCTCTCCATCGACATGGAAAGAAATTGAAGGCAAAGATGCTGCACTTGTCTAGGAGGATATGTACTTTTTGAGCTTCACTTCTCTGTTGGCATATATGCGCTGCAGAGCATGGTGGTCATACGGGAACACCACGTCCAGGCTCCTGGCCGCCTCCAGGAGAGAAGGGAAGGCGATCTCGAAGCCGATGGGCATCGACTCCGAGTCTTCCTCGGCCAGCCTCCACATGTTGTCCTCCAGAAAACTCAGCCCTGATCGAGTGAACAAAACGCACGTTCAGTTTCACCAAACTCATGCCTGGTTCAGTGTGCATGCATGCGTACCTCTCGTGCAGTTTTCGGGGCCGAGCGACCATTTGGTGAGAGCCACGACGCACGCGAGGGTGTTGGTGATCCGGTCGTAGGCGGAGAAGAGGGCCGCGTCGCCCCAGGAGCCGTCGGGCAGCTGGTTCCCGAGGATCCACCGGAGGGCGGCGGGGAACTGGGCCCCGTCTCCGCCGTCGAGCCTCGGCACCAGGGCCACCCAGGCCGTGTCGTACGCCGACACGCTGATCTTGCCGTCGCCCATCGACCCGAGCATGGCCTTCACCCGGTCGATCAGCGGCTGCTCGAGCTCTGTCCCAGGAATCACACGGTGCCCGTCCAGGTCGCGTGCTTCCTCTTCCTCGGGCCGTTCTAGAATCTGGATGTCATTTCCGGCAGGTTTCGCTTGCAGCCCTGCAGGTACTACGTCGAAACAAACGAATGAATGCCAGAATGATTACAATTACAAGGTTGTGTATTTTAGTATTTCCTTCGTTCTAAATTAGTTGACGGTCAAACGAATATATCAGTAGTAACCAGCTTAGAACATAAGCTTAGGACATATCAAAAGTGATAATCAAATATTTGTACAGAGCCATATGTGCACACCAAGAACTGTCTTAAGGTATAAGGACATCTTTAACCGATCCTTTATAACCAATTAGAGAAGTAAAAATACGGTTTTACTCCTCTAACCGGTACCTAGCTGATCCTTTATCAGTCGTAAGGGAGTAAAATTTTACTCCTCTTCTTGAAAGTTTCTCTATATTTACTCTTTCTTTTGGTGGCCGAATAAAAGCTTTCTTCGCGTGAAGGCCTTCTCGTGGCCGGCCGGTGACTTACGTGAAGCTCGTATGGCCTTGCTGGTGACCTCGGGCCTCGTCGGTGACCCTTGCCCGTACTACTACTGGTACGATCACTAAATGCTACTATTGCGCGTCGCTGTTGCGTGTGTTGGTCGCCGCCGCCAGTGTGTGCTGTTGCTGTTGCTGCTGCTGCTCGCCGCCGCCGCCGGTGCGTGTTGATACTGCTTGTTGCCGATGTGTGTTGCTCACCGCTGCTTCTCCCCGTTGCGTGCTGCTACTGCTCGCCGCTGCTCCGTCGCCAGTGCGTGCTGCTACTGTTCGCCGCCGGTGCGTGCTACTACTGCTCGCCGCTGCTCCGCCGCCGGTGCGTGCTGCTACTGCTGCTTGCCACTGCTCCATCGTCGGTGCGTGCTGCCACTGTTCATGGTCGGTGCGTGCTGCTACTGCTCGCCGCTGCTCCACCGCCAGCGCCAGTGCGTGCTGCTACTACTGTTGCTCGCCGCTGCTCCGCCACCGTTGCGTGTTACTACTGCTCCTGCTCGCCGCTGCTCCGCCGCCGTGCTGCTGCTGCTCGCCGCCGCCGGTGCATGCTTATGCTGCTGCTGCTCCTTCCAATTGCGTGCCTCTGCTGCTTGCTGCCGGCGTGGTTACCATGGTTGTCACTGGCTGCGGAGGTGCGTAGCAACTGTTCGACAAAATGTATGAGCCAAATTTTAAGTTTATTCCGTTATATACAGAGGATCAGCTAGGTCCGGTCAAAATTTAATGAAGTAAATACACTCCACTAATATTTATATTCCTTTACTTTTCAAGGGACCGGTTAGAGTTGGCTTAATAATGGTCAAAATGTCACCCGCTGCATGACTTTGTCTTATAATAATAGGAGTATCAAAGCTTCAGCTCCAGGCCCAGTTTGACGTGACCAACAAGGAATTGCACGCAAAGTTGGCAGAAGTAACATGGGCGGCCGCAAGCTCATATCGACTTTCAACTGATAAGAAAGGCAGGGAATTCCATCGTTTTTGCCACAGAGCCTCACTGATTTCTGTCACTGGGAGCATGGAGTTGTGTGCTAGCTAAAGGCACCTTATCCAAAGAAATCAAACGAAACCTTTCCTGATCACGTCTCTTTTTGTGGGCATATGAACTTTGCATAAGCACACCCTCTACTATCCGATCTAATCCTTCCTAACTTTCACGTGCCAGTCTCAGTCGAATCTCTGATCATATTATTCCGTAACCAAATTGGTAGACCGGCCGGATATTCGGCTCAAAAGAACGCCGGGCCCGTACTTACTTAGAGACCAAGTTCGGCGCCAGGAAAGCATGCATCGATCCTACGTTGTACTAAGATAGCGTGAGCTTAATTGAATTAATGGGTGAGCTTCACCTAGCTAGATATAGTATTGACGGTAACAAGAATAACAGTACGTCGAGGATCTTTCTATCATCGTATTGACTTTAAACTACAGAAGCATTTTTTTCCCCTGTAGTTGCATGCTTTTGGATCTGATGAGAAAGCTACATCCTTTGTTTTTCTGTTTTTGCAGGGGAAAAGCTACATTTTTTGTTCTTTTTTTTTGCGGGGGTGCTACATTCTTTGTTCAACTGTGGATTTTTCATACAGGTTTCGATTCCTTTTCTTCACGAGACCGAAAACCATGTAGCCGTTGACGCTGTCTCATCTACTAATTAGTGTGTTGTGCGCTAAAAGTTCTCAACCCTACCCCCCTCACGGCTAAATATCTGGTGCTCCGGGAGCACTTAAGCTCAGGTGCTCCCATGCGAGCTCCACCGTTGGATCTTGATCAGGTGGTTATCTATGGAGCACTCGGGCTTACGCATAATTAAGGGACTCTTAGAGGTTCTTTTTGCAAATTTTCTATAGCACCTCAAGTGACCGTTGGCTGAGATCAAATGGCCGAGCTCGCGTGGGAGCACCTAAGCTTAGGTGGCTGCCACCCCCTCCCCCCTTTCCTTCTCACTTGTATATATTCTTTTGTGTTTCTGTCTAGTCTGTTGGTATCTTTCCATCTCCTCTTGGTGAAAATGGCATGTTGCATTGTTTGTGTAAAAAAAACTAGAGTCGTTGACAGAACATTTGTTCTTGTCCCTGCCCTCTTGGTATTTGTCGCTATCTTCCAAACTCCTCTTGCCGATAATTGGCACAATATGTCATTTTGCTAAAAATAGAAATAGTAAGATTCGCTTGACGGTTAATTTATTCTTGTCTCACCCCCGACACTACTACATAATTTTCTCGTGTTTTCTTTGTACTTTGTCAATATATTTTGAACTCCCATTGGCGATAATTGACACGATATGCCATTTTGTTAAAAAGAAAATTCTTAGATTCACTTGACGAGATAATTGTTCTTGTCTCGCTGACCCCGCTTTCCCTTTCTACTATGTATTTTTCTCATGTTTTCTTTGTAATTTGTCGGTATCTTTCAAATCTTGCGATAAATGACACTATATGTCGTTTTGTCAAAAACTAAATTTTAGATTCACTTAATGGATAATTTGTTCTTGTCTCGCCGACCCCCTCCCTCTAGTAGGTATATTTCTTGTGTTTTCTTTGTATAGTTTGTCTATATCTTTCGAATCTTGGTGATAAGTGACACTATATTTCGTTTCGTAAAAAGAAATCCTTGGATTCACTTAACAGATAATTTGTTCTTGTCTCGCCGACCCACCCCCTCTAGTAGGTATATTTGTCGTGTTTTCTTTGTATACTTTGTCTGTATATTTCAAATCTTGGTCATAAATGACACGATATGTTGTTTTGTAAAAAGAAATCCTTAGATTCACTTAACGGATAATTTGTTACGGTCTCACTGCTCCCCCCCCCCCCCCCACCTTCTAGTAGGTATTTTTTTCTCGCGTTTCCTTTGTACTTTTGTCGGTATCTTTCAAATCTTGGAGATAAATGTCACTACAAGTCGTCTTGTAAAAAAGGAGACCCTTAGATTCACTTAAAAGATAACTTGTTCTTGTCTCACCCCCCCCCCCCCTCTAGTTGGCACTTTTCTCGTGTTTTCCTGTAGTTTGTCGGTGTCTTTCGAATCTTGGCGATAAATGACACTATGTGTAGTTTTGTAAAAAAAGAATTCCTCGTATTGACTTAACGGACAATTTGTTCTTCTCTCACCGACCCCCCCCCCCCCCCCCACTCTCTAGTAGGGCTTTTTCTCGTGTTCTCTTTGTACTTTGTCGGTATCTTTTGAATCCTGACGGAGCATTTGTTTGTGTCTCATCCAGTAACTTGAGTGTCTGTTAAGTACTTGAGAGAGGTTAGAAAAGAAAAAAAAAGTGTGTTTACCCCCCCCCCCCCCCCCCCCCCCCCACACACACACACACACATAAAAAAGCATATTTGCTGGTTCTTTTTAGAGGCCTTAGATTAGGAAAAAAAACATTTTGCTCCACGGCTGGTATAAGACGCACGTATGAACTCACGGGAGGCCCTTTTCGTTGACAGACACCGGAGGCCCTTGGATGAACTAATACGAGCACGTGTGGTAATGTGTGAGTATGGCAATAAAAAGGAACATAATGAGATGAAGAAAGAAAAAAGAAAAAGAAAACATCATTAACTGCCTATTTCGTGGAGTGCGTAGGCTGGCATATTTGTATGATATATGACAGATAGGGAAACAAGACACGAAAACGGGAGTAGTAAGTAATTGGCATATGCTACGACGCTTGTGCTGCCCAAGTATAGTAACGTATAAGACGCTTGCGGTGTTAGCTCCTAGCTGTATATAGATACTCCTAGATGGTAACGCTAAGCAAAAAAGGACAGTAGTAGTAAGGGTAAAAGCGATGGATGCATGGAGCGATGGAGAAGAGCGGCGGGCATAAAGCAAAGCGAGAGATAAGACACAAGATTACCGGGCCCCAGCCCAAGTCAGGGCAATGATACGTACCTTTGGTAGGAGTACTGGATACGCTGCTGGTCCGTCGAGCGACGCGCGTGCCGCCGGCATCTCCTTTGCCGCGCAAACGGCATGGACCTGATTGTTCAAAGCCAAAGTGATCAGACCCAATCCAATCTTTTCTCAACACAAGTATACATCATCCCAAAAGAAAACGGAAAGAAAAGGCACAGGCTACAAAAATGTGTAGATATACACACGTAACCTCGCGAAAAAGAAAAAATTGAAGATAATAATCACGAAGAACTCGTTTGCCAGCTTCGTTTCAAGCACGTACGTGAACAGGGAGAAAGGGCTGTCAGCTGCAGGCAGCGAACTGCACTGCAGAAGCCATCAAAATCTGCCGGCGAGTGACAGACAAGAACTCGTGCCACAGAAGGTGAGAGGTGGATCGGAGCTGCATGTGCTGGCGCGCACGAAAAAATTGCGAGGTCGATCTTACCGGAGAAGAAGAGACTGGCGAATCCGTAGAAAAGAGTACTAGCAGAATTGGGCGAAAATTAATCCGTACGTTGAGCATGCAGTGGTTCTGACCCGTCTGTACATGCGTATATACGCTGCACCCGTAGAATTAATGGCGGGGACGAAGCTAGAATAAAAAAATCTTGATGGATCATGTATATGACGGTGAGGAGTGATCAGTAGTAAGCCAGCGAAGGATTTTCCGATTTCCAAATTTTAATGGCTGTACACGCACACAAAGAAAACATCGTATAGCAGAAGAAATTAAACCAGCGTTCCGTTTGAAGAAACAGAGAAGAAACCAGCGCCGGCGGCAAGCGAGAAGCATGGCAGGAAGGGACATCCATCACCTTTGGCGAGAGCACGCGGCAGCAGCCGGGGTTCACCGTGGCGGAAGGGCGCCCCCGCCGGCGAGGAGAGGCGGAGCTGCATGCTGGCCGGGCTGCAATATGCATGCACGTGCCTCAATTCCACCGCCTGCGGGTCGCTCTATTTATAACCGTCGATCCAGCCCCGACGAGGAGCTAAGGACGACGATGAGCTGATGGTGACGGCGATCGAGCGAGGGGATAAGGATCGGAGCGCGCTGGTTTGGGCAAGTGATTAACAGGGGCTGTTAATGGGCAAAAGGCAGGAAAAACACGAGGTTTATTTGGAGGGATGCCTAGCTATGTGTTGGTGGGTGCATATATATGCAAGGGGTAGCGAGAGAATGGGCTGGGCTGGGCTGGGCAGGGTTGGAGATGGTTAGCGAGGAAGGAGGAGGAGGGAGACAGAGGGCTTGTGGGAGAAGGGAATGATTCGGGGCGAGGAAAGCTCCTGGTAGTGGACAAAAACCTTAAACCGTCTCCCTTGTGAACGGGTGGCGCAAGGGCGACATTCTCTTCCACACGCGATGATGCTCCTCTATAATCAGTCCAGAGACTTCTTTTTTCTTCAAGTGTTGTTGATCTGTTTTGGAGTGAAAGAGAGGGCAACCGTAATCTATATATGTATGGGAATATGATATTACTGTCCACCGTGTGGTATCTCCCGATCAATCATCGTCCCTGCGGCAAAACACTCATTTCACATCCTGGTAAAGCCGAATCCACATAAACAAGGAATTAGTAGAAAGGGAAGTGCATGGATGAATCCGGGTATATATGAACCCACTTTGAAAAACATATTTTTAAAATTAGAAAAAACTCCAAAAAAGGCGGCATGGATACGTATTCATGTTATATGTGTGTGCATAAAGTTTCACGGAAAAATAATTTTTTTGTAGCCTGTGCAAAAAAGGCAAAAAAAAATGTGTCCTAAAACGCTATCTAGAAGCACTGAAATTTATCTTTTTTGCGGAGACAAAACAATAAGATATTTTTTCGTAAAATTTTATGCTGCGCACACACATTTGTGAACATGTATGCATAGAATTTTCTTTTAATTTTTTTTATTTTAAAACATACTTAAAATGCATTTTTTTTAAGTGGGTGCAGATGCCCGTCATGCCCTAGTAGAAGCTAGAAGTGGAACTTCATTTTCAGTGCCTGCATGGAAGCAGGGGGAATCCTATTTAGGAGGGATCCTATTTAGGGCATATACAATGATGCTATCTTATGAGTGCCACATAGGATAAATAATGAGATGGAGGAGAGAGAATTCATAAGAAAAGGTTTGTCTTCTCTTATTTAAGATAAGACAAGAGATGATCTCTTAGCACAATTTGTCTCACCATGTTTTAAGGAATTGCTAGTTATTGAAGATAAGACTAAGATATAACCCATTGTAGACATATTTTTTTGTCATCTCTAAATTACATGTAAAACTTAAGATAAAACTGTCTTATCAACCATTGTACATGCCCTTAGAGCTGCAGGCGTCAGTTTCTTCTGTTTCTGCAAACCGGCGCCTGCAGGCGCCTTAGCTGGGCTCAGCCCATTTAGCGTTTGTTTTTATCCGTTTTGAAGTGCAAAATTGGTGCGAGCCAGAGAATCAATCTCTAGACCTCTGCGCTCTCAGCGCACTGAGCTAACCACTAGGGCCATCGCGAACTTATCAATGGAAACCGCTTCCATACTTTATTTCTTCCCCAATTCGGATCTCTTTTTTTTCTGTCTTTCTGTCCATTTTTCCTTTTCTATTTATTTCTTTTTTTGAAATGCTTGATTGTAAATTGATGAATTTTTTCTTAATAATCAAAGAACGTTTTAAAAAAAATTATGAACTTTTATCCAAATTGTTGAACTTTTTCAAACTTTGTGAACATTTTTTAACATTTGATGAACTTTTCTCAAAAATCCAAGAACTTATTTTCAAATTCGATGAACTTTTCTCAAATTTAATGAACATTTAAAATTCGTTGACCTTTTTTTATAAAAAATCAATGAACTTTTTTTCAATTTCAATGAAATTTTTTCAAGTTTGATGATTTTTTTTATTTTGATGAACTTTATCTGAAATTCGATGAACTTTTTTACAAAATCTGTGAACTCTTTTCAAAATCGATGAACTTTTTTCAAAATTGAAGAACTTTTTTTTCAAATTGGATGATTTGCTTTCAAATTCAATGAACTCTTTCTCAAATTTGGTGAACTTTTTCATTCAATGATCTTTTTTTCAAATTGGATTAAAAAAATTCAAATTCGATGAACTCTTTTCATTTTCCATTTTTGTGAAGTTTTCTTTTCATTTCATGGTTCATGTGAATGCTTTTTCATATTTATGTTTTCTTTAGTCAAATAATTTATAGTGGGTACGTAATACTAGTACTATATGTTTAATGTTTGTACTGGATGAATGTCAAAGTGCTTAGTTTTCCACAAGTAATCAACAAACTAAACATGGTCCAGTGGTTAACTCGTGTGGGCTTCTACTGGGGCGTCAGCAGTTCAAGTTCCATGTCTTTCCGAATTTAACCTGGCATTTTTCTTTGTCTTTTGCTTTATAGCACGTTGCTGGGCCGGCCTACTTCCTGTCCTTGCGAGCGCCAGGGGCGCGACCCGGCGCCTACATCACTGAATAGGAGATCCCTGGAAGCAGCGTGGAGCTACAAACAGAAGACTGTGCGGGCCGGGCTGAATTTGATGCTAAATCTTGGTTGTTGCCTTGTAGCGTTGTGTATTCATGGGCTGGGCCTAGGTGAATTTCTATAATTTTTCTCAAAAGTTGGGTGGGCCACGGCCCATTCGGTCACAACGTGGCTGTGCCAGTGCATGGAAGGTAGTTAGGCTAACTCCGACGGCCACCACATCTGGTCCGGTCGCGTCTGTTTGGGGCTAAACGGACACAAATCGCGGCCCAACGCACCCCCTCAAATGGATTGGCATCCGTTTTTCGTCCGCCTTCGACCCATTTCCGGCCCAAACTTGGGTCACGTTTGCATCGAAACGGACAGGGCGCGGATGCACACAAGCGCTCTTTTTGTCCTCCCCCGGCCCGCCCGTCGGAGGAATATACCCCCTTTCCCCCTTCCTTACGCGTCTTGCACCTCTCCCTACCCCCCGCCATAGCCATCGCCGCCCGGCCGCTCCGTCGCTGTCTAGGCCGGCCATCCAACAGCCTCGCAGCTCGACACAATCCCTACCCTCGCCCATTTTCAGAGGAGTTCTTGCCGGCGTTTGTGGGCTTTCTTCGCCGCCTCCGATACTACGGAAACCACAGCCACCGGCGATGCCCATCGGTCCCAACACCACCCCCTAGCGCTACAGGCCCGCCTCCCGCACTCATCTCCTCTACTACACGTCGGCTGCCTATACGAGGAGGCCGAGGTGCTCTTCACTAGCCGCGTCCCAACCACGACCCCCAAGGTGTTCGACACTTTTCTTGCGAGGTACCATGGATAGCGGGGACAAGTATTTTTGTAAAACTTCATTTGTTCATCGGATGACTCGTTGTTGGATGACAAGTAGCTTGTGGTTCCTGCATTGGTTGTCAATGAACACATTGCTAGGCAGCTGCCTAGGTTCAGGGGATCAATCCCGGGCCATGCTCCAGCATTGAACCACAATAGAGAGAGAGAGAGAGGTCATTCCCTACTCTATGCTGATTACTTTGAGAGTTCCCCTCTCTTCAAACCCCATCATTTCCGGCACCGTTTCCGGATGGCGAGGCATGTGTTCAGTCGTATACAGGAGGGAGTGGTAGCATATGATAATTACTTTGAGTGCAAAGAGGATGCCCTTGGTAAGGTTGGCTTCTCCTCTTATCAGAAATGCACAACGGCTATTCGTATGCTTGCATACAGAATTCCTGGTGATCTTCTGGATAAGTACGTCCGCATGAGTGAGTCCACATGTTGCGTATTAGTGTATAGGTTCGCAGGGTCGTGGTGGCAGTGTTTGGCCTGAGTACCTGAGAGATCCAAATGTCGTTGATACATCTTGGTTGTTGGCGATCAATGCAGATAGAGGCTTTCCAGGAATGCTTGGCAGCATAGATTGTATGCACTGGAAGTGGTAGAACTGTGCATTAGCTTGGCAAGGGTAGTACAAGGGCATGTGAAAGGTTGCACTATCATACTTGAAGCGGTCGCTTCACGAGATCTTTGGATATGGCACTCTTTCTTCGGCATGGATGGTTCTCAGACATCATCATGCTTTAGTGTTCTCCAGAGTCCGCAAGGCTTGCAGAAGGCCACTATTCAGAGGTCAACTTTGATATCAATGGCCACCTGTACAACAAGGAATACTACCTAGCTGATGTTATTTATCCTCAGTGGTCAACTCTTGTGAACACAATATCCAATCCGGAAGGAGAAAAGAAATAATGATTTGCCCAAGCACAAGTGAGTACTAGGAAGGACGTGGAGCGTGCTTTTGGTGTGCTTCAATCTTGAAGGGCTACCATTCGACGCCCTGCACTGATATGGACCACCGAGAAGTTTTGGGAGGTGATGACTGCTTGTTTGATCATGCACAACATGATCGTGGAGGATGAGCATGATAACAACATCTACGCCCAAGGGTTTGAATACAAGGGTAAAAAATTTGTGCGTGAACACCAAGAACCGACAACGTTTGAACAGTTCACCTATGTCGTGGGAAACCATGACCACCTATGGGGCCATGACCCCCTTTTGGTTCGGCGGGGAGGGGGAATGGGCACGTTGCACAAAGCGCGGAGAAGCGTAATGCAGCGCAATGGAGATCACATGGGCAGTTTTACCCAGGTTCAGGCCGCCGTGAGGCGTAAAACCCTACTCCTGCTTTGGTGGATTGATGGTGGGGAACGTAGCGCTCTTGCCCGGCAGGGTTTGCCTCGGGGCAAGAGTGCTACACGCGTATGAATATGCGAGGGTCTGAATCCTCTCTACGGTTGCCATGGGCCTCCTTTTATAGATAAAGGGGTCACCACAGCGGCAAATCAGTCTTTTTACACACTGATTAGATAGCAAACAGTGCTATCATACCTAACTTCGCAGGCGGACAGAGCGCATTAAATGCGCCGCTCAGTGTCACATCACAACGTGCCCGGTAGGCCTTGCCAGGCTGTTTTGCCATCTTCACGCCTGCTTGCTTGACATGTCTCAGGACGGGTGTCATTTGGAGGTGTTTCCTGTAGGAAGTGGCTGCCATGTGGCAGGAAGCAGCCACTTAGTCACTTGGGGGCTTAACACCGCACCGATCGGTGACGTGCATTGCTATGAGGTGGTGTGGTGGGGTAGTTCACCTCCGCAAGCCCCGCCGGGCCTGCTGGGACGGTATGGAGGCTTGCTTCCGGGGTAACCCCGACCTCGCCAGGGTCGCCTTAGTGATATCTTGCTTCTCTGGCTCGACTTGGTCTTCTTGATCTGCACTTTGATTCTTCAAAGGGCTAATCCTTAGTGCTTGGTCTGATCTTGGGTGCTGTAAACTTATCCTTAGGCCGGTGCCCAGTCTGGGCAATGGACCTAGGGTTTGTTGCACCGACAGAAGCCCCCAGGCCTGGCCCGAACGCGCCAATGGGTGTCGTCGGCATAGGCCCTAACCAGTGCACAGGCAGGGGCGTAGTGGTGGCTTGGCCCTTTTGAGATCTTCTTTGCTTCTTCATTAACCTAAGCCCGAGTCAGTTTTCGATTCTCCCGCGTGTCGCGTAACACCAATTGTAGTGGGGCAGATAATGGGCCACGCCTTGCGGAGTACCCACGTCCCACGTTCACGGGGCAGTAACTGCCATCCCACGATTCATCCCGCTCCAAGCACTTGTGCCACGTGTACTGCATGCATTGCGCAGGGTTGGTGGCGGATGCGGAGGGTACGAGAATGGGTGCCATGGCAGAAAGCCATGTGTCGTGGATTGGATCAGAGGGTCAACCTTGATTCTTTGAGCCGTTAATGGTGATGAGGAGTCAGATTGGTCGAACGGGGCGGCAACCTCCATGGAAAAACCCAGCCCCTTCCCTCGCCCGCCTATAAAAGGGGATGCGGGGCGAGACGCTTTCCCGCACCTCCTGCTCCTCCCATTCTTACCATAGCCTCTGCTTATAATGGCGAGAGGTCGGGGATCTGGTGTTGCTCCAGTGGCGACGAGAACTTCTGCTTGACAACGCCTCCCTCCTCCTTCTAACGATGCGGGGGCTAAGCCCAAAGTGAGATGAGGCGGAAGGGGGCGTGGCCGAGGTCGTCGTTGTCGGTGTCAAAACCGGCGGATCTCGGGTAGGGGGTCCTGAACTGTGCATCTAGGCCGGATGGTAACAGGAGACAAGGGACACAATGTTTTACCCAGGTTCGGGCCCTCTTGATGGAGGTAAAACCCTACGTCCTGCTTGATTAATATTGATGATATGGGTAGTACAAGAGTAGATCTACCACGAGATCAAGGAGGCTAAACCCTAGAAGCTAGCCTATGGTATGATTGTTGTATGATGAAGTTGTCCTACGGACTAAAACCCTCCGGTTTATATAGACACCGGAGAGGGTTAGGGTTACACAAAGTCGGTTACAATGGTAGAAGATCTTGAATATCCGCATCGCCAAGCTTGCCTTCCACGCCAAGGAAAGTCCCCTCCGGACACGGGACGGAATCTTCAATCTTGTATCTTCATAGTCCTGGAGTTCGGCTGAAGGTATAGTCCGGCTACCCGAACACCCCCTAATCCAGGACTCCCTCAGTAGCCCCTGAACCAGGCTTCAATGACGACGAGTCCGGCGCACAAATTGTCTTCGGCATTGCAAGGCGGGTTCCTCCTCCAAATTCTTCAGAAAAGTTTGTAAACACCAAGAGTAGTGTCCGGCTCTGCAAAATAAGCTTCCACGTATTGCCATAGAGAGAATAATATTAACACAAATCTAATCTGCTGACGTATTCTGCAGCGTGACATCACACTATGGCCAAGCCTTCACTCGAATCGTTTTCACTTCTCCACCTCAGCGTGTTTTGTGAGGCGGTTTCCTTGGCGCATCTTGTCAAAGCAGAGATCGTGTCCCCTTTGTTTACGAGATTCTTGTTAATATGGACGTGGGTAACCCAACCGCGCCACTTATCACGGCGCTTGGGAGGCAAGCGAGTTTTACTAGGCTGGTGGGGACGCATAGTCGCATCCGCCCATATAAGGGGATAAGGATCCACCTTTTTACCTACGCCTTCTTCCTCCTTTGCCTATCCATCTTCTGCGCACCTGAGCTCCAGCGCCCAAGCCCGCACTTCCTACCTCAACCCTCTCCAACAATGTCCGGAGCGGGAGGCAAGTGGATGGTCTCCTCCGTCACAGAGGGCCATGTCAAAAGGTTAAGGAAGGCCAGATACTTGTCCAAAGACATCGCGCACCGGCTTCCCGAGGAGGGGCAGCTTCTCCCCACCCCAAGGCCCCATGAGAGGGTAGTATTTCTTCCCCACTTCCTCCGCGGACTAGGTTTTCCTCTCCACCCATTTGTCCGCGGGCTCATGTTCTACTATGGCCTAGATTTCCACGATCTAGCCCCGAATTTCATCCTCAATATCTCGGCGTTTATCGTCGTGTGCGAGGCTTTCCTCTGCATTCGCCCCCATTTTGGCCTCTAGCTCAAGACCTTCAACGTCAAGCCAAAGGTGGTGCGCGGCAACCAGGCGGAGTGCGGAGGTGCCATGGCGGGCAAAATTGCCAACGTCCTATGGCTCGAGGGCTCCTTTATGTAGACCTTGAAGGGGTGGCAGTCAGGGTGGTTTTACATCAGCGAGCCACGCGATCCGAAGTGGATCGCAGCCCCTGAATTCCGATCCAGACCCCCTACGCGGCTCACGTCCTGGAAGGAGACGAGCTTGTCGTGGGGCGACGAAGAAGAGTTGACCGGACTGCAAAAATGCATCCAATCCCTGGTGAACAAGCAGCTCAAGCTTGTCAACGTAATCCAGGTCATGCTCGTCCGCCGGATCCTTCCGTGTCAAGAACGGGACTTCAATTTGTGGGAGTTCAACCCGGCGCAGCACCGCACTCTGAGCAGGCTCTTCGACACGACGTACGAAGATGTCTGGAGGGGGCTAACCAAAGGCGCCGAGGCTCCCACATCCGCCTCCGAAGACCGCGAATTCAGCTCGCAGCGTCCTGCTGGCGAGGTAAGATATTTCCATCCTTTACAGGATGTTAATTTTTTTCATAGTTTGACTCTATGCGGGATCTAAACTCCCTCACCTTTGACAGGATTGGCGGGAGAAGTCCGGACAGATTAACTGTCCGACTCCCTTGCCCGAAGACCCAGCCCCTGCTCTCCTAGAGAAGCTGCTGGTTCCGGCACCTTATGTGGTGCCGGAGAAGAAGGCCAAGAAGAAGAAGGCCACGGGGACTCGAAAGAGTTCCTGGCATATGGTGGTGTCGGACTCGTCGTCCGACGAGTCCGAGACGCACTCCTCCCATGAAAACGAGGAGGAGGAAGAAGAAACCTCTCCCCCTCCAGCGGGGGGAGGAGAGAAGAGGAAGGCCGCCCTAGTAGGGGAAGCTGAGGGGTCCAAGAAGAGGAAAACCCCTCCGCCGGACTACGTCCCCGACGCCGACGAGGACGAAGAGGAATGGCCGGACAGGGCCAAGCGTCCGGCGAGATCGTAAGTGTTCGGATACCAGAGTAACTCGTGATATTCCTTTTGTTGCACAGCTTTCCCTAATGTCGGATATAATCATGCAGTCCGCCCAAGGACGGGCTCGACGAGTCGTCGAGCGGCTCTCTGGATTCATCGGACGTGAATTCAGTTCCGCCCGCTGCTTCCCCCTATGCTGCGGATGACGCCGAAGTGGCGTCGCGACAAGCTCCGGGGCGAGAGGAGGTGGTCCAGGAGGAGCCGCGAGGCAACCTCCCGGACTCCAGGAGTGAAGGGGACAAGACCCCCCTGGGCTCCAAGTCCGGCTTTAAGCCGGACACTGCGCCGGAATCATCAACGGTTCCGGACTGCGGTAGGCGAACTCCTGCCAAGAGGAGCAAGCCTACTGAGCCGGCGTCCTCCGTCCAAACGGAAGCGCCGGACAATCTGCTGGAGGAGCTTAAGGGCGCCTCTATCGACGAGGAGCACCGTGCCATCATGAGTACGGTGGTCCAGAAGGTTCGGTCCGCCAAAAGCAGACTGAATGAAGCTTGTGCTAGCCTTCTAACAGGCTTCGAGGTAAGTAAAAATATGTAAAAATATTACCGTATAGACAGTAGCCCCTGATGCTCTGTTTGGCGTTCGGAAAGAAAAGCCGAATAGAGGATCTATTAAATATCGCAGGAGTCTAACTAAAAAGGAGTCAATATACGTATGCAGGCTTCGTTGCTGGCCACCACCGCACTGACTGCGGAGGTGGATGCCCTGAAGCAGGGCCTCGAGCAGACCGAGCAAGAGCTCGGCCTTGCCAAACGGCAGCTCGAGGAGAAAGAAGGTAAGAGATACCTTATAGAAAAAATGCCTATAGGAAGGCGCAATTGCAAAAAATGACAGGAGTATACTGCTTATTGTAGGGGCCACAACTGAGGTGGCGACCCTCAAGCGGGCGCTGTCCGAGGCCGAGAAGAAAGCGGCCATGGAGCGCGCCGAGCGGGAGAAATTTGAGGCGCAGGTCGGCGAGGTGCGGCAAGAGCTTCAGGTTCTCATGCAAAAACATGAGAGTTTGGAGCTCGACTCGAAGACGCGAGCGTCCAAGCTTGCTGCGGCCCTTAAAACTGCCAAATCTGCCAAGGCCGAAGCCCAGAAGGCCCTCCAGGAATTGGATGCGGTGAAAAAGATAGCGGCGGGTAAGGCATTCTATATGCAAAGCAGACATATAAAAGTAAACTACTTGTTACTTACCCGAATCCGGAGCTCTCCAGGGGCATTCGCAGATCTTCCCCGCAGCGTATCCGATGCCGCCGCATTCTACCGAGCCGAGGAAGGCAGCTCGACGGAGAAGGTGTTCTGGTCTCAGTACGCTGAGGCCGGACACCCTGTGCCCTTGAGCGACCAGCTGAAGCAGCTGGTTGAGCTCCACAGGGCGGCCGAACAGGCCTTGAAGGGCTTCATAGTTCGGCTGTGGCCTGGAGAGGCCCTGCCTGGGAGCTACTTCGGACTGGTGCGACGGCTGGTGGAGGCTTGTCCAAGGCTCGAGGTCATCAAGCGCTCCGTCTGCATCGAAGGTGCCCGTAGGGCCCTTGCCCGTGCAAAGGTGCACTGGGGTAAGCTGGACGGTGAGAAGCTTGTGAAGGACGGGCCGCCGCCGGGGAAGGAGCATCGCAAGCCCGAGAACTATTACAAGGATGTTCTTGCTGGTGCCCGCCTTGTGGCGGATGAATGTACCAAGGATGTAATTTTTGAATGAACTCGCTCGTGTTATCCTGTGCGCTGAAAACTTGTTCATATGCGCTAAGCAATGCTTGAATTTAAAATATTACTTTCTGTGCGGCCGTTTATCAAAAAATTGAGAGATGGCCAGTCGTCGGCTTCTGCCCCCATGCCACTAGTGTTGGGGTGTTCGGGATAAACCTGAGCGCTCTTCTTCCCATGATTGGGTCCATCGAGGGAGGCGGTCAGCACAACGAACAAGGCAATCGGACTATAATGCTTGAACACTCTCACTTAGCCATAGAACTCTATAATTTTAAATTTCGGCGAAGCCCCTAGTATTCGGAAGACCGAGTTCGGGGCGCTATCCACGCCTCGGCCGGACAAAGCCGGTTCCTCGCTCGAAGCGGCATAAGCCTTTAAGGACTCAAAAAACCTCTCGAACAGCGACCGGTCTCTCGCCTCATCATGACAGTCAGTTTTAGCTTTCTCCACTGAGGTGCTCGGCCCAGCTCAACTGGGGCACAATCGCAGTGGTTCTCCTAGTGCTACCTTAGCCGATATAGCGGAACGTAAGGCACCAAAACATAGGAGCCGGGCAAACCCAACTATTGACCCAAATCATGATTCGGAGCCGATGCATATAGTGCTATAAGTTCGGGGTGCCGCACTTGTGAAAGTGGACGGACTTCTCACGCCATATTGATGGGTACTGAAGCCCCTGGCGTATTTTGTCATACCACAGTGTACGGGTGCAGCATGTTATTAATAAACATATATATAAAAAGAGGGTAATGCAAGAAATAGACAAAAGCTATGCATTGTTTATAGAAAGGCTGCTATGAAAGCGGAACGATACAAATAGTGTGATAAGCAAAATAAATTGGACTATTTAACATGTCCTGGCCAGGGGCAGGCTGCGGAATTGTATTAAAAACAGGAATACTGCTCGCAATAGAGACCACCTGGGAGTTCCATAATCCGGCGTGGCTTGTCTGCTTCCCTGGATCTTGCATCGTTTGTGCGGCAGTTGAATTTCCAAACGGGTTGTCCGAAGTATGGAGTCCTGAGAGTAAGAGAAAAAAACAAGGTATCCGGCAGCCCCTGGTGCGGTTTAAGCCGTATTTTGGGCGTGCCGTGATAGTGCCCCTTCCCCTGTGCCCATGGTATTTCAAGAGCGTAGTTATGTACGCGAAGCGCTGGTTTCGCTATATCGCGAGGGCTAGGGTTGGGGCCGCATTGCTATGCTAGCTCGGAACGTGCCAGGCGGTCTTGTTGTAGGGTACTCTGGGCGCGCTTGACAGTGTCCGGCTTTTTGAAGGCCGAACTGGAGAACTGCCTAGAGAGGCTGCTTTGTACTTCTACTGCGAGCGCTGCCGTGTGCTCCTCCGTTCGGAGGGAGCGTTCAGTGTTCCCATTGACCGTGATTACTCCTCTAGGGCCTGGCATCTTGAGCTTGAGGTATGCATAGTGCGGTACCGCGTTGAATTTTGCGAATGCGGCTCGCCCGAGCAGTGCGTGATAGCCACTACGGAACGGGACTATGTCGAAGATTAACTCCCCACTTCGGAAGTTATCCGGAGATCCTAAGACCACTTCCAGTGTAACTGAGCCTGTACAGTTGGCTTCTACACCTGGTATGATGCCTTTAAAGGTCGTTTTGGTGGGCTTGATCCTCGAGGGATCTATGCCCATCTTTCGCACTGTATCCTGGTAAAGCAGGTTCAGGCTGCTGCCGCCGTCCATGAGGACTCTTGTGAGATGAAATCCGTCAATAATTGGGTCTAGAACCAATGCGGCGAAGCCGCCGTGACGGATGCTAGTGGGGTGGTCCCTTCGATCAAAGGTGATCGGGCAGGAGGACCATGGGTTGAACTTTGGGGCGACCGACTCCATCGCATATACGTCCCGTAACGCACGCTTCCGCTCCCTCTTGGGGATGTGGGTTGCGTATATCATGTTCACCATCCGCACTTGTGGGGGAAATCCCTTCTGTCCGCTGTTGTTCGGCGGCCTGGGCTCCTCCTCGTCGTCGCTATGCAGCCCCTTGTCTTTGTTTTCGGCTCTTAACTTGCCTGCCTGCTTGAACACCCAACAATCCCTGTTGGTGTGATTGGATGGCTTTTCGGGGGTGCCATGTATCAAGCACAAGCGATCGAGTATTCAGTCCAAACTGGACGGGCCCTGAGTTTTTCTTTTGAATGGCTGTTTCCGTTGACCGGATTTGTAGCCTCGGAATCCGGCATTAACTGCCGTATCCTCGTTGCTGTCGCTGTTAACGCGGCGCTTTTGTTTGTTCCGACGCGACCTGTCACTTTTGTCCTTGGTATTCGAATTACCAGTGTTCTTGGTTAAGTTGTTACTGCGAGCTAGCCAGCTGTCTTCTCCCGTGCAAAAGCGGGTCATGAGTGTCGTGAGGGCTGCCATAGATTTCGGCTTTTCCTGTCCCAGGTGCCGGGCCAGCCACTCGTCACGGATATTATGCTTGAAGGCCGCTAAGGCCTCTACGTCCGGACAGTCGACTATCTGGTTTTTCTTTGTTAGGAACCGTGTCCAGAATTGCCTGGCCGATTCTTCTGGCTGCTGAATTATGTGGCTTAGGTCATCGGCGTCCGGTGGTCGCACATAAGTGCCCTGGAAGTTGTCAAGGAATGCGGCTTCCAGGTTCTCCCAAGAACCAATTGAGTTTGCTGGCAAGCTGTTAAGCCAATGCCGGGCCGGTCCCTTAAGTTTGAGTGGGAGGTATTTGATGGCATGTAGATCATCGCCGCGGGCCATGTGGATATGAAGGAGATAATCCTCGATCCATACCGCAGGATCTGTTGTGCCATCGTACGATTCGATGTTTACGGGTTTGAAGCCCTCAGGGATTTTATGATCCATTACTTCATCTGTGAAGCATAGTGGGTGTGCGGCGCCTCTGTATTGGGCTATATCACGACGCAGCTCGAAGGAGCTTTGTCTGTTGAGTTCAGCCCGGCCGGATTCATTGCGTCCGGAGTGACGATCACCGTCATGTGCCGTGGGGCGCCTGCGTGATCCGTAGTTCGATCTTGTTTGCCTTGCCTTGTCCTCCAGGATGTCGCGCAGGTCGGGCACATTTTCCCGTGCCATAGTATGCTTGACGCGGTGCCGGGGCATGGCTTGAGTGGAGGGCCAAGAGGCCTCTCTGTCGCGGCCACGAGGTGGCCGGTCGGCCATGTCATGTGCTGGTGATGTAGGTGCTTCCTCCTCTAGTCGGGGTAGCAGCCTGCGCTTTGGGTAACTCTTGGAGGGGCGTTCGAGTTCATACTCTTCGGCCGCAAGGACTTCAGTCCATCTGTCAGTTAGCAAATCCTGATCAGCTCTAAGTTGTTGCCGCTTTTTCTTGAGGCTGCTTGCCGTGGCCATGAGCCTGCGTTTAAAATGCTCTTATTCGGCAAGATCTTCTGGCACGACGAACTCGTCGTCGTCGAGGCTTGCCTCGTCTTCGGAGGGAGGCGTATAATTATCGTCCTCAACCTCTTGGTCCACCGCCCTCTCGTGAGGGCTGGCTTCTCTGTCCTCCTGTGCCGAATTTTGCTGCAGGGGGTGTTCTTCAGCGCTATCCGGAGTAGTATTATCTCCCGTGCCGGAATCACCGTTTTTGCTTTGGCGGGATTTAGAGCGGCGCCGCTGACGCCGGCGCTTGGGCTGTTTCTTAGAGGTATCGTCCACCGCTGTTCCATCGCCATCTCCATCCTTTGGAGTGTCCACCATATATATGTCATATGACGAGGTGGCCTTCCAACGCCCTACAGGTGTTGGTTCTTGTTCGTCTCCTGCATCGTCGTCCATGCCATCGATGTCTTCGGAGTCGAAGTCAAGCATGTCAGTTAAGTCATCGACAGTGGCTACGAAGTGGGTGGTGGGTGGGTTTTGAATTTCTTCATCGTCCGTATCCCAACCTTGCTGACATAGTCCGGCCAGGGCTCTCCTGATAAAGAGAGAGACTTTAGAGAATTCAGGATGTCGCCGAAGGGCGAGTGCTGAAAGATGTCCGCGGCGGTGAACTCCATTATCGGCGCCTAATCGGATTCGATTGGCGGGGGCGCGGGGGGCTCGGAGTTCGGAGAGGAATCCGGCTCCTCGGAGTCACGGGCTATGCAGAGTGCGGGGCTAGAGTTCGGCTCGATCGCCTCTGAGATCGCAGCCCCTGAGGCAGCGTCCAACCGCTGATCCTCGATTGGCGCAGTGGGCTCCGAATCAATGGTCGGAACCGATGCGTGTGCGGCCTCCAAGGCGCTGTTCGGCGGCAGAGCTATATCATGCCCATCGAGACAGTGCGGCACGCTTGGCTGTGGCTCGAATCCGTCGAAGATCAAGTCCCCGCGGATGTCAGCCGTGTAGTTTAGGCTTCCAATTCTGACCTGATGGCCAGGGGCGTAACTTTTGATCTGCTCAAGGTGACCAAGCGAGTTGGCCCGCAGTGCGAAGCCGCCGAAGACGAAGATCTGCCCGGGGAGAAAAATCTCACCCTGGACTGCATCGTGGTTGATGATCGAAGAAGCCATCGGGCCTGACAGCGACGGCACAGAGGAACTCTCAATGAAAGCACCAATGTTGGTGTCAAAACCGGCGGATCTCGGGTAGGGGGTCCCGAACTGTGCGTCAAGGCCGGATGGTAACAGGAGACAAGGGACACAATGTTTTACCCAGGTTCGGTCCCTCTTGATGGAGGTAAAACCCTACGTCCTGCTTGATTAATATTGATGATATGGGTAGTACAAGAGTAAATCTACCACGAGATCAAGGAGGCTAAACCCTAGAAGCTAGCCTATGGTATGATTGTTGTATGATGAAGTTGTCCTACAGACTAAAACCCTCCAGTTTATATAGACACCGGAGAGGGTTAGGGTTACACAAAGTCGGTTACAATGGTAGGAGATCTTGAATATCCGCATCGCCAAGCTTGCCTTCCACGCCAAGGAAAGTCCCCTCCGGACACGGGACGGGGTCTTTAATCTTGTATCTTCATAGTCCTGGAGTTCGGCTGAAGGTATAGTCCGGCTACCCGAACACCCCCTAATCCAGGACTCCCTCAATTGTGGTGCATGAGGCCGAGGGGGACGGGGCGGCGCCTCGATCCTACCTGCGCTGGACGCTCCTCCCCCGATGGAAGGCCACGCTGGGAACCAGCCCTTAGAGTTCATCATCAGGCTGTACAAGCCTCCGCACGGCCGTCTCTGTCTCCCCATGATGACCCACAAGTGTAGGGGATCTATCTTAGCTTTTCGATAAGTAAGAGTGTCGAACCGAACGAGGAGCAGAAGGAAATGATAAGCAGTTTTCAGTAAGGTATTCTCTGCAAGCACTGAAATTGTTGGTAACAGATAATTTTGTGATAAGGTAATTTGTAACGAGTAGCAAGTAATAAAAGTAAATAAGGTGCAGCAAGATGGCCCAATCCTTTTTGTAGCAAAGGACAAGCCCGGACAAACTCTTATATGAAGGAAAGCGCTCCCAAGGACACATGGGAATTATCGTCAAGCTAGTTATCATCACGTTCATATGATTCACGTTCGATACTTTGATAATTTGATATGTCGGTGGAACGGTGCTTGGGTGCTGCCCTTACTTGGAAAAGCATCCCACTTATGACTAACCCCCATTTCAAGCATCCGCAACTACAACAGAAGTATTAAGGTAAACCTAACCATAGCATGAAACATATGGATCCAAATCAGCCCCTTACGAAGCAACGCATAAACTAGGGTTTACGCTTCTGTCACTCTAGCAACCCATCATCTACTTATTACTTCTCAATGCCTCTCTCTAGGCCCAAACAATGGTGAAGTGTCATGTAGTCCACGTTCACATGACACCACTAGAGGGATGACAACATACATCTCATCAAAATATCAAACAAATACCAAATTCACATGACTACTTATAGCAAGACTTCTCCCATGTCCTCAGGAACAAGTGTAACTACTCACAAAGCATATTCATGTTCATAATCAGAGGGTATTAATATGCATAATGGATCTGAACATATGATCTTCCACCAAGTAAACCAAGTAGCATCAACTGCAAGGAGTAATCAACACTACTAGCAACCCACAAGTACCAATCTGAGGTTTGGATACAAAGATTGGATACAAGAGATGAACTAGGGTTTGAGATGAGATGGTGCTGGTGAAGATGTTGATGGAGATTGACCACCTCCCTATGAGAGGATCGTTGGTGATGACGACGGTGATGATTTCCCCCTCCTGGAGGGAAGTTTCCCCGGCAGAACAGCTCTGCCGGAGCCCTAGATTGGTTCTGCCAAGGTTCCGCCTCGTGGCGGCGGAGTTTCTTCCCCAAAGCTTGCTTATTGTTTTTTCTCGGATGAAATACCTCATATATCAGAAGATGGGCATCGGAGGGCCACCAGGGAGCCCACGAGGCAGGGGCGCGCCCAGGGGGTAGGGCGCGCCCCCACCCTCGTGGCCAGGGTGTGGGCCCCCTTAGGTACTTCTTTCGCCCAATATTTTTTATATATTCTGGAAATAGCTTCCGTGAAGTTTGAGGACTTTTGGAGCTGTGCAGAATAGGTCTCTAATATTTGCTCCTTTTCCAGCCCAGAATCCCAGCTGCCGGCATTCTCCCTCTTCATGTAAACCTTGTAATATAAGAGAGAATAGTCATAAGTATTGTGACATAATGTGTAATAACAGCCCATAATGCAATAAATATCGATATAAAAGCATGATGCAAAATGGATGTATCAACTCCCCCAAGCTTAGACCTCGCTTGTCCTCAAGCGAAAGCCGAAATTGAAAAATATGTCCACATGTTTGGAGATAGAGGTGTCGATAAAAATAAAATATGGACATGAGGGCATCATGATCATTCTTAGAACAACAACAACATATATATATATAGGACATAGCTATTTTGTTACTAGTAACAGAATAATATTCTGTTACTCCCCGGCCCTATATAGGATGCGATGCATTTTCCTAAATGTCCCGAGCCTCCCTCCCAGCGTGCCGCCCACCTCCCTCCACGCCGTGTCGGCCGCCTCCCCACCACGCCGGTCGCCTCCTTCCACCCCGTGCCGGCCGCCTTCCTCCACGCCGCCTCCCTCCACCCCAGCGCCGCCGTCCGTCCTCCCTCCACCCCAGCGCTGCCGTCCGTCCTCCCTCCACCCCAGCGCTGGCCGCCTCCCTCCACCCCAGCGCCGCCATCCTCCCTCCACCCCAGCGCCGCCCGCCTCCCTTTACCGGCCGCCCCGCCTCCCTCCACCGCCCACTGGCCAACGGAGGTGCGGACTCTGCCTCGACCACCTGCCCACCCCATGCCAACACACCACACCGTTGGATCCCGTCCATCGAGCGCCGAATCTCGCCGGCCCTGGAGCCGCGATCCGCCGGACCACCGCAACTCCCTTCTTGTCCCCGGTTGCCATCCACCGGCCCCGAGCTCCACTCTGGGATCCCGTCGCTTAACCATCAAGCTCCACCGCAGGTATCCCACCGTTGATAAGCTCCATGTCCAACTCCTGTGTTCGATGGTACCTGCATTGCTTGATGTGGAAATTGTGCCTTCCGTGGTGTTGTTAAGTTAACTGAACTGAAGGATCTTCAATATATGAACCAAAAGAGAGGTGCATCCTGTACATCAGCTCACGACCGTTCATGTTAATTATCCTTCAGTAAAAATATATGAACCACAAAGGGAGTTCCTATTTCTTTTTGCTGATGCTCATGCAAATCTCATGCTACTTATGTGCTAAATTTGATGCTCTATAGTTGCTAGTCGAAATGCCTACGGGAACCAAACTATTTTGATAAAATTTGATGTTGTTGTTCTTATATTCTAGATGAATTTTGACCATACAAATTTTCTACAGCGGGCATGTACTTGCTCTGTTTGACAAATGCTTCTCTTGCAGTTTTCTTGTATGCTGTAATTTGCCTCTGTCAATCCAAAAAAACCAGCAGTTCTCTTCTCAGCACACACCACAAAATTGGTGTCAGGTCAGCGAAAAAACATATTTTCATCAGTTCAGACTTGAGAGGGTGTAAGTGCAGAAGAAAAATTGGCAGCAGTAAAAAATTCACGATTGAAAAAGTTGTAAGTTCAACACGACGTCCTAGATAAGTTCGTGAAAAAGATCAAACAAAAAGAAACCCCAATAGGAATTCGAATGATAGAAGTTCCAACTCATAAATCCTACTTGGCCTGGATAGCTCATATACACTTCAATCTTGTAATTTAGAAGTAAAAGTCACAAGTTCGGAGATGATTTTTTCCAAATAGTTTACTTTGGTGATTCTGTAATTGCATCAGGTCATTACAAAAAATGGCTCTGGCAGTTCAATATTTATTTCAATTCATGAAAATAATTACAGTGCACCGCCCCGCCCCCAACGTCGCTGCTGCTTGCTAGCTGCCGGTGGTGCGTGCGCACTGGTCGTTGCTGCTTTAGGGTAAGGTGAGTGAGAAAGAGATTACTGAGAGGGATTTGTTGCTGCTATTGTTCCTTGTATTGATAGAGGATTGTCGAGTCTAAAGCCAGCTGCACCTTCGCATCCTATGCACTGTCGGATATGAGCTCGTGCTCCTGTAGTGTTCTAATTAGCAAAAGAACAATGAGAAGGGAAAGAACAATGGTGGTTAAATATTAAATAAATCGGTGTGTGGCTGCAAGAATTTACATATTCTGGTGCAAAAAGTTTGTTGCTTTTATCTAGTACTTTAGTTCAGTTTACTACAACCGTTCTGCTTGTAATGCCATCTCCTGCAGGAAGTTCCACATGGGGGACACTCGTTTCAAATGCTCATCTCCCATATGCGATGCCGCCACCAAGGAAAACCTTTGGGAAGCTCTGCTGGTAATGCCATCTCCTATCCATCGCCAGCTCCAACTTACTGCAACCTTGTTTGAATTAAAAATATTGATCAGTACAAATAAAAAACAATGATCAGTTTGTAGTGCTCTCTCCTTCCTATTTTGGTTGATGCCCATGAATGGAGAAAAAAATGTATGGGAATGTTTAATTATTACTAGCATATAAGTTCAAAAAATAAAAAGCAGTCGGTTCGTCTATGAAATTTGAGAAAGTTCGTCTATTGACCCAAGGAATATATGCTCAAAGAAAAGAACACAACACATTTATTCGGGTAAAAGTTTATTTTAGTTCAGCTACACAAACCATGTAGGTTCGATGATGATGATACCATAAGTTCGGACAAGAAAACAAATATGAATTAAAACCAAAAACGTTCACTCCTATAAGTTCAAGTGCTTATCCATACACGGTAATTCAAGATGGTCAACGTTCAAGTCACAAAACAAGAGAAGTCCAGAACGTCGTGGAACTCCTCTCCTTCTCACCTAAAACATTTTGTGCTCTGGCTCTCTCCACCCCCTGTCAAGCTTCTCGAGCTTGTTTCAAAAACCTACTGTATTATTGTACCTAGTGCTCTCTCCACTCTCCTGCAGCTAATGCTATCTCCACTCTACTGTATGTTTTGCTTGATGAACAAGTATGGACAAAAAATATGTTGATTAGGGAGAGTTCATGTATTACTGCCATGTAAGTTCAAAAAAATAACTTGTAACAAGTACAAAAATGAAAGATGGGCAAAACAATTAGCGAGCTTGGAAGTAGGAAGTTTGATGCATCTGCTACTGCTCCTTTTGTGCTTCTGGTTTACTCCAAACAATTTATTTTTTTGCATTAGAAGCTAGACAAAATGAGAAGTTTTTCATTCCACAAGTATGGACTTTGTGAATGTCCACTTCATAAAACAGAAGTGTACATGCCAGTTCGATTTGTGTGCAACAAAGAACAAAAAATGGTTTGATTTAAAAACATTGATCAGTACAGAGTAAAAACAATGATCAGTTCTAAATAAAAGAAATGATCCATTTGTGGAGTTATAATAAAAGAAATTATATGTGCACTCTATGTCTTTTTCTTATGTTTCCAAGAATTCTGCACTCATACTGTTATGCATAAGTTCAGGTCGCTTGTGGAGTTTCAGATATATGCAATTGAATTAGAGCACCATGGTCTCACCCAAAAGTTTGAAAACCCATTACTTTCAGTTCTGGTAACATATATTTTTGTTTCAGTTTTGCTAAATTCTTTCTCCAATGGCCTTTATATATTATCTTTCATATGTCGTACTATATGAAAAAATGTGGCCTTCAGCAAGCCTTTATTGCATCCTTCATCACTGATCTTGAGGAGGAGATTCATTTGTGCATTTCTATATTCGTTGTGTAAATCTGTTGATTTTTAATGTTTTAGGGATTTCGGGAGAGTGGAGACCTGGAAGAGAACTTTCAGGCGTTATTGGCCATGACAATAAATGACAAAGAAGAGCACTTTCAATAGTCAAGGAAGACAACAACAACAAAAATGCAACGATGCATCATGCTGACATTGATGAAAAGCTATGATTTTGCGCTCCTGTTTGTTATTATGTCAATGAGAAACCAATACTTCTTTTCTTCAGGTTTTGTGTTTTAATTTGTGAGGGATAAACAAATTTTCCTATTCAAGTGGAAGCTCCCAGTATATGATGGATGTGGGAGTTATTTTTACATTCACTGTTCGGTGCTTCTTTTTATGTAATGTTTTATGTTTTCAAGTGCTCGCTGAAAATTTATGTTCCTAGTAGTTCATGTATTATTGCCTGAGGAGTTCATGTGTTACTGGCCAGTAAGTAAACCTATTAATCACTCTCTCGAGTGTGATGAAAAAATAGGCAGTAAATTGATGAAAAAATATCATCGAGTTCAAAACACGCCGAGACACGTGACAGCCACCCCAGTTCGGGTGTAGTAAGTACCTCAGTACGAGTTAAAAACGGTGGTCCGTTCGGAATAAAAGAAATGACAGAAATTCAAATTGTAAAGTTTAAGCAAAAAAAAAAGAAACCCCATGAAAATCCTGCTTAGTAAGTACCTCATACAAGTCGTAAAATGAGAGAAGTTCAGAACGACGTTGTCAAAAAAATGTTGAGTTAAAAAAAGGAAACAAAACAAACACATTTTCTTTTTGAATAAAATATCATTCAGTTCGATGATACAAACCATACAAGTACAGGGGCGACGATACAGTAAACCGTTGAAAACTTACGAGAAAAATATTACCAAAAAAACATAGCAAAGTCTAGTTAGTGAAAACACGCCTAGTACAAACCCATGCAAGCATCAGTACAAGTACCCTTTTTCGGAACCATTAAAAATTACTCTACACAAAATAGCTCAGTACAAACATACATATATATCAGTACGACTACTCTGTTTTTCACACGAGAAAACAGCAGGATCCATCATGTCATATTCAAAATTACTCTTAAATGGTTGTGAAGTAGAGAAAATGTTCAACATGTCTAAGTTTCGCATTTTCGATAGCTATCCAACGGTATATTATTTTCCATATTTCGACAAACTTTTTAAAAAAACGCGTTCAAAATCAAATTTGGCCGTATTCGAATTCATTTTTAAACCGTAAAGAATTAGAAAAACATTTCTATACGAAAAAGTTGCGCATTTTACATAGCTTTCCAACGCCGTATCATTTGCGTCAATCCGACAAAACGTTTGCAAAAAATCGCGAAAATACGTTTCGCCCAGAATTTCACCGTTTTTCAAATTACTTTTAAATCACATAGAATTAGAAAAAACAATACATATATGGAAGATGCGGATTTTCACCAGCTTTCCAACACCATCTTATTTGCTCAATTCCAACAAACCGTTTGAAAATTGAGTCCAAAATATGACTCACGTTTTCGGTTTTGAAAAAAATGGTTTTTTAAAAACTGCTCTTAAACCATAATGATTTTGCAAAAACGTTCAATATACTTGAAATATGGTTGTCAAGAACTTTCCAACGATATATTACACGCCATGTTCCGACAAAAAATTACAAAAAAGTTTTTGAACTAAAGAAGACGATTTTTAAACACAACTGAAAGCATCAGTTCAACCTCTTCGAAAACATAAGTACAACCACCTAAAACCGTCAGGTCAAATAGGGTAACAGAATAATATTCTGTTACTAGTAACAGAATAATATTCTGTTACTAGTAACAGAATAGCCCAGATGTATATATATATAGGTAAATTATATGGGACACCTAGGTGCCTGGGCACCTAGGTGCCCGTTATAGTAAGTGATATTCATGGTGCATGATTTACAATCCACAACATATGACTTTCCAAATTTTGTTTGCATGCCCTATCAGCTCTAATAGGCAATTATTGCTTTCCAAAAACAAAATCCTAATATTTTCATTGCAATGATTTTTTGTACGTACATGGACCTAACATATCATACCCGCATACCCTTTTTCAATACATGCATGCTTTAAAGATATACATAAAACTGATATATCATATGATCTCTTATGCTAAAGTAATAATTCAATCACAATTTCAAGTATGAATCATAAACTTCATTGAGAACCAACAACTCTAATCTCAGTCATTGAGGCAATTGCAATTTATCATAACATAGGAAAGAGTCAATATAAGTGCTTTTCAGCAAATCCACATACTCAACCATCTTTTAGTCTTTCACAATTGCTAACACTCACGCAATATTTATGGGTATGAAGTTTTAATCGGACACAGAGAAAGATAGGGGCTTATAGTTTTGCCTCCCAACGTTTTACCTCAAGGGCAATGTCAACAATAATAGTTCATGAAAACTCACATCCATTTAGCTATATATATCAAGATCTTTCCAACACATTGTGCTTGCCAAAGGATAAAATGTAAAAGGGAGAGGTGAAAATCACCATGACTCTTTGCATGAAGTATAAGACAAGAATACAAGATAGGCCCTTCGCAGAGGGAAGCAGAGGTTGTCATGCGCTTTTATAGTTGGATGCACGAAATCTTAATGCAAAAGAATGTCACTTTATATTGCCACTTGTGATATGGACCTTTATTATGCAGTCCGTCGCTTTTATTTCTTCCATATCACAAGATCGTATAAAGCTTATTCTCTCCACACTAATAAGTCATGCATATTTAGAGAGCAATTCTTATTGCTTGCACCGATGACAACTTACTTGAAGGATCTTACTCAATCCATAGGTAGGTATGGTGGACTCTCATGGCAAAACTAGATTTAGGGATATTTGGAAGCACAAGTAGTATTTCTACTTGGTGCAAAGAATTGGTTAGCAAGAGAGGGAAAGGCAAGCTCAACATGTTGGATGATCCATGACAATATAATTTATCTCAGATGTAAGAAAACATAACCCATTATGTTGTCTTCCTTGTCCAACGTCAACTCTTTAGCATGTCATATTTTAATGAGTGCTCACAATCATAAAAGATGTCCAAGATAGTATATTTATATGTGAACCTCTCTTTCTTTATTACTTCCTATTAATTGCAATGATGACCAAAACTATGTTTGTCAACTCTCAACAACTTTTATTCATCATACTCTTTATATGTGAGCTCATTACTCTCCATAAGATCCATATGATCTCTTTATTTCTTCTCTTTATTTTATTCCCTCAAGATCATAGCAAAATAATCAAGCCCTTGACTCAACACTAATCTTTATTATATATAGCTCACGGACTCGATTACATAAGAAGATCATAAAGCAAAACTCACAACTAGATCATACTAAAACTTTATTCTACCAGATCAAGATATTACCAAAAGGATCGAACTAAGAAAAACGGTAAAGATAAAAGTGATGGTGATACGATATCGGGGCACTCCCCCAAGCTTGGCAGTTGCCAAGGGGAGTACCCATACCTGATGCTCAGTTCTTCTTTGTTGGTGAAGAAGGTGTTGGTGATGATGGGTAGTCACACATCGAGCGTAAGAGATCCTCCAATTTGCGTATAATGCCCTTGAGTGCGATGGTATGCTCCTTCAACAGAATATTTTCACTTGTGAGATACTTGTTTTGAATACGAGCTAACTTAATCATCTTGAAAGCATCAATCTCCGTTGGGGTAAAGAGATTGTGGTGAGGTGGAAGGATGTCTTCTTCTGCTACTGCCGGAACTTGGTCCCCCATGGCCTTCTTGATCCTATCATCCTTGTTGATCTCTCCGGGCTCTTCTCTCTTCAGCTCTATCTTCATTAGCCAAGCATCGTTACCCTCATTGTTGGAGGAGGAGCGAGACGAAATGATGCTTGGCCTTGATAACCCTGGCAGAAAACAGCTCGAAACAACAACAGGAGATTTTTGCGTGATACGGTAGTCAAAACCTTCGGGAGATTATATAATGAATTTTTTCCGACCAAAAGAAGTATCGTGCAAGAAAACGGATTCCGGAGAGCACACGAGGTGCCCACAAGGTAGGGGGCGCGCCCAGGGGGTAGGACGCGCCCTCCACCCTCGTGGAAGCCTCGTGTCCTTTTCGGTCTGCTTCTTATTTTCCTATTTTTTAAAATATTCCAAAACGGAGAAAAATTGCCATTAGAACTGTTTTGGGGTCGGTTTACTTATCGTACCACGTACCTATTCCTTTTTGGAGTCTGAAACGTTCTGGAAAGTGTCCCTTATGTATTCCTCCGGGGTTGCGGTTTCAATAACATTAGTTTCAACATTTATAGGATTACCTAAGATATAATGTTTGATTCTTTGACTGTTCACCACTTTCGGATTTGTGCCTTCAAAGTTGTTGATTTTTATGGCACCGAAACGATAGACCTCCTCGATTATGTAAGGACCTTCCCATTTAGAGAGAAGTTTGCCTGCAAAAAGTCTTAAACGAGAGCTGTATAACAATACATAATCACTTACATTGAACTCACATTTTTGTATCCTTTTATCATGCCATCTTTTAACTTTTTCTTTAAACAACTTGGCATTTTCATAAGCCTGGGTTCTCCACTCATCAAGTGAGCTAATGTCAAAAAGCCTCTTCTCACCAGCAAGTTTGAAGTCATACTTGAGCTCTTTAATAGCCCAATAGGCCTTATGTTCTAATTCAAGAGGCAAGTGACATGCTTTTCCATAAACCATTTTATACGGAGATATACCCATAGGATTTTTGTATCTAGTTCTATAAGCCCATAATGCATCATCAAGTTTCTTGGACCAATTCTTTCTAGATCTATTAATAGTCTTTTGCAAAATTAATTTAAGCTCCCTATTGCTAAGTTCTACTTGACCACTAGACTGTGGATGGTATGGAGATGCAATTCTATGATTAACATCATACTTAGCAAGCATTTTTCGAAAGGCACCATGAATAAAATGTGAACCACCATCAGTCATTAAGTATCTAGGGATTCCAAACCTCGAAAAAATAACTTCTTTAAGCATCTTAATAGAGGTGTTATGATCAGCACTACTAGTTGGAATAGCTTCTACCCACTTAGTAATGTAATCAACAACAACTAAAAATATGTGTATACCCATTAGAGGAAGGAAAATGTCCCATATAATCAAAGCCCCAAACATCAAATGGTTAAATAACAAGTGAATAATTCATAGGCATTTCTTGACGTCTACTAATATTACCAATTCTTTGACATTCGTCACAAGATAAGACAAACTTACGGGCATCCTTGAAGACAGTAGGCCAATAAAAACCCGATTGCAATACCTTGTGTGCAGTTCTATCTCCAGTATGGTGTCCTCCATTAGCTTCGGAGTGACACTTACGTAGGGTCTGTTCTTGTTCATGCTCAGGTACACAACGTCTAATAACACCATCTACTCCTTCTTTATAAAGGTGTGGGTCATCCCAAAAGTAATGTCTTAAATCATAGAAGAACTTTTTCTTTTGTTGGTATGTGAAACTGGGTGGTATAAATTTAGCAACAATGTAATTAGCATAATCAGCATACCATGGAGCAGTACGAGAAGCATTTATGACATTTAATTGTTCACCAGGAAAGCTATCATCAATAGGTAGTGGGTCATTAAGAACATTCTCTAACCTAGACAAGTTGTCTGCAACGGGGTTCTCAGCTCCCTTTCTATCAATAATATGCAAATCAAATTCTTGTAGCACGAGAACCCATCTAATAAGTCTAGGTTTGGCATCTTTATTTTCCATAAGATATTTAATAGCAACATGATCAGTGTGAATAGTTACTTTAGAATCAACAATATAAGGTCTGAACTTATCACAAGCAAATACAACTGCTAAGAATTCCTTTTCAGTGGTAGCACAGTTTCTCTGGGCATTGTCTAGAGTTTTACTAGAATATTGAATAACATTTAATTTCTTATCAACTCTTTGTCCTAGAACAGCCCCTACAGCATAATCACTAGCATCACACATGATTTCAAAGGGTAAATTCCACTCAGGTGGCTGAACAATAGGTGCAGAAATCAAGGCTTTCTTAAGTATTTCAAATGCTTCTACACAATCATCATCAAAGACAAAAGGAATATCTTTTTGTAATAGGTTAGTCAGAGGCCGGGAGATTTTTGAGAAGTCCTTAATGAACCTCCTATAAAAACTGGCATGACCAAGGAAACTTCTTATACCTTTGATGTCCTTGGGACACGACATCTTTTCAATAGCATCAACCTTAGCTTTGTCAACTTCAATACTTCTTTCAGAAATTTTATGCCCCAAGACAATACCTTCATTAACCATAAAGTGGCATTTTTTCCAATTCAAGACAAGGTTAGTTTCTTCACATCTCTGCAAAACTCGATCAAGGTTTCTCAAGCAATCATCAAAAGAGGATCCATAAATAGAGAAATCATCCATGAAAACTTCATAGATCTTTTCACAAAAGTCAGAGAATATAGCCATCATGCATCTTTGAAAGGTAGCAGGTGCATTACATAAACCAAAAGGCATACGTTTATAAGCAAAGGTACCGAAAGGGCAAGTAAAAGTAGTCTTTTCTTGATCATCAGCTGACACAGGTATTCGAGAGAAACCAGAGTAACCATCTAGAAAGCAAAAGTGTGTATGTTTGGATAATCTTTCTAGCATTTGATCAATGAAAGGCAAAGGGTAATGATCTTTTTAGTAGTTTTATTTAATTTGCGGAAATCAATTACCATCCTATAACATATAATAATTCTTTGCGGAATTAATTCATCTTTATCATTAGGAACGACAGTAATACCTCCCTTCTTAGGGACACAATGGACAGGACTTACCCACTGACTATCAGCAACGGGATAAATTATACCTGCTTCAAGGAGCTTTAATATTTCCTTTCTTACCACTTCTTCCATCTTAGGATTTAGCCGTCGTTGGTGATCAATAATTGGTTTGGCGTCTTTCTCCAAGTTTATCTTGTGTTGACATAGAGTGGGACTAATGCCCTTAAGATCATCAAGAGTATATCCAATAGCAGCACGGTGCTTCTTCAGAGTTTTCAACAATCTCTCTTCTTCATGCTCTGAAAGGTTAGCACTAATAATAATAGGATATATCTTCTTTTCATCAAGATAATCATATTTAAGAGTATCAAGCAATGGTTTAAGCTCAAACATGGGATCACCCTTGGGTGGAGGAGGATCCCCTAAGATTTCAACAGGCAGTTTGTGTTTCAGAATAGGTCCCTGTTTAAAGAACACTTCATCTATTTCCCTTCTTTCTTTCATTCATAAACATATCATTTTCATGGTCTAGCAAATATTGTTCTAAAGGATCAGTAGGAGGCACGACAATAGAAGCAAGACCAATAATTTCATCTTTACTAGGCAATTCTTTATCATGGGGTTGTCTATGAAATTTAGCAAAATTAAACTCATGAGACATATCCCCTAAACCAACAGAAACAATATCCTTATTGGAGTCTATCTTAGCATTAACAGTATTCAAGAAGGGTCTACCAAATATAATGGGACAAAAGTCATCTTGTGGGGAACCAAGAACAAGAAAATCAGTAGGATATTTAACTTTCCCACACAAGACTTCAACATCTCTAACAATCCCAATCGGTGAAATAGTATCTCTATTGGCAAGTTTATTAATGGTAACATTGATATCTTCTATCTCAGCAGGTGCAATATCATGCATAATTTCTTTGTATAAGGAATGAGGTATTGCACTTGCACTAGCACCCATATCACATAAGCCATGATAACAATGATCTCCTATTTTAACAGAAATAACAGGCATGCCTACAACAGGTCTATGTTTATTTTTAGCATTAGGTCTAGCAATTCTAGCAGCTTCATTGCAGAAGTAAATAACACACCCATCAATATTATCAGCCAAGAGATCTTTAACCATAGCAATACTAGGTTCAAATTTAATTTTCTCAGGGGGTTTAGGTGTCTTAATATTACTTTTGTTAACCACAGTTGAAGCTTTAGCATGATTCTTTATCCTAACAGGGAAAGGTGATTTCTCAATATAAGAAGTAGGAACAACAGGATCATCATAAGTGATAGTCTTTTCTTCAACTTTAATAGGTGCAATTGCTTTTACTTCAATGGGAGGATTATATTTAAACCACTTCTCCTTAGGGAGATCAACATGAGTAGCAAAGGATTCACAGAAAGAAGCTACTATCTCATAGTCAAGTCCGAATTTAGTGCTAAATTCACGAAAAGCATCGGTATTCATAAAAGATTTAACACAATCAAACTTAGGTGTTATACCTGACTCCTTACCTTCGTCGAGGTCCCAATCTTCAGAGACGCGTTTAATTCTTTCCAATAAATCCCATTTGAATTCAAAAGTCTTCGTCATAAAAGATCCAGTACAAGAAGTATCGAGCATGGAGCGATTACTGAGAGAAAGCCGAGCATAAATTTTTTGAATAATCATTTCTCTTGAGAGCTCATGATTGGGGCATGAATATAACATTGACTTAAGCCTCCCCCAAGCTTGAGCGATGCTTTCTCCTTTGCGAGGCCAAAATTATATATATAATTACGATCACGATGAACAAGGTGCATAGGATAAAACTTCTGGTGAAATTCCAATTTCAATCGCTTATAGTCCCATGATCCCATATCATCACATAGCCTATACCATGTCAATGCATCTCCCTTCAAAGATAAAGGGAAAACCTTCTTCTTGATAACATCCTTGGGCATACCTGCAAGATTAAATAATCCACAAACTACATCCAGATATATTAAGTGCAAATCGGGATGTAATGTTCCATCTCCTGCAAAAGGATTAGCTAGCAGTTTCTCTATCATACCCGAAGGAATTTCAATGTAAACATTTTTAGTAGGTTCAGTAGATCGAGGGGAAACTCTTTGCTCTACTGGTCGGGGCAAAGATACCCCGAACAAGCCCCTCAAAGGATTATGTTCCATAGTAACAAGTGACCGTAAAATTCGGCACACTATATAAATTTTTCCTTACCAAATTCCACCTACCAAAGGCGCTTCACTCCCCGGCAACGATGCCAGAAAAGAGTCTTGATGACCCATAAGTGTAGGGGATCTATCGTAGCTTTTCGATAAGTAAGAGTGTCAAACCGAACGAGGAGCAGAAGGAAATGATAAGCAGTTTTCAGTAAGGTATTCTCTGTAAGCACTGAAATTGTCGGTAATAGATAGTTTTGTGATAAGGTAATTTGTAACGAGTAGCAAGTAATAAAAGTAAATAAGGTGCAGCAAGATGGCCCAATCCTTTTTGTAGCAAAGGACAAGCCTGGACAAACTCTTATATGAAGGAAAGCGCTCCCGAGGACACATGGGAATTATCGTCAAGCTAGTTTTCATCACGTTCATATGATTCGCGTTCGGTACCTGGATAATTTGATATGTGGGTGGACCGGTGCTTGGGTGCTGCCCTTACTTGGACAAGAATCCCACTTATGACTAACCCCCATTGCAAGCATCCGCAACTACAACAGAAGTATTAAGGTAAAACTAACCATAGCATGAAACATATGGATCCAAATCAGCCCCTTACGAAGCAACACATAAACTAGGGTTTAAGCTTCTGTCACTCTAGCAACCCATCATCTACTTATTACTTCCCAATGCCCCCCTCTAGGCCCAAACAATGGTGAAGTGTCATGTAGTCGATGTTCACATGACACCACTAGAGGGATGACAACATACATCTCATCCAAATATCGAACGAATATCAAATTCACATGACTACTTATAGCAAGACTTCTCCCATGTCCTCAGAAACAAACGTAACTACTCACAAAGCATATTCATGTTCATAATCAGAGGGGTATTAATATGCATAATGGATCTGAACATATGATCTTCCACCAAGTAAACCAACTAGCATCAACTACAAGGAGTAATCAACACTACTAGCAACCCACATGTACCAATCTGAGGTTTGGATACAAAGATTGGATACAAGAGATGAACTAGGGTTTGAGATGAGATGGTGCTAGCGAAGATGTTGATGGAGATTGACCCCCTCCCGATGAGAGGATCGTTGGTGATGACGACGGTGATGATTTCCCCCTCCCTGAGGGAAGTTTCCCTGGCAGAACAGCTCTGTCGGAGCCCTAGATTGGTTCCGCCTCGTGGCGGCGGAGTTTCTTCCCCAAAGCTTGCTTATTGTTTTTTCTCAGACGAAAGACCTCATATATCAGAAGATGGGCATCGGAGGGCCACCAGGGAGCCCATGTGGCAGGGGGGCGCGCCCAGGGGGTAGGGCGCGCCCCCCACCCTCGTGCCAGGGTGTGGGCCCCCTCATGTACTTCTTTTGCCCAATATTTTTTATATATTCTAGAAATAACTTATGTTAAGTTTCAGGACTTTTGGAGCTGTGCAGAATAGGTCTCTAATATTTGCTCCTTTTCCAGCCCAGAATCCCAGCTACCGGCATTCTCCCTCTTCATGTAAACCTTGTAAAATAAGAGATAATATGCATAAGTATTGTGACATAATGTGCAATAACAGCCCATAATGCAATAAATATCAATATAAAAGCATGATGCAAAATGAACGTATCACCCCACCCCATTTGCAAGGGCGATGGAGCTTCAACAGCGGCGGGCGTTGAAACTGCACATGAGGGGCTATTGGAATGGCAACATATAGGTGGATGTAGGTTTCCCTGCTCGTCAGGTCATGTACTTACGTCGAGGCTGGAAGACTTTTGTCTGTGCCCACATCTTGTCGGAAGGGCACGTCCTCCATTTTAAGTTAATGGAGGTCGGTTTCCTTTCCATCAAGGTTTTTGGGAGCTCGGGTGCTCGCTTAGGGTGCTGCTCAGAGAGCTCGACCGACGATGAAAGTTCATGCTTGAGCGATAGCGACGAGGAGGACAGTGACGGCAATGACGACGGCACCGATCGAGAGGGCGATGACTCTGACTCTGGCTGAGCACCAGTCGCACCATCACCATCAGGCGGCGGTAGCACCATCTGCATCTGCATCTCCTTTCCGGCAAGGTGGTTTGCCGGGCAGTTGTGAGCAGGAGTGGATGTGGTGCTTCCGGCTCCTCCAACAGCCTTCCAGCTGGGCCCCGGTAGGCTTCCTCGAGGGCTGCAACTTCGTTCGCTCTGTCGCGTCCTGTTGGCCCTGGTGGTGGCGGTTAACGGGTCATCTCCTTCGACTTCTTCACCATCGCCTTCGTCCGCACCCTTCCGCTCTTGTCGGGCTACCTCTCTTGGAGCCCGACAGGGTCAGGCTGGGCTTCTTCCCAGGCGCCCCTTTTGCCCTCTTCACCTCCTGCCGCAGTGCCTAGGAGGAGAGGGACAAGAAAGGGCATCACGGGGCACTTATCTTTTTTCAACCTTAAATCTGTAGGCACTTGCCAAATTTTAGTTCAAATTATGTAATGTCTTTAATCCATGTTTGTGTCATGTAAGGTTTGGACTTGTTTGATCAGCACATTAATGAAAAAGGTAAACCTTGCTAGGGACTCGTGCATGTAGTATGTCCATGCAGAGGTGGGATGCCTCTATACTTTTAGGTAAACAACTTTCCCCCGGAAAGCTATCCTGTTGGTCCCCTCAGTCTTGTTGCCGCGGAGTTAGGCCTACCGGGCACAAATCATGAAGGGGGACCAGCCCCCCTCCAGTCCTTTTTCGTCAAAGGCCACTGCGACCATCCTAACCGAAGCAATGTTCAACAAAGAGGATGGGAGCACCTAAGTTTTGAAAGGCAACGATGTTTTCTTATGCACAAGTCCTTACTTACAGAACACGTATGGATAAGACAAATAACTTACCTTTTTGCCTTGCCGGAGATCGCAGTGTTGGCTCGTCTTCTTATCTCCTCTTGGGGACCAAGTCCACAGCAGGAGCCTGCAGTTTATGTAGATGAAAATGATGCCAGATGTGATCTTATCTATATGAACATGCGATGCTCATGATATGCTTATGCATGCATGCAACTTGTCGGGGGGGAGGGGGGGCAGCTCTTCATTTATTTCTCTGTTGCTCAGGGTCTATGATGTTTGCTAGAACTACGTCGGTATTTCCCCAAAGAGGCAGGGATGATGCAGCATAGTGACGGTAGGTATTTCCCTCAGTGATGAGACCAAGGTTATCGAACCAGTAGGAGAACCAAGCAACACTATGTAAACAGCACCTGCACACAAATAACAAATACTCGCAACCCGACGTATTAAAGGGTTTGTCAATCCCTTTCGGGTAACGGCGCCAGAATTTGGCAAACGGATGTGAGAGAGTTGTAATAAGTTGATAGATCGAACACCAAATAAAATAAATTGCAGCAAGGTATTTTTGTAGTTTTTATTAAATATATCTAAAAATCAAAGTAAAGGAAAATAGAACGCAAAGGCAAATATATTAAGGAAGAGCCGGGGGCCGTAGTTTTCACTAGTGGCTTCTCTTGAGAAAAATAGCAAACGGTGGGTGAACAAATTACTATTGAGCAATTGATAGAACTTTAAATAATCATAACGATATCCAGGAAATGATCATTATATATGCATCACGTCCAAGATTAGTACACCAACTCCTGCCTGCATCTACTAGTATTACTCCACACATCGACCACTATCCAACATGCATCTAGTGTATTAAGTTCATGGAGAAACGGAGTAATGCAATAAGAACGATGAAATGATGTAGACAAGATCTATTTATGTAGAAATAGACCCCATCTTGTAATCCTTAATGGCAATGATACATACGTGTCGGTTCCCCTTCTGTCACAGGGAGCAAGCACCGTAAGATCGAACCCATCACAAAGCACATCTTCCCGTTGCAAGATAAATAGATCAAGTTGGCCAAACAAAACCCAAATATTGGAGAGGAAATATGGGGCTATAAGCAATCACACATATAAGAGATTAAAGAAGACTCAAATAACTTTCATGGATAAAAAGATAGATCTGATCATAAACTCAAAGTTCATCGGATCCCATCAAACACACCGCAAAAAGAATTACATCATATGGATCTCCACGAGACCATTGTATTGAGAATCAAACAAGAGAGAGGAAGCCATCTAGCTACTAACTACGGACCCGTAGGTCTGCAAAGAACTACTCACACATCATCGGAGAGGCACCAATGGACATGATGAACCCCTCCGTGATGGTGTCTAGATCGGATCTGGTGTTTCTGGAACTTGCAGCGGCTAGAATTGATTTTCGTTGACTCCCCTAGGGTTTCTAGAATATTGAGGTATTTATAGAGTAAAGAGGCGGTTTGGGAGGCACCTGAGGCAGGCACAATCCACCAAGGCGAACCTGGGCCTCCAGGCGTGCCCGGGTGGGTTGTGCTCCCCTTGGAGCACCCCCAGGCGCTTCTCCGGCCCATTGGATGTATTCTAGTCCAAAAAAATCCACAATTTTTGTTGTTGCGTTTGGACTCCGTTTGGTATTGATTTCCTGCGATGTAAAAAACATGCAAAAAAACAGCAGCTGGCACTCGGCACTATGTCAATAGGTTAGTACCAAAAAATGATATAAAATGACTATAAAACGATTATAAAACATCTAAGAATGATAATATAACAGCATGGAACAATAAAAAATTATAGATACATTGGAGATGCATCAGCATCCCCAAGCATAATTCATGCTCGTCCTCGAGTAGGTAAATGATAAAGACAAATTTTTTGATGTGGAATGCTGCCTAACAGGTTCATCACATATTCTTTTCTTTATAGCATGTACATTTGGACTTTTTATATGGTTCAAAGCAATAGTCTAGTTTTTACATGAGACTTAAATACTCAAGCATATCAATAAGCAACCATGTCTTTCAAAATATCAACGCTAAAATAAGTTATCCCTAGCCCATCATGCTCAATCATCGATCTATTCATGAAACACACTCGCATATTAGCTACACCCAATGCTCAAGTACGATCATAGTGCCTGCTAGTTGGTGCTTTATAAGAGAAGATGGAGGCTCAAATTAAAAATGAAAATTGCATAAAGTAAAAGAAAGGCCCTTCGCGGAGGGAAGTACGGATTTGTAGAGGTGCCAGAGCTCAAAGCAAAAAACATAGAGATAAAAAAATCTGGGAGGCATGCTTTTCCTATGAACAAGAACTATCGAGAAGTTCCCAATACTTTCCATGCTAGATATATCATAGGCGGTTCCCAAACAGAAATTAAAGTTTATTCCTTTTTCAACCATACTTTCACTTTCCATGGCTAGCCATATCAACGGGTGCCTTCCATACCAACACTTTCCAAGGAATTTATTATTTGACAACATAAAGTAAATTCATTTTTCATTTCGGGATTGGGCATCCCTAATACCTTTGCCTTACTCTCATGCAATGACAAGTGAATAAACACTCATCGTGAGAATAACATATCTAGCATGGAAATACATTAGCCACCCCTTACCGATTCATGAGCGGTACGAGCACACAAAAGAGAAATTTATTTTGAAAATTAGAGATGGCACATACAAATTTGCTTAGAATGGCAAAAGAATACCGCATATAGGTAGGTATGGTGGACTCATGTGGAAAAATTGGTTTAAAGGATTTTGGATGCACAAGTAGTGATCAGACTTAGTGCAAAATGAAGGCCAGCAAAAGATTGAGAAGCGACCAACCAAGAAATGAATAATCTCATAAGTGAGCATTAAGCATAATTAACACCGAATAATGCACCACAAGTAGGATGTAATTTCATTGCATAACTATTGACTTTCGTGCTTGCATAGGGAATCACAAACCTTAACACCAATATTCTTACTAAAGCATAATTACTCATCAACATGACTCACATATCACATCATCATATCTCAAAACTATTACAAGGAATCAAGTTTATTTTGTCCAATGATCTTAATGAAAGTTTTTATTATATCCTTCTTGGATATCTATCACTTTGGGACTAATTTTCATGTGTTGCTTTTGATAAACTCAAACAAATATAAGTGAAGATCATGATAATAATATTTCTTTCTCTAAAATTAATTTAAGTGAAGCAAGAGAGAATTTATTTAAAAAATACTAAAGCGCACCGTGTTCAAAAAGGTATAAGTGAAGTACTAGAGCAATTCCATATTTCATAAAAATGTAAGTGAAGCATAGAGAGCAATTCTAACAAGTCATGGCATGTGTGTATAGCAAGGGTTCAAGACTTAAAACACAAAGCAAAACAAGCATAGACTCATATCATGCAAGACGCTCCAAGCTAAACTCATAGTATGTGATGAATAAAAATATAACTTTGAGTAAAATACCGATGGTCGTTAGAAGAAAGAGGGGATGCCACTCGGGCATCCCCAAACTTAGTTGCTTGCTTCTATTTGGATAATAGCTTGGGATGCCATGGGCATCCCCAAGCTTAGGCTCTTCTTACTCCTTATTCCTTCATCCATTATAACATCACCAAAACTTGAAAACTTCAATCACACAAAACTCAACAAAACCTTCGTGAGATCCGTTAGTATAATAAAACAAATCACTACTATAAGTCTTGTTGCAAACCAATTCATATTTTATTCTTGAATTATATCTACCGTATTCCAAGTTTTCTATGGCAAAAACTCTTCAAAGAAAACCATAGAATCATCAAAACAAGCAAACAACGCAAAGAAAATAGAATATGTCAAAAATAGAACAGTCTGTAGCAATCTGGATATTTCGAATACTTTTGTAACTCCAAAAATTCTGAAACATTAGGACAACCTGAGAAATTTGTATATTAATCTTATTCAGAAATAATTGGTATTTTATCGCGCTTTTGTTAGAACACAATCATAACAGTAGCATAATTGTGCAAACACTCAAGAACAGGAAGAAAAAGGCAAAAATAAATTTTATTCATTGGGTTGCCTCCCAACAAGCGATGTCGTTTTACGCCCCTAGCTAGGCATAAAGTAAGTATCTAAGTTTTTTCGTCTTTGTACTTAGTTTCCTTAGAGATGTTTTTGCCACGGGTTTTGTACAAACAACATAAAACATATTATCCATAGAAACTTTAGCACTACTAAGTTGCTTATCATCATAACCCCTTTGATTTCCGGCAACAATCCAAGAGTATTGTTGATTAACATTATTGAAAACTTGTTAGATTACATCTAAAATGGGGACTTCCTTTTTAAGTTTCTCATCAAAGGTTGGGTTATCCCCAAGGAAATGTCTTAACGCATAATCACTATGGTAAAGAATTTCATCTATCACGGGCTTTTCACGATTCATACCATAAAAATCAAAGATGTTCCCAGCTTCCTGTATTATGTAGTCAAATTCATTCATAAGAACGAGAGTGGCCAACTTTTTAGCCTTAGTATTCTTTATAACAGGGAGCTCAAAAAACAATCTTTGCAAAGTAGGATGAGGATGGATAAATTTACTTTCAAGTTCCGGAACTAGTGCAGAAATAGCATCCGCTTAAGATCTAGTATTTGTAAGTATAGGGGCATCATCAAGACTTAGATTTCCAACACAATTGAAAAATTCTTGGATACGTTCTTTTCCCATAACATTCCCTTGCCCCAAGATAAAAATTTTAGCATCCAGATTGCCCGTACATCCAATCTTAGGAGTTAGGCCATCATCTGTTGCTGCCATATCGAAATCACTCATGATTGCAAGCAAAAGGGTAGATCTGATGAGAAAACAGGGAACGAAAAAGAGGGCGAATAAAAAGGAAATTTTTTGTGAAGTGGGGGAGAGGAAAACGAGAGGCAAATGGCAAATAATGTAAATTGCAAGGATATGAGATTTGTGATTAGGAACCTGGTAGATGTTGATGATGTCTCCCCGGCAACAGTATTTCCCCAAAGAGGAAGGGATGATATAGCGCAGTGACGGTAGGTATTTCCCTCAGTGATGAGACCAAGGTTATCGAACCAGTAGGAGAACCAAGCAACACTATGTAAACAACACCTGCACACAAATAACAAATACTCGCAACCCGACGTATTAAAGGGTTTGTCAATCCCTTTCGGGTAACGGCGCCAGAATTTGGCAAACGGATGTGAGAGAGTTGTAATAAGTTGATAGATCGAACACCAAATAAAATAAATTGCAGCAAGGTATTTTTGTATTTTTATTTAATAGATCTGAAAATAAAAGTAAAGGAAAATAGAACGCAAAGGCAAATATATTAAGGAAGAGACCCGGGGGCCGAAGTATTCACTAGTGGCTTCTCTCGAGAAAAATAGCAAACGGTGGGTGAACAAATTACTATTGAGCAATTGATAGAACTTTAAATAATCATAATGATATCCAGGAAATGATCATTATATATGCATCACGTCCAAGATTAGTACACCAACTCCTGCCCGCATCTACTAGTATTACTCCACACATCGACCACTATCCAACATCCATCTAGTGTATTAAGTTCATGGAGAAACAGAGTAATGCAATAAGAACGATGAAATGATGTAGACAAGATCTATTTATGTAGAAATAGACCCCATCTTGTTATCCTTAATGGCAATGATACATACGTGTCGGTTCCCCTTCTGTCACAGGGAGCAAGCACCGTAAGATCGAACCCATCACAAAGCACATCTTCCCAAATATCGGAGAGGAAATATGGGGCTATAAGCAATCACGCATATAAGAGATCAAAGAAGACTCAAATAACTTTCATGGATAAAAAGATAGATCTGATCATAAACTCAAAGTTCATCGGATCCCATCAAACACACCGCAAAAAGAATTACATCATATGGATCTCCAAGAGACCATTGTATTGAGAATCAAACGAGAGAGAGGAAGCCATCTAGCTACTAACTACGGACCCGTAGGTCTGCAAAGAACTACTCACACATCATCGGAGAGGCACCAATGGACATGATGAACCCCTTTGTGATGGTGTCTAGATTGGATCTGGTGTTTCTGGAACTTGCAGCGGCTGGAATTGATTTTCATTGACTCCCCTAGGGTTTCTGGAATATTGAGGTATTTATAGAGTAAAGAGGCGGTTTGGGAGGCACCTGAGGTGGGCACAATCCACCAGGGCGCGCCTGGGCCTCCAGGCGTGCCCTGGTGGGTTGTGCTCCCCTTGGAGCACCCCCCAGGCGCTTCTCCGGCCCATTGGATGTATTCTAGTCCAAAAAATCCACAATTTTTTGCTGCGTTTGGATTCCGTTTGGTATTGATTTCCTGCGATGTAAAAAACATGCAAAAAACAACAACTGGCACTCGGCACTATGTCAATAGGTTAGTACCAAAAAATGATATAAAATGACTTTAAAATGATTATAAAACATCCCAGAATGATAATATAACATCATGGAACAATCAAAAATTATAGATACGTTGGAGACGTATTAGTCTGCGCGTGGTTTTGTACAAGGGGTTACATGCAACTGAGGCAAGGCCTGTACAAAAGGGTGGTTGCCGGGCACGGCCTGACAGCCGCGCCTTACGGGTAGAACTTGCAGAGATGATAAATATTCCACGAGTTTTGCAATTGAATATCTCCGGTCTCCAGACAAACTGCGCTAGGTCTGGTGACTCATACTACCCGGTAAGGGCCTCCCCACTTCGGCGTCAACTTGTTTGTACCCATGGCGGACTGAACGCGCCTAAGGACAAGGTCGCCTACCTCAAAACACTGGGCATGAACCCTGCAGCTGTGATAGCGACACGGGGCTTTCTGGTAGAGTGCAACACACGTAGCAGCCCGGAGACGGTTCTCCTCGAGAAGCAGAGCGTCGTCACACCGGTGTTGATCCTGTGCTACTTCATCGTAGGCAAGCACTTGAGATGACACGTAAATGAGTTTCGTGAGGATAACTGCTTCTGCCCCATAGACTAGGGAGAAGGGAGTCTGCCCAGTAACTCGATTTGGTGTCGTACCGAGGGACCAAAGAACCACAGGCAGCTCGTCAATCCATCGCCTGCCGCATTTCTGCAGCTTATCAAATGTTCTTGTCTTGAGTCCTTGCAACACTTCAGCATTCACCCTCTCAGCTTGTCCATTGCTTCTGGGATGTGCAACAGAAGCAAATGAGATCCTGCTTCCGAGGGCATGAACGTATTGCATGAAGGCACCGCTCGTGAATTGGGTGTTGTTGTCAGTGTTGATCCGGGCAGGGACCCCGAAGCGGCACACCAATCCTTTCTAGAACTTGATAGCTGACTGAGCAGTCACCTTCCTCACGACTTCTACTTCCAGCCACTTTGAAAACTTGTCGATTGCAATGAACAAGAATTCAAAGCCCCCGGCAGCATGGGGTAAAGGGACGAGGATATCGAGCCCCTAGACCGAAAACGGCCATGACAAATGGATTGTCTAAAGAGCTTGGGCAGGCAGATGGATTTCCTTGGAATGGAACTGGCGGGCTTCACATTTGGTGACTAGCTTGACCGCATCTTGGAGGGCTGTGGGCCAATAAGATCCTTGCTGGTATGCTTTCCCAACCAAAGCCTTTGATCCAATGTGGGAGCCGCACATGCCTTTGTGTATTTGTGCCAGCAGTTCCTTTCCTTCTTCCCGGCAAATGCACTTCAATTTCACACTGTTGGGCCTTCTTCTGTATATTGTGTCATCGACGAACTGATACATACTGGCCCTCCAGGCTACTCTTTCAGTTTCTTCTTGCTCTTCGAGAAGTTCTCTGGTTTGGAGGAAATGAACTATGTGCCTTGCCCAAGTTGGAGCCTAGGGCTCGGTAACGAGGACTAGCGGCACCTCCTCCTTCGTGAGAGTGCACCCCTTGACCATGAGGACCGGTGTTCTAGTGGGAGGGGGTGGCTCAACAACCGAAGGGGGGTTGTTCCCGTCAATCTCTCTGTCAAGAACCCCGGGAGGCTCTATCGGGAGAGGCTTGCCGGAGTCCAGTTTCCTCCTCTTCCGGGCCATTGTTCCTGGGGATACGGAGGGTTGAGTACGGTCTCCTGGTTCCATAGGATGCTTTTGCGCAGGGCACTTTGACATATGATCAACAATGCTATTTTCCGCACAGGGTACGTGCTCTGTTTGCAATCCGTCAAAGCGCCCCTCTAGTCTTTTCACTTTCTTAACGTATGCCTCCATCAATGGACTTTGGTAATCCTTTTTGTCTTGTCTCACCACGAATTGTGAATCTCTTCGGATGATCAGCTTCTTGATCCCCAATTCTCTTGCAATCATGAGCCCGGCAAGGAGCCCCTAATACTCTGCAGTATTGTTGGTCCCCTCTTCCCGGGGAAAATGCATCTGGACAACGTACTTAAGGTGCTTTCTAGTGGTAGCAAAGAGAAGCACGCCAACCCCCGCACCTTGTAGGGATAAGGCACCATCAAAATACACGATCCATTCTTGGGATGCTTCCTTGCTGGGAATAACTGTCTCCAGTACCTCTTCATCAAGGGTTGGCGTCCATTCTGCAATAAACTCTGCGAATGCCCTGCTCTGAATTGTTGATGTGCTTTCAAACTTCAAGACAAAGCTGGATAACTCCAATGCCCACTCCACTATTCTGCCGGTAGCCTCAGGGTTTCGGAGTATGCTTTGCAAAGGGAAGAGGGTGACAACGGTGATCTCGTGGGCTTGGAAGTAGTGGCGCAGTTTCCTTGAGGCCATGACAAGGCGAAAAATCAACTTTTGCACAACAGAGTACCTGGATCTAGCCCCCTGCAATAGGGAGCTGACGAAGTACACTGGGCGCTGCACCACTTTCTTCCTTGCCGCGTCCTTGTGGTTGCCTCCGTTGTCGTGCTCTCCTTTGTCTTGGTCCACGTCTGGCCTTGCCGGGCTGTGCCCATTCTTTTGGCCGGAAGGGACACTGGCTGAGGCTACTGCCTCTTCCACTTCCCACTGCGCCACTAGTGTTGCACTAACCACTTGATTAGTTGCCGCCAGATATAGCAGCAACGGCTCTCGTGGTTTGGGAGCAACCAAAGTGGGCACATAAGACAAGTAGGTCTTCAAATCTTGCAGTGTTGCATCTGCTTATGGATTCCACTTCATGGGCCCTACCTTCTTCAAGATTTTGAAGAACGGCAAGGCACGCTCGCAGACTTGGAGATGAATCTGCTGAGCGTGCATTGGTACAACGACGTGCTAAACAAACGGTTTTTAACCCCTTTCTGCGACGGCATTTGGAACTGTCGCCAAGTAAGTGTGTGCGATAGGGTGTCCTTCCCACACGACCCAGAAATCGTCGGGGATAGGCCCTCCCGGGACCCAGGCTGGGGCCGTGTGCGATCGGGCGAGGCATCGAAACCCAATCATTTCCGTAGGTATGTACATCCCACACGGTAATCCGAGAAAATCATTTCCGTATGTATGTACATCCCACATGGTGAATCCCAGAAAAACATTTCCGTAGGTATGTATATCACACACAATCAATCCAAGGAATTCGTTTATGTTCTTATGTAGATCCCACACAATCAATCCAGGGAAAACGTTTCCGCCGTATGTATATCCCACACAGTTCTTTGTGTGGAAACGTTTGTGCAAGGTGGCCTAACACAAACAGTTCACTGCCGGAAGCCATGTGTGATTGTTAGTTGATCAAACATGCCTACTTTCTAGAAACCATGTGGGTTGTTTGAGTTCATCGCCCACGGTGTTGTCTAAGTAACCGTCTGCAATAGAAAAGCCCAATAAGTAGGGTAATTAGCCTATTATTGATAATCCATGTACTAATCAAACTGATATTTCTTATAAAACACGCCAGATATTTCATATCCGTATAAAAGCAACCAGGATTTCATAATCGAATTACATCAGATAGCATTGGCACTCAGTTACGCCATTACACAACAGCACCAAGTTTCACATGCAGCATCAAAAACCTTTGGAAAGTAGCATCATACACGGTAAATAGATAGATGAATCTCATCTGGGAAACTGCAGAAGCGGAAGGAAAATATTGAGCCTTCAGTGATGTTGAATGTCCTTGCAACTTTAGGCCAGTGGCTATGGACAATTGCCCGCCCAACCTTCGTCCTCTTCAGCAAGGGTTCAATATTGTACCGTGGGTGTTGAATGAATACCTTCCTCGCCTCTTGACCATGCAGGTGGTTTGAGAGGTAATCATCGGTGAACTGCTTTGAAAAGTACTGAAAACAAAGCTATGCATAAGTCGCTATTGTAAATTTTGAAATGGCGCAAGGGGTAAAAGCAAGCTAAAAGAGTTGGTACCATCCTATAGTTGACTGATGTCTTCTTCATTGTGCAAACAAAGATCTTGTTGTTATTCGTCGCAAGTTTCTTCATCCTAACAATCTTTCTGAGTTTCTTGACTGGACTGGTATTCATGGACATCTCATTTGCCCATATGCAAAATGGCTCGAACAGTGGGTCTAAGCCTCTGACAGGAAGACCTACATGTGCAAGACCAAATTGTAAGAAACCTAAATATTAGAATGATTCCTGCAACTGCACAATAATGTGCTATTATCCAAAGGACCCTGCTTGAATAAACCTCGATAGTAAATCGCAGTGTCTCCCATTGTTTCCCTACAACACACATAAGGAAGATCTTGATCATGTTAACTAAGAGTTGTCATACTATTAGTAGAATATGTATTGAGTACAGCCAAATTCGATTGATGTCACATGCATAACAATACAAAATTGTATCCACAGCAAATGAAAATCAAATTGCAAAATTGAACCAAACAGTTAAATGGACAGCAGACCAAATGAACCAAAATAGTTAACTGATCACGACATTCCAGAATAGAAACATGTACTAGAAGATAAGACAGTTAACAAAACAAAGAATGCTTGAGAATAGTACTACGAAATGTAGCAATTGTTGGACCAAAGTGTTAACTGAACATTACATTCCAGAGGACCAAACTGTTAAATGAACATCAGATTGCATATTAACATTATAGAGGACAAATCAATAGAAGGCACTAGCGGTGGCCTCGAGAAAACATCACGAACTGTATTTTAAAGTAGGGACAACCGCGTGGCAGTGTCGACGGTGGCCTCGAAGACGAGGTGCTCGTCCAAGATCTGGTGGTCGACATGCATGGCAGCCATAGCGACCTCGTTGTCGCATGCGGTCGCATGCTACTCAACTCCATGTTATACTGCGTGTAAAATGGCTGTGGGCAGCGCTTAATTGGAGGAGGGGGCAGTGATTTCAGTGGAAGGTGTCGCTCCATCGGTTGGGGCATGTGGGACGGGAAAGGAGGAGGATGGTGTGGGTGGGGTGTGGATTACCTAACTATATCGACGAGGCCGCGCAGCAAGAAGAAGGGTCGGCAGCGAGGAGGTCGCGCAGCAAGAAGAAGGGTCGTCGGAGAGGAGTGATACATCTCCAACGTATCTATAATTTTTTTATTGTCCCATGCTATTATATTATCTATTTTGGATGTTTAATGGGCTTTAATATGCACTTTTATACTATTTTGGGACTAACCTATTAACCGGAGGCCCAATGCCAGTTGCTGTTTTTTTGCCTATTTCAGTGTTTCGCAGAAAAGGAATATCAAATGGAATCCAAACGGAACGAAACCTTCACGAGGATCTTTTTTGGAACAAATGCAATCCAGGAGACTTGGAGTGGAGGTCAAGGAAGCAACTGTTGGGTTTTGTAGTAATTTCAAAAAATTTCCTACGCACACGCAAGATCATGTGATGCATAGCAACGAGGGGGAGAGTGTTGTCTACGTACCCAACGCAGACCGACTGCGGAAGCGATGACACGACGTAGAGGAAGTAGTCGTACGTCTTCACGATCCAACCGATCAAGCACTAAAACTACGGCACCTCCGAGTTCGAGCACACGTTCAGCTCGATGACGATCCCCGGACTCCGATCCAGCAAAGTGTCGGGGAAGAGTTCCGTCAGCACGACGGTGTGGTGACGATCTTGATGTACTACAGCAGCAGGGCTTCGCCTAAACTCCGCTACAGTATTATCGAGGTATACGGTGGCAGGGGGCACCGCACACGGCTAAGGAATAGATCTCAAGGATCAACTTGTGTGTCTAGAGGTGTCCCCTGCCTCCGTATATAAAGGAGTAGAGGGGGGGAGGCTGGCCGGCCAAGGAGGGAGGCGCGGGAGGAGTCCTACTCCTTCCGGGAGTAGGACTCCCCTCCAATCCTATTCCAACTAGGATTCCCCAAAGGGGGAAAGAGGGAGAGGGGGGCCGGCCACCTTCTCCTAGTCCTAATAGGACTAGGGGAGGGGGAAGTGGCGCAGCCACCTTGGGCTGCCCCTTTCTCCTTTCCACTAAGGCCCATGAAGGCCCATATGGCTCCCGGGGGGTTCCGGCAACCTCCCGGTAACCCGGTAAAATCCCGATTTCACCCGGAACACTTCCGATGTCCAAACATAGGCTTCTAATATAGCAATCTTTACGTCTCGACCATTTCGAGACTCCTAGTCATGTCTGTGATCACATCCGGGACTCAGAACAACCTTCGGTACATCAAAATGCATAAACTCATAATGAAACTGTCATCGTAACCTTAAGCGTGCGGACCCTACGGGTTCGAGAACAATGTAGACATGACCGATACATGTCTCCGGTCAATAACCAATAGCGGGACCTGGATGCCCATATTGGCTCCTACATATTCTACGAAGATCTTTATCAGTCAGACCGCATAACAACATACGTTGTTCCCTTCGTCATCGGTATGTTACTTGCCCGAGATTCGATCGTCGGTATCCAATACCTAGTTCAATCTCGTTACCGGCAAGTCTCTTTACTCGTTCCGTAATACATCATCTCACAACTAACATATTAGTTGTAATGCTTGCAAGGCTTATGTGATGTGTATTACCGAGAGGGCCCAGAGATACCTCTCCGACAATCGGAGTGACAAATCCTAATCTCGAAATACGCCAACCCAACATCTACCTTTGGAGACACCTGTAATGCTCCTTTATAATCACCCAGTTACGTTGTGACGTTTGGTAGCACCCAAAGTGTTCCTCCGGCAAACGGGAGTTGCATAATCTCATAGTCATAGGAACATGTATAAGTCATGAAGAAAAGCAATAGCAACATACTAAACGATCGGGTGCTAAGCTAATGGAATGGGTCATGTCAATCAGATCATTCAACTAATGATGTGACCTCGTTAATCAAATAACAACTCTTTGTCTATGGTTAGGAAACATAACCATCTTTGATTAACGAGCTAGTCAAGTAGAGGCATACTAGTGACACTTTGTTTGTCTATGTATTCACACATGTATTATGTTTCCGGTTAATACAATTCTAGCATGAATAATAAACATTTATCATGATTATAAGGAAATAAATAATAACTTTATTATTGCCTCTAGGGCATATTTCCTTCAGTCTCCCACTTGCACTAGAGTCAATAATCTAGATTACACTGTAATGATTCTAACACCCATGGAGCCTTGGTGATGATCATGTTTTGCTCGTGGAAGAGGCTTAGTCAACGGGTCTGCAACATTCAGATCCGTATGTATCTTGCAAATCTCTATGTCTCCCACCTGGACTAGATCCCGGATGGAATTGAAGCGTCTCTTGATGTGTTTGGTCCTTTTGTGAAATCTGGATTCCTTTGCCAAGGCAATTGCACCAGTATTGTCACAAAAGATTTTCATTGGACCCGATGCACTAGGTATGACACCTAGATCGGATATGAACTCCTTCATCCAGACTCCTTCGTTCGCTGCTTCCGAAGCAGCTATGTACTCCGCTTCACATGTAGATCCCGCTACGACGCTTTGTTTAGAACTGCACCAACTGACAGCTCCACCGTTTAATGTAAACACGTATCTGGTTTGCGATTTAGAATCGTCCGGATCAGTGTCAAAGCTTGCATCAACGTAACCTTTTACGGTGAGCTCTTTGTCACCTCCATATACGAGAAACATATCCTTAGTCCTTTTCAGGTATTTCAGGATGTTCTTAACCGCTGTCCAGTGATCCACTCCTGGATTACTTTGGTACCTCCCTGCTAAACTTATAGCAAGGCACACATTAGGTCTGGTACACAGCATTGCATACATGATAGATCCTATGGCTGATGCATAGGGAACATCTTTCATATTCTCTCTATCTTCTGCAGTGGTCGGGCATTGAGTCTTACTCAACTTCACACCTTGTAACACAGGCAAGAATCCTTTCTTTGCTTGATCCATTTTGAATTTCTTCAAAATCTTGTCAAGGTATGTGCTTTGTGAAAGTCCAATTAAGCGTCTTGATCTATCTCTATAGAACTTAATGCCTAATATGTAAGCAGCTTCACCAAGGTCTTTCATTGAAAAACTTTTATTCAAGTATCCTTTTATGCTATCCAGAAATTCTATATCATTTCCAATCAGCAATATGTCATCCACATATAATATTAGAGATGCTACAGAGCTCCCACTCACTTTCTTGTAAATACAGGCTTCTCCGAAAGTCTGTATAAAACCAAATGCTTTGATCACACTATCAAAGCGTTTATTCCAACTCCGAGAGGCTTGCACCAGTCCATAAATGGATCGCTGGAGCTTGCACACTTTGTTAGCTCCCTTTGGATCGACAAAACCTTCCGGTTGCATCATATACAACTCTTCTTCCAGAAATCCATTCAGGAATGCAGTTTTGACATCCATCTGCCAAATTTCATAATCATAAAATGCGGCAATCGCTAACATGATTCGGACGGACTTAAGCATCGCTACGGGTGAGAAGGTCTCATCGTAGTCAATCCCTTGAACTTGTTGAAAACCTTTTGCGACAAGTCGAGCTTTGTAGACAGTAACATTACCATCAGCGTCAGTCTTCTTCTTAAAGATCCATTTATTCTCAATTGCTTGCCGATCATCGGGCAAGTCAACCAAAGTCCATACTTTGTTCTCATACATGGATCCCATCTCAGATTTCATGGCTTCAAGCCACTTTGCGGAATCTGGGCTCACCATCACTTCTTCATAGTTCGTAGGTTCATCATGATCTAGTAGCATGACTTCCAGAACTGGATTACCGTACCACTCTGGTGCAGATCTTACTCTGGTTGATCTACGAGGTTCAGTAGTATCTTGTTCTGAAGTTTCATGATCATTATCATTAGCTTCCTCACTTATTGGTGTAGGTGTCGCAGAAACAGTTTTCTGTGATGTACTACTTTCCAACAAGGGAGCAGGTACAGTTACCTCGTCAAGTTATACTTTTCTCCCACTCACTTCTTTCGAGAGAAACTCCTTCTCAAGAAAGTTTCCGAATTTAGCAACAAAAGTCTTGCCTTCGGATCTGTGATAGAAGGTGTATCCAATAGTTTCTTTTGGATATCCTATGAAGACACATTTCTCCGATTTGGGTTCGAGCTTATCAGGTTGAAGCTTTTTCACATAAGCATCGCAGCCCCAAACTTTCAGAAACGACAACTTTGGTTTCTTGCCAAACCATAGTTCATAAGGCGTCGTCTCAACGGATTTTGATGGTGCCCTGTTTAACGTGAATGCGGCCGTCTCTAGAGCGTATCCCCAAAATGATAGCGGTAAATCAGTAAGAGACATCATAGATCGCACCATATCTAGTAAAGTACGATTACGACGTTCGGACACACCATTACACTGTGGTGTTCCGGGTGGCGTGAGTTGCGAAACTATTCCACAGTTTTTCAAATGTACACCAAACTCATAACTCAAATATTCTCCTCCACGATCAGATCGTAGAAACTTTATTTTCTTGTTACGATGATTTTCAACTTCACTCTGAAATTCTTTGACCTTTTCAAATGTTTCAGACTTATGTTTCATTAAGTAGATATATCCATATCTGCTTAAATCATCTGTGAAGGTGAGAAAATAACGATATCCTCCACGAGCCTCAATATTCATCGGACCACATACATCGGTATGTATGATTTCCAACAAATCTGTTGCTCTCTCCATAGTACCGGAGAACGGTGTTTTAGTCATCTTGCCCATGAGGCACGGTTCGCAAGTACCAAGTGATTCATAATCAAGTGGTTCCAAAAGTCCATCAGTATGGAGTTTCTTCATGCGCTTTACACCGATATGACCTAAACGACAGTGCCACAAATAAGTTGCACTTTCATTATCAACTCTGCATCTTTTGGCTTCAACATTATGAATATGTGTATTACTACTATCGAGATTCAATAAAAATAGACCACTCTTCAAGGGTGCATGACCATAAAAGATATTACTCATATAAATAGAACAACCATTATTCTCTGATTTAAATGAATAACCGTCTCGCATTAAACAAGATCCAGATATAATGTTCATGCTCAACGCTGGCACCAAATAACAATTATTTAGGTCTAATATTAATCCCGAAGGTAGATGTAGAGGTAGCGTGCCGACCGCGATCACATCGACTTTGGAACCGTTTCCCACGCGCATCGTCACCTCGTCCTTAGCCAATCTTCGCTTAATCCGTAGCCCCTGTTTCGAGTTGCAAATATTAGCAACAGAACCAGTATCAAATACCCAGGTGCTACTGCGATCATTAGTAAGGTACACATCAATAACATGTATATCACATATACCTTTGTTCACCTTGCCATCCTTCTTATCCGCCAAATACTTGGGGCAGTTCCGCTTCCAGTGACCAGTCTGCTTGCAGTAGAAGCACTCAGTTTCAGGCTTAGGTCCAGACTTGGGTTTCTTCTCTTGAGCAGCAACTTGCTTGCCGTTCTTCTTGAAGTTCCCCTTCTTCTTCCCTTTGCCCTTTTTCTTGAAACTAGTGGTTTTGTTAACCATCAACACTTGATGCTCCTTTTTGATTTCTACCTCCGCAGCTTTCAGCATTGCGAAGAGCTCGGGAATAGTCTTGTTCATCCCTTGCATATTATAGTTCATCATGAAGCTCTTGTAGCTTGGTGGCAGTGATTGGAGAATTCTGTCAATGACGCAATCATCTGGAAGATTAACTCCCAATTGAATCAAGTGATTATTATACCCAGACATTTTGAGTATATGCTCACTGACAGAACTGTTCTCCTCCATCTTGCAGCTATAGAACTTATTGGAGACTTCATATCTCTCAATCCGGGCATTTGCTTGAAATATCAACTTCAACTCCTGGAACATCTCATATGCTCCATGACGTTCAAAACGTCGTTGAAGTCCAGATTCTAAGCCGTAAAGCATGGCACACTGAACTATCGAGTAGTCATCAGCTTTGCTCTGCCAGACGTTCATAACATCTGGTGTTGCTCCAGCAGCAGGCCTGGCACCCAGCGGTGCTTCCAGGACGTAATTCTTCTATGCAGCAATGAGGATAATCCTCAAGTTACGGACCCAGTCCATGTAATTGCTACCATCATCTTTCAACTTTGCTTTCTCAAGGAACGCATTAAAATTCAACAGAACAACAGCACGAGCCATCTATCTACAATCAACATAAACAAGCAAGATACTATCAGGTACTAAGTTCATGATAAATTTGAGTTCAATTGATCATATTACTGAAGAACTCCCACTTAGATAGACATCCCTCTAATCCTCTAAGTGATCACGTGATCCGAATCAACTAAACCATGTCCGATCATCACGTGAGATGGAGTAGTTTCATCGGTGAACATCATTATGTTGATCATATCTACTATATGATTCATGCTCGACCTTTCGATCTCCGTGTTCCGAGGCCATATCTGTATATGCTTGGCTCGTCAAGTATAACCTGAGTATTCCGCGTGTGCAACTGTTTTGCACCCGTTGTATTTGAACGTAGAGCCTATCACACCCGATCATCACGTGGTGTCTCAGCACGAAAAACTTTCGCAACGGTGCATACTCAGGGAGAACACTTCTTGATAATTTAGTGAGAGATCATCTTATAATGCTACCGTCAATCAAAGCAAGATAAGATGCATAAAAAGATAAACATCACATGCAATCAATATAAGTGATATGATATGGCCATCATCATCTTGTGCTTGTGATCTCCATCTCCGAAGCACCGTCATGATCACCATCGTCACCGGCGTGACACCTTGATCTCCATCGTAGCATCGTTGTCGTCTCGCCAATCTTATGCTTCCATGACTATCACTACCGTTTAGTAATAAAGTAAAGCATTACATCGCGATTGCATTGCATACAATAAAGCGACAACCATATGGCTCCTGCCAGTTGCCGATAACTCGGTTACAAAACATGATCATCTCATACAATAAAATTCAGCATCATGCTTTGACCATATCACATCACAACATGCCCTGCAAAAACAAGTTAGACGTCCTCTACTTTGTTGTTGCAAGTTTTACGTGGCTGCTACGGGCTTAAGTAAGAACCAGTCTCACCTACGCATCAAAACCACAACGATAGTTTGTCAAATAGACTCCGTTTTAACCTTCGCAAGGACCGGGCGTAGCCATACTTGGTTCAACTAAAGTTGGAGAGACAGTCGCCCGCAAGCCATCTCTGTGCAAAGCACGTCGAGGGAACCGGTCTCGCGTAAGCGTACGCGTAAGGTTGGTCCGGGTCGTCTCGTCCAACAATACCGCCGAACCAAAGTATGACATGCTGGTAGGCAGTATGACTTGTATCGTCCACAACTCACTTGTGTTCTACTCGTGCATATAACATCAACATAAATAACCTAGGCTCTGATACCACTGTTGGGTTTCGTAGTAATTTCAAAAAATTTCCTGCGCACACGCAAGATCATGTGATGCATAGCAACGAGGGGGAGAGTGTTGTCTACGTACCCAACGCAGACCGACTGCGGAAGCGATGACACGACGTAGAGGAAGTAGTCGTACGTCTTCACGATCCAACCGATCAAGCACCGAAACTACGGCACCTCCGAGTTCGAGCACACCTTCAGCTCGATGACGATCCCCGGACTCCGATCCAGCAAAGTGTCGGGGAAGAGTTCCGTCAGCACGACGGCGTGGTGACGATCTTGATGTACTACAGCAGCAGGGCTTCGCCTAAACTCCGCTACAGTATTATCGAGGTATACGGTGGCAGGGGGCACCGCACACGGCTAAGGAATAGATCTCAAGGATCAACTTGTGTGTCTAGAGGTGTCCCCTGCCTCCGTATATAAAGGAGTAGAGGGGGGGAGGCTGGCCGGCCAAGGAGGGAGGCGCAGGAGGAGTCCTACTCCCGGAAGGAGTAGGACTCCCCTCCAATCCTATTCCAACTAGGATTCCCAAAGGGGGAAAGAGGGAGAGGGGGGCCGACCACCTTCTCCTAGTCCTAATAGGACTAGGGGAGGGGGAAGTGGCGCAGCCACCTTGGGCTGCCCCTTTCTCCTTTCCACTAAGGCCCATGAAGGCCCATATGGCTCCCGGGGGGTTCCGGCAACCTCCCGGTAACCCGGTAAAATCCCGATTTCACCCGGAACACTTCCGATGTCCAAACATAGGCTTCCAATATATCAATCTTTACGTCTCGACCATTTCGAGACTCCTCGTCATGTCCGTGATCACATCTGGGACTCCGAACAACCTTCGGTACATCAAAATGCATAAACTCATAATGAAACTGTCATCGTAACCTTAAGCGTGCGGACCCTACGGGTTCGAGAACAATGTAGACATGACCGAGACATGTCTCCGATCAATAACCAATAGCGGGACCTGGATGCCCATATTGGCTCCTACATATTCTACGAAGATCTTTATCGGTCAGACCGCATAACAACATACGTTGTTCCCTTTGTCATCGGTATGTTACTTGCCCGAGATTCGATCGTCGGTATCCAATACCTAGTTCAATCTTGTTACCGGCAAGTCTCTTTACTCGTTCCGTAATACATCATCTCAAAACTAACATATTAGTTGTAATGCTTGCAAGGCTTATGTGATGTGTATTACCGAGAGGGCCCAGAGATACCTCTCCGACAATCGGAGTGACAAATCCTAATCTTGAAATGCGCCAACCCAACATCTACCTTTGGAGACACCTGTAATGCTCCTTTATAATCACCCAGTTACGTTGTGACGTTTGGTAGCACCCAAAGTGTTCCTCCGGCAAACAGGAGTTGCATAATCTCATAGTCATAGGAACATGTATAAGTCATGAAGAAAAGCAATAGCAACATACTAAACGATCGGGTGCTAAGCTAATGGAATGGGTCATGTCAATCAGATCATTCAACTAATGATGTGACCTCGTTAATCAAATAACAACTCTTTGTCTATGGTTAGGAAACATAACCATCTTTGATTAACGAGCTAGTCAAGTAGAGGCATACTAGTGACACTTTGTTTGTCTATGTATTCACACATGTATTATGTTTCCGGTTAATACAATTCTAGCATGAATAATAAACATTTATCATGATTATAAGGAAATAAATAATAACTTTATTATTGCCTCTAGGGCATATTTCCTTCAGCAACAAGACGGCCACGAGGTAGGGCGGCGCGCCCAGGGGGCAGGCACGCCCCCCACCCTCGTGGGCCCCTCTTAGCTCCACTGACCTACTTCCTTTGCCTATATATACTCTTATACCATAAAAACATCCAGGGGAGCCACGAAACCACTTTTCCACCGCCGCAACCTTCGGTACCCGTGAGATCCCATCTGGGGACCTTTTCTCGTGATCTGCCAGAGGGGGATTAGATCACGAAGGGCTTCTACATCAACACCATAGCATCTCCGATGATGTGTGAGTAGTTTACCACAGACCTTCGGGTCCATAGTTATTAGCTAGATGGCTTCTCTCTCTCTCTTGCTCTTTAGTTCTCAATACAAAGTTCTCCTCGATGTTCTTGGAGATCTATTCGATGTAATTCTTTTTTCGGTGTGTTTGTCAAGATCAGATGAATTGTGGGTTTATGAATTTGATTATCTATGAACAATATTTGATTCTTCTCTGAATTCTTATACGCATGATTTGATATCTTTGCAAGTCTCTTCAAATTATCAATTTGGTTTGGCCTACTAGATTGATCTTTCTTGTAATGGAAGAAGTGCTTAGCTTTGGGTTCAATCTTGCGGTGTCCTTTCCCAGTAACAGCAGGGGCAGCAAGGCATGTATTGTATTGTTTCCATCGAGGATAAAAAGATGGGGTTTATATCATATTGCTTGAGTTTATCCCTCTACATCATGTCATCTTGCCTAATGCGTTACTCTATTCTTATGAACTTAATACTCTAGATGCATGCTGGATAGCGGTCGATGTGTGGAGTAATAGTAGTAGATGCAGAATCGTTTCGGTCTACTTGACACGGACGTGATGTCTATGTTCATGATCATGCCTAGATATCATCATAACTATGCGCTTTTATACCAATTGCTCGACAGTAATTTGTTCACCCACCGTAATATATGCTCTTGAGAGAAGCCACTAGTGAAACCTATGGCCCCCAGGTCTACTTTACATCATATTAGTTTCCTGTCAACTAGCCAATTATGTCGCCGTTTATTTCGCAATCTTTACTTTTCAATCTATACAACAAAAATACCAAAAATATTTATCTTATTATCTTTATCAGATCTCACTTTTGCAAGTGGCCGTGAAGGGATTGACAACCCCTTTTTCGCGTTGGTTGCAAGGTTCTTATTTGTTTGTGCAGGTACTAGGCGACTTGCGTGTAGTCTCCTACTGGATTGATACCTTGGTTCTCAAAAACTGAGGGAAATACTTACACTACTTTGCTGCATCGCCCTTTCCTCTTCAAGGGAAAACCAATAATGCTCAAGATGTAGCAAAAAGAATTTCTGGCGCCGTTGCCGGGGAGATCTACACTCAAGCCAAGACATACCAAGTACCCATCACAAACTCTTATCCCTCGCATTACATTATTTGCCATTTGCCTCTTGTTTTCCTCTCCCCCACTTCACCCTTGTCGTTTTATTCGCCTCTTTTCCGTTCGCCCTTTTTCCGTTCGCCTTCTTTCGCTTGTCTCTTGTGTGCCTGCTTGCCCTGATGGACTTGCCTAGAAGCGTTGATCCTAACCTTAGACGGTTGGAAGAAATTGAGAACAATGTTAGAAGCTTTATGTCTTTGCAATTTGAGCATAATAATTTCTTCAGAAACGGGCTTAAGGAACAAAAAAGTTCTATGGAGTATATAAATAAAGAGCTCGATGATATGGCCAAAGAATTTTATGGGTTGAAATCTCAGTTTGCTCATCTTGAAAATTTAGTGGTTCAAATTTCGGATAAGCAAGCCACCTTAGTTAATAAGATTGCCGCTAAACCGAATGATCTACATAATAATGATGATGAATATCTAAAAGTGATTGGCGTGTCTCCTATTAAATCTTTGTTTGCCAATATGAATCTTGATAAAGATGGGATTGGAGATGAGTCAACTTTATTTAGAAGGCGTCCCAATGATTCAGAGTTTTTAGATCTTGATGCAAAAATTGGTAAAAGTGGGAATAAAGAGGTCAAAACTTTACATAGCAATGAACCCACTATTTTGGATTTCAAGGAATTTAATTATGATAATTGCTCTTTGATAGATTGTATTTCCTTGTTGCAATCTGTATTAAATTCTCCTCATGCTTATGATCAAAATAAAGCTTTTACCAAACACATCGTTGATGCTTTAATGCAATCCCATAAAGAAAAGCTTGAACTAGAAGTTTCTATCCCTAAAAAACTTTATGATGAGTGGGAACCTACTATTAATATTAAGATTAAAGATTATGAATGCTCTTTATGTGATATGGGTGCTAGTGTTTCCACAATTCCAAAAACTTTGTGTGATGTGCTAGGTTTCTGTGAATTTGATGATTGCTTTTTAAATTTGCATCTTGCGGATTCCACCATTAAGAAACCTATGGGTAGGATTAATGATGTTATTATTGTGCAAATATGAATTATGTGCCCGTAGATTTCATTGTTCTTGGTATAGATTGCAATCCTACATGTCCTATTATTCTTGGTAGACCTTTCCTTAGAATGATTGGTGCAATTATTGACATGAAAGAAGGAAATATTAGATTCCCATTTCCATTAAGGAAAGGCATGGAACAATTTCCTAGAAAGAAAATTAAATTACCTTATGAATCTGTTACAAGAGCCACATATGGATTGCATACCAAGGATGACAATACTTAGATCTATTCTTGTTTTTATGCCTAGCTAGGGGCGTTAAACGACAGCGCTTGTTGGGAGGCAACCCAATTTTATTTTTGTTCCTTGATTTTTGTTCCTGTTTAGTAATAAATAAACCATCTATCCTCTATTATGATTGTGTTTTCTATGTTTTAATTAGTGTTTGTGCCAAGTAAAGCCTTTAGGATCTTCTTGGGTGATTGTTATTTGATCTTGCTGAAAAAACAGAAAGTATGCGCTCACGAGAATAATTTTCATTTTTTTACCAGAGAGCGATAAAAGCCCAATTCCAATAGCAGTCGATCAATATAAAAATTATTTAGGACGTCCTAATTTATCAGGATATTTGGAGTTACAGAAGTATTCAAAACCTACAGATTGCTACAGACTGCTCTGTTTTTGACAGATTCTGTTTTTCGTGTGTTGTTTGCTTATTTTGATGAATATGGCTAGTAACGGGGGGTATGAACCATAGAGAAGTTGGAATACAGTAGGTTTAACACCAATATAAAAAATAATTAGTTCATTACAGTACCTTAAAGTGGTGGTTTGTTTTCTTATACTAACGAAGCTCATGAGATTTTCTGTTGAGTTTTGTGTTGTGAAGTTTTCAAGTTTTTGGGTAAAGATTTGATGGATTTTGGAACAAGGAGTGGCAAGAGCATAAGCTTCGGGATTCCCAAGGTACCCCAAGGTAAAATTAAAGGACAACCAAAAGCCTAAGCTTGGGGATGCCCCGGAAGGCATCCCCTCTTTCGTCTTCGTCTATCGGTAACTTTACTTGAGGCTATATTTTTATTCACCACATGATATGTGTTTTGCTTGGAGCGTCTTGTATGATTTGAGTATTTTCTTGTTAGTTTACCACAATCATCCTTGCTGTACACACCCTTTTGGAGAGACACACATGAATCGGAATTTATTAGAATACTCTATGTGCTTCACTTACATCTTTTGAGCTAGATAATTTTGCTCTAGTGCTTCACTTATATCTTTTTAGAGCACGGCGTTGGTTTTATTTTATAGAAATTATTGATCTCTCATGCTTCACTTATATTATTTTGAGAGTCTTTTAGAACAGCATGGTAATTTGCTTTGGTTATGAAATTAGTCCCAATATGATAGGCATCCAAGATGGGTGTAATAAAAACTTCCATATAAAGTGCATTGAATACTATGAGAAGTTTGATACTTGATGATTGTTTTGAGATATGAAGATGGTAATATTAGAATCATGCTAGTTGAGTAGTTGTGAATTTGAGAGATACTTGTGTTAAAGTTTGTGATTCCTGTAGCATGCACGTATGGTGAACCGTTATGTGATGAAGTCGGAGCATGATTTATTTATTGATTGTCTTCCTTATGAGTGGCGGTCAGGAACGAGAGATGGTCTTTTCCTACCAATCTATCCCCCTAGGAGCATGCGTGTAGTACTTTGTTTCGATAACTAATAGATTTTTGCAATAAGTATGTGAGTTCTTTATAACTAATGTTGAGTCCATGGATTATACGCACTCTCACCATTCCACCATTGCTAGCCTCTCTAGTACCGCGCAACTTTCGCCGGTACCATAAACCCACCATATACCTTCCTCAAAACAGCCACCATACCTACCTACTATGGCATTTCCATAGCCATCCCGAGATATATTGCCATGCAACTTTCCATCATTTTGTTTATTATGACACGCTCCATCATTGTCATATTGCTTTGCATGATCATCTAGTTGACATCGTATTTATGGCAAAGCCACCGTTCATAATAATTTCATACATGTCACTCTTGATTCATTGCACATCCTGGTACACTGCCGGAGGCATTCACATAGTCATATTTTGTTCTAAGTATCGAGTTGTAATTCTTGAGTTGCAAGTAAATAAAAGTGTGATGATTTTCATTATTAGAGCATTGTCCCATGTGAGGAAAGGATGATGGAGACTATGATTCACCCACAAGTCGGGATGAGATTCCGAATGAAAAATAAAAAAATGAGAGAAAAAGAGAGAAGGGGCAATGCTACTATCCTTTTTCCACACTTGTGCTTCAAAGTAGCACCATGATCTTCATGATAGAGAGTCTCCTATTTTGTCAGTTTCATATACTAGTGGGAATTTTTAATTATAGAACTTGGCTTGTATATTCCAATGATGCCCTAGGTCTTTGTGAGCAAGCAAGTTGGATGCACACCCACTTAGTTTCTTTTTGAGCTTTCATATACTTATAGCTCTAGTGCATCTGTTGCATGGCAATCCCTACTCACCCACATTGATATCTATTGATGGGCATCTCCATAGCCCGTTGATATGCCTAGTTGATGTGAGACTATCTTCTCCTTTTTGTCTTCTCCACAACCACCATTCTATTCCACCTATAGTGCTATATCCATGGCTCAAGCTCATGTATTGCGTGAAAGTTGAAAAAGTTTGAGAACATGAAAAGTATGAAACAATTGCTTGGCTTGTCATCGGGGTTGTGCATGATTTAAATATTTTGTGTGATGAAGATAGAGCATAGCCAGACTATATGATTTTGTAGGGATAACTTTCTTTGGCCATATTATTTTGAGAAGACATGATTACTTTATTAGTATGCTTGAAGTATTATTAGTCTTATGTCAATATTAAACTTTTGTCTTGAATCTTTCAGATCGGAATATTCATGCCACGATAAATAAAATTAAATTGAAAATTATGCTAGGTAGCATTCCACATCAAAAATTCTATTTTTATCATTTATCTACTCGAGGACGAGCAGGAATTAAGCTTGGGGATGCTAATACATCTCCAATGTATATATAATTTTTGATTGTTCCATGCTATTATATTATCTGTTTTGGATGTTTAATGGACTTTAATATGCACTTTTATATTATTTACGGGACTAACCTATTAACCTGTAACATCCCAAATTTTCTATTTGGAATGTTATACACTAGATCATATGCATATCATATTTTCTTGAATTTTGGTTGATCCTAGAAATTTCACGCAACTCAAGGACCCTCGGAGAGAGTTGGAGATTTCGTTATTTTCATATTTGAGAGTTCTCTCGAATTTTGAAAATAGGATCATTTGATTTATTTATTTTATCTTCAATAATTTTTCCGGTGTCAAAATATATGAGAGAGGGAATAATATGACTTTCCCAAATTTAGGAAAAATGAAGATATAATAAATAGATCAATTTTGCTTTCCGGTGTTTATTTGCATTTTATTTGGATAGGGAAAAATGCGCGTTTTCAAAAATTGCATTTTAGGTCCGGAGAAAAGTTCATTTTGTTTGGCTCATTTTTAGGAGTCGGGGAAAATTTACTTTAGATTTTTCGGAGTTCGTTTAGATCCCTTTTTGTTTTTTTCTGCGCGAGGAAACTATTTAAAAAAAAAATTGAGCAGCGCCTTGGGCCAAAGGCCCAAGCCAAGCCACCTACCGCCGCGCTCCCAGGCGCCAGGCGCCGAGCCAGGAGCCGGTCGGCCGCCGCCGCCTCTTGCTAGGACCGAATCCTTTTAGGATTCTAGGGCGCCCCTTGTCCCCTTTTCCTTATTTCGTTTTCTTTAGTCCTATTCCGTTTATTTTCTAGATCTTTCCTATTCCTATTCCAATTCCTTGTCCTCTACCCCAAGTAAACCCCTTCCCTCCCCAATATAAATACCCAAGCACCCCCCCTCTAAACACATCAAATCAAAGCTCTCCTCCACACCGCACCTTACCGCGCCGCCTCACCCGCGCCGCCGCCCCACACCCGCGCCGCCACCGCGCCTTGCACCGCCGCCGCGCCGCATCACACCGCGCCCTGCGTCACCGCCGCCGCGCCGCCTCACCCGCGCCGCCGCACCTTGCCGCCGCCGCCCCACACCCGCGCCGCCGCCGCACCTTGCCCACGCCGCCGCCCTACGCCGACGCCGCCGGAGCCCCGTTCACCGGAGACCTCGCCAAGGTTGCCCCGCGCTACATCTATTCTTTTTCTCGGATCGTTTTCTTCTAATCGTTCCGATTCTTTTCTTCTCTAAACCGTTCCAGTTTTCTAGATCGGTTTTTCGTTCGGTTTTTCTTCTCCGAAACCCTAGATCGGATTCGTTTTCTTCTCTGATTTAGTTGCTTTGGACCGTTCGCCGGACCGTTCGTCCTAACGAACGTGATCACCGGATTCTTCTAGGTTAACGAACGTCCGTTCGTTTAACCGTTCTTCTTTTTCTTTTCGTCGGATTTATTCCGCGATCGCGATCTCAGATCCGATCTTCTTTCTAGTCTTTCTTTTCGCTCGTTTATCGGAATCAGGTGATTCAAGCGCCTGGAGTTTCGTCTCGAAACCGCCGTTCCGTCTAATCAACTTGAACAAGCTTTTGTTATAGTAAAATTTTGACCTAGATTCAACTTGCTAGAACCGAGTTGTTTTCTTCCGCCGTTTGTTTTTCGTTCTTTCTTGCAACCGGAGTTCTTAAGTTGAACTACCTGGTTCGTTCTCTTGTTCGAGTTTTACCTGTGCATTAGATGAGTACTTATTGTATGCTTGTTGTTTGTCTGCGATAGATTACCCGGATTGCGCCGCTTGTTACTTCGAAACCCTAGGACTCGCGGATCATCAGCAAGGCAAGTAACACTTTGATCATACCTTTTCTACAACCCATGTTTTACTGCATTAGATCAATCCTCACACATTGCATGATTAGGATCTAATTAAATTGTGGGATGGGAAGTAGATGAGGTAGTACCTATTACCTGTATTATTATGAAACCTTTGGGAGTTACTTCTACGTTTGCTTATTATGCCATGCTATGCTAGTAGACGTGGATTGGGTGAGTGATATCCATGACAGATGTGAGATTGATAATCTTAATGGTTTATCTAAGGTGGCAACTTAAACACACATCTGGGTGGATTGAGGCACCTGATGTCTATCAGGACTTGCCTGTTTTTTTTTGGACCGCCACCCAGGCTCAAAGGGATCATAAGATAATTCATGCTAGAAACTTCCGTGTGCAGCCACATGCCACTCTGGGCTCTGGCATAGTTGACTAAGTTGTGCGAACTCTTACGGGGTGGACTAGCAGATGTAGGGGATGTAGGTGTACCGGTCTACCCCACATGTAAGGTGCTAGCGCTTCTGAAAGACTATGTCTCGGTCATCCGTTTCTCAAACACCATGTAGTGCGAGAAAACAAACGGAGGCGATCGAGTCATGTGGGGAAAAGTGCGCAACCTCTGCAGAGTTAACAAACTAATCATGATTAGCCGTGTCCCCGGTTATGGACAACTTGAGTATCTAGTACTTGAATATCATTGTGAATCTCAACATGTTACTTCTAATTAATGTTATTGGGTTTTAATTACTTTTAATTGGGATTGAGAATGCTGTCAACCATTCTCAATGTTTCACAACCACCATGATAGTAAATAAAATTTATTCCTTTGCAGTAGGGAAAAATTGGCTTTACGCAAAAACTGTAACCATAGAGCTTTCCACCAGCCATATATGCATATAGTATAGCTGTTTCATTCCATTACTCTCTATGTGTTACTTTGCCAGCATATTCCATGTGCTGACCCGTTTTCGGGCTGCAACGTTAATGTTGCAGACTTTTCAGACGACGATTGAGGTGCGTTTAGGTCGTGGCCCTATACTCAGTGATGCCGCTGGAGTTGATGGACCCATTTATCTTCCAAGTCTTCCGCTGTTATCTTTAAAATATGGCCTTAAGTCATATTTATTGTAATAAGTTCTTTTTCAGCCATCGATGTAATAAGTGTGTGATTGCAACTCTGCTATAAAACCTCGATGTACTGTGTGGTGTCAGCATTACTGATCCAGGGATGACACCGTAGCACAGTAGACGTGATCCATTCGGGTCAGGTCGCTACAGAGATGGTATCAGAGCACACGCTGACTGTAGGACACGACCACTAAGTTAAAGCCATAGATCACCCTTCTCTTCTCATTTTCTAACTCCTCATCCTTTCTACTCTTTTAGGATGACGCACGCGAAGATTAAGTACGCTCAACCGGATGAAGGCACACCATTTGGATTTCACCTGAAGGAAGTCACCAAGTACCTGAACATTGGATTACCAAGCTTCACGGGAACCTTCAACGCCACTCTGCCTGAAGAGGAGCGCTGGAAGATTCAAGCTCACGTTCCGGGAAGAACATTCGCGCCAATCACGAAGCCCATAGATAGTGTTTTCAATGCACCAACCTGGAGTCTAGGAAGGAGCATGGCAGCTCATATCACCATAGGACGCATTGGAGAAGTTTATCAAGAAGACCTCAAGGACACTATCTACCAGATTTGCGGACGCCGTGATGAACAATGGGAGTTAGTCAGCACCAAGAAGGATAGATCCATTGCAGCATTCATCCAGGAGTTAAACCAGCACATTCGACGCCATGAGAACCAGATGTGCAATGATATGATAGAGTTGAAGAATGCGAAGGCAAAGATCATCGAGCTAGAAGGAGAACTAAAGTCTACACGCAAGGACTACATGGACGAGATCGTAGATCTAGCAAGGCACAATTGCGATCTTAAGCAGGAGATTGAAGAACTCAAGAGGAAGTTAGCATCCCAGGAGGACGACGAGTACGTCACATGTCCGGACAACTACATCATCATCGACGACACCGATTCGGATCCAAGTGAACCCGACTTTGAAGACGAAGCTGGAGCAGATATCATGGAGTCTTCCACCGGTTCAAATTTCTAGATGACCACCAGATAGTAGTAGTATTTCCCCATGTAAACACATTATAGTCGAGCACTTTTGCGATAGTTAGACCGTTTGTAAGCCCTTGTTTGATTGATTGAAGTGAATTGTGTGCTTTTGCCTCATGTGCATATGGGTAGTGTTTTCCCTTTAGACCCCCTCTATTCTTAATTCTCGTCTTTTCTAAACCCTCAGATGCCTCCGAGACGTGACAATGGATTTCCACCGGAGCTCACTCAGTTGATCCAGCAGCAGAATCAATTGATGCAGATGTTAGTTCAGAATCAGCAGAACAAAAACAACAACCCACCACCACCACCACCTGTTGACCACTTAGCCCGTTTCCTTAGGCTGAATCCGCCGGTGTTTTCCAGTAGCACCGAGCCAATAGTAGCAGACGATTGGCTCCGCAAGATAGGAAGGGAGTTGACCACTGCAGGATGCACGGATGGTGAGAAAGTGAAGTTTGCCGCACACCAGCTTGACGGACCCGCGGCAGCATGGTGGGAGAATTTCGCAGCCACTTACCCAGTTGACACTGTCACATGGGATTTGTGGAAAAGTATAGCCTGCCCACTAGGATTCTTAAAACACCTATGCTAGTAAGCTCGCCAGGAGCAGAATACATGGTCAGACAAGGATGTTTTCAAGTACCATTGAGTATAGGAAGGCATGTATTCCCAACGGATTTAATTATTCTAGAATCCCAAGGTCTGGATGTGATTCTTGGTATGGATTGGCTGTCGATGTATGGAGGAAACATCGATTGCGCCAGTAAGACAATTTTGCTTACCACACCAGAAGGAAGAAGGATCAAGTATGTATCCCGGCATGTGCCAAACAGGACACAAGTGAATTGCTTATCAGGAGTTGTGCAGGAGGAAGTACCAGTGGTAAAGGATTTTCCTGATGTATTTCCTGAGGAATTACCAGGCATGCCACCGGATAGAGACATTGAGTTTTTGATTGAGTTATTGCCAGGTACAGGCCCAATATCGAAGCGACCGTACCGGATGCCAGCAAAGGATTTGGTGGAAATTAAGAATCAGATTAAGGAGTTATTGGATAAAGGTTACATTCGCCCAAGTTCGTCACCTTGGGGATCACCCGTACTTCTAGTGGAAAAGAAGGATGGATCATTAAGGATGGTTGTAGATTATCGGGGATTGAATGAAGTAACCATCAAAAACAAGTACCCACTGCCAATGATCAACGATCTGTTTGATCAATTGCAAGGAGCTAAAGTGTTTTCCAAGATCGATTTGCGATCAGGGTACCATCAGTTGAAGATTCGAGAGCAGGACATACCTAAGACAGCATTCACCACAAGATATGGACTGTATGAGTATACCGTTATGTCATTTGGATTGACTAACGCACCTGCCTATTTTATGAACCTGATGAACAAAGTGTTTATGGAGTTTTTGGATAAGTTCGTCGTAGTGTTCATCGATGACATTTTGGTTTATTCAAAGAATGAAGAGGAGCATAAGGAACATTTGCGTTTGGTTTTGGAGAAATTAAGGGAACATCAGTTATATGCCAAATTCAGCAAATGTGAGTTTTGGTTGAAGGAAGTTGGATTCCTCGGACACGTTATATCCGGAGAAGGTATAGCAGTTGACCCCACAAAGGTTGAGACCGTAACCGAATGGGAAGCACCAACAACAGTTGGAGAGATCCGGAGTTTTCTTGGACTCGCAGGATACTACCGGAGATTTATTGAGAATTTCTCAAAAATTGCGAAGCCTATGACGGAGTTGTTGAAGAAGGATACTAAGTTCAAATGGACTGAGGAGTGTGAGGCTAGTTTCCAGGAGTTGAAGAAACGATTGGTTACCTCACCGGTATTGATTTTGCCAGATCAGACCAAGGATTATGAGGTGTATTGCGACGCTTCACGTCGAGGACTTGGAGCAGTGCTTATGCAGGAAGGGAGAGTTGTTTCGTATGCATCACGACAACTGAAGCCTCATGAGTTGAATTATGCCACGCATGATTTGGAGTTAGCAGCCGTAGTGCATGCATTGAAAACGTGGAGACATTTCCTCATTGGAAATCATTGTGAGGTGTACACGGATCACAAGAGTTTGAAGTACATTTTCATGCAGAAGGAGTTGAACCTCCGACAGAGGAGATGGTTGGAGCTCATCAAGGATTATGACATGAGATTGCATTACCATCCCGGAAAGGCTAATGTAGTAGCTGACGCATTGAGCCGTAAGAGCCATGTCAATACCCTAGTGACGGGGAAAATACCAAAGGAATTAGCAGAAAACCTTCGTGAGCTATGTTTGGAAATAGTTCCGAAAGGCTATGTAGTAGCATTGGAGATTCAATCAACATTGATGGATAAGATCAGAGAAGCTCAGAAATCTAACAAGGAGATTGCTGCTATAAAGGAGAAACTTAGCAAAGGAAAAGCAAAGGGATTTCGTGAGGATGAGCACGACACCTTATGGTTTGAGGACCGTGTTTATGTGCCCAATGACCCGGAGATCAGGAAGTTGATTTTGCAGGAGGCACATAATTCACCATATTCGATTCACCCAGGGAATACCAAGATGTATTTGGATTTGAAGGAAACATTCTGGTGGACCGGAATGAAGAAGGATATTGCAGCGTATGTAGCAGTTTGTGACGTATGTCAGAGAGTAAAGGCAGAGCATCAGAAGCCAGCAGGATTGTTACAACCATTGCCAATACCCGAATGGAAGTGGGATAAGATAGGCATGGATTTTATCACAGGACTACCCAGGACGAAAGCAGGCTATGACTCGATATGGGTAGTAGTTGATCGTATGACGAAGGTAGCACATTTCATTCCAGTTAAGACCACTTACACCAGTGCTAAGTTGGCAAAGATATACATGACTAGAATCGTTTGTTTGCATGGAGTTCCGAGGAGTATCGTATCAGATAGAGGAACCCAATTTACCTCAAAGTTTTGGAATCAGTTGCATGAAACTTTAGGAACCAGACTAGAGTTCAGCACAGCTTTTCATCCGCAGACAGATGGACAGACCGAGAGAGTCAATCAGATTTTGGAAGATATGCTGAGAGCTTGTGCACTAGATTATGGATCAAGTTGGGACGAAAACTTACCGTACGCGGAGTTTTCTTATAACAACAGTTACCAAACCAGTTTGAAGATGGCCCCTTTCGAAGCTTTATACGGAAGGAGGTGCAGGACACCGTTGTCCTGGAACGAAGTTGGAGACCGTCAATTCTTTGGACCAGATTTGATTAAGGAGTCAGAACGGAAGGTTAAGTTGATTCGCGATAGGCTCAAGGTAGCCCAGTCCAGGCAGAAGAGCTATGCAAATTCTAAACGCAAGGAGACAGTTTACGAAACCGGAGACAGAGTTTACCTTCGAGTATCCCCACTTCGAGGAGTTAAGCGTTTTGGAGTTAAGGGAAAGTTAGCACCGCGTTTCGTTGGACCATTTAAGATCGTGAAACGTATGGGAGAAGTCGCTTATAAGTTGGAATTACCAGAAGGACTGTCAGGAGTTCATGATGTATTCCATGTTTCTCAGCTGAAGAAATGTCACGCCGAGATGGCGGAGGTACCGCTAAGAGATACAGTGCCATTAGAAGCAATTCAGTTAAAGGATGACCTAACATATGAGGAGAAGCCAGTCAAGATTCTCGATGTTGCCAGTAGAGTTACTCGCAGCAAGGTTATCAAGTTTTGCAAAGTTCAGTGGAACCACCACTCAGAAGATGAAGCCACCTGGGAGAGAGAAGAAGATTTGCTCAAAGACCACCCTCACCTATTTTCTAGCCAACCCGAATCTCGAGGGCGAGATTCATCTTAAGGGGGGTAGGTTTGTAACATCCCAAATTTTCAATTTGGAATGTTATAAACTAGATCATATGCATATCATATTTTCGTGCATTTTGGTTGATCCTAGAAATTTCACGCAACTCAAGGACCCTCGGAGAGAGTTGGAGATTTCGTTATTTTCATATTTGAGAGTTCTCTCGAATTTTGAAAATAGGATCATTTGATTTATTTATTTTATCTTCAATAATTTTTCCGGTGTCAAAATATATGAGAGAGGGAATAATATGACTTTCCCAAATTTAGGAAAAATGAAGATATAATAAATAGATCAATTTTGCTTTCCGGTGTTTATTTGCATTTTATTTGGATAGGGAAAAATGCGTGTTTTCAAAAATTGCATTTTAGGTCCGGAGAAAAGTTCATTTTGTTCGGCTCATTTTTAGGAGTCGGGGAAAATTTACTTTAGATTTTTCGGAGTTCGTTTAGATCCCTTTTTGTTTTTTTTCTGCGCGAGGAAACTATTTAAAAAAAATTGAGCAGCGCCTTGGGCCAAAGGCCCAAGCCAAGCCACCTACCGCCGCGCTCCCAGGCGCCAGGCGCCGAGCCAGGAGCCGGTCGGCCGCCGCCGCCTCTTGCTAGGACCGAATCCTTTTAGGATTCTAGGGCGCCCCCTTGTCCCCTTTTCCTTATTTCGTTTTCTTTAGTCCTATTCCATTTATTTTCTAGATCTTTCCTATTCCTATTCCAATTCCTTGTCCTCTACCCCAAGTAAACCCCTCCCCTCCCCAATATAAATACCCAAGCACCCCCCCCTTAAACACATCAAATCAAAGCTCTCCTCCACACCGCACCTTACCGCGCCGCCTCACCCGCGCCGCCGCCCCACACCCGCGCCGCCACCGCGCCTTGCACCGCCGCCGCGCCGCATCACACCGCGCCCTGCGTCACCGCCGCCGCGCCGCCTCACCCGCGCCGCCGCACCTTGCCGCCGCCGCACCTTGCCCACGCCGCCGCCCTACGCCGACGCCGCCGGAGCCCCGTTCACCGGAGACCTCGCCAAGGTTGCCCCGCGCTATATCTATTCTTTTTCTCGGATCGTTTTCTTCTAATCGTTCCGATTCTTTTCTTCTCTAAACCGTTCCGGTTTTCTAGATCGGTTTTTCGTTCGGTTTTTCTTCTCCAAAACCCTAGATCGGATTCGTTTTCTTCTCCGATTTAGTTGCTTTGGACCGTTCGCCGGACCGTTCGTCCTAACGAACGTGATCACCGGATTCTTCTAGGTTAACGAACGTCCGTTCGTTTAGCCGTTCTTCTTTTTCTTTTCGTCGGATTTATTCCGCGATCGCGATCTCAGATCCGATCTTCTTTCTAGTCTTTCTTTTCGCTTGTTTATCGGAATCAGGTGATTCAAGCGCCTGGAGTTTCGTCTCGAAACCGCCGTTCCGTCTAATCAACTTGAACAAGCCTTTGTTACAGTAAAATTTTGACCTAGATTCAACTTGCTAGAACCGAGTTGTTTTCTTCCGCCGTTTGTTTTTCGTTCTTTCTTGCAACCGGAGTTCTTAAGTTGAACTACCTGGTTCGTTCTCTTGTTCGAGTTTTACCTGTGCATTAGATGAGTACTTATTGTATGCTTGTTGTTTGTCTGCGATAGATTACCCGGATTGCGCCGCTTGTTACTTCGAAACCCTAGGACTCGCGGATCATCAGCAAGGCAAGTAACACTTTGATCATACCTTTTCTACAACCCATGTTTTACTGCATTAGATCAATCCTCACACATTGCATGATTAGGATCTAATTAAATTGTGGGATGGGAAGTAGATGAGGTAGTACCTATTACCTGTATTATTATGAAACCTTTGGGAGTTACTTCTACGTTTGCTTATTATGCCATGCTATGCTAGTAGACGTGGATTGGGTGAGTGATATCCATGACAGATGTGAGATTGATAATTTTAATGGTTTATCTAAGGTGGCAACTTAAACACACATCTGGGTGGATTGAGGCACCTGATGTCTATCAGGACTTGCCTGTTTTTTTTGGACCGCCACCCAGGCTCAAAGGGATCATAAGATAATTCATGCTAGAAACTTCCGTGTGCAGCCACATGCCACTATGGGCTCTGGCATAGTTGACTAAGTTGTGCGAACTCTTACGGGGTGGACTAGCAGATGTAGGGGATGTAGGTGTACCGGTCTACCCCACATGTAAGGTGCTAGCGCTTCTGAAAGACTATGTCTCGGTCATCCGTTTCTCAAACATCATGTAGTGCGAGAAAACAAACGGAGGCGATCGAGTCATGTGGGGAAAAGTGCGCAACCTCTGCAGAGTTAACAAACTAATCATGATTAGCCGTGTCCCCGGTTATGGACAACTTGAGTATCTAGTACTTGAATATCATTGTGAATCTCAACATGTTACTTCTAATTAATGTTATTGGGTTTTAATTACTTTTAATTGGGATTGAGAATGCTGTCAACCATTCTCAATGTTTCACAACCACCATGATAGTAAATAAAATTTATTCCTTTGCAGTAGGGAAAAATTGGCTTTACGCAAAAACTGTAACCATAGAGCTTTCCACCAGCCATATATGCATATAGTATAGCTGTTTCATTCCATTACTCTCTATGTGTTACTTTGCCAGCATATTCCATGTGCTGACCCGTTTTCGGGCTGCAACGTTAATGTTGCAGACTTTTCAGACGACGATTGAGGTGCGTTTAGGTCGTGGCCCTATACTCAGTGATGCCGCTGGAGTTGATGGACCCATTTATCTTCCAAGTCTTCCGCTGTTATCTTTAAAATATGGCCTTAAGTCATATTTATTGTAATAAGTTCTTTTTCAGCCATCGATGTAATAAGTGTGTGATTGCAACTCTGCTATAAAACCTCGATGTACTGTGTGGTGTCAGCATTACTGATCCAGGGATGACACCGTAGCACAGTAGACGTGATCCATTCGGGTCAGGTCGCTACACGGAGGCCCAGTGCCAGTTGCTGTTTTTTGCCTATTTCAGTGTTTCGCGGAAAAGGAATATCAAATGGAATCCAAACGGAACGAAACCTTCGCGAGGATCTTTTTTGGAACAAACGCAATCCAGGAGACTTGGAGTGGAGGTCAAGGAAGCAACGAGGCGGCCACGAGGTAGGGTGGCGCGCCCAGGGGGCAGGCACGCCCCCCACCCTCGTGGGCCCCTCATAGCTCCACCGACCTACTTCCTTCACCTATATATACTCTTATACCCTGAAAACATCCAGGGGAGCCACGAAACCACTTTTCCACTGCTGCAACCTTCTGTACCCGTGAGATCCCATCTGGGGACCTTTTCCGGCGATTTGACGGAGGGGGATTCGATCACGGAGGGCTTCTACATCAACACCATAGCCTCTCCGTTGATGTGTGAGTAGTTTACCATAGACCTTCGGGTCCATAGTTATTAGCTAGATGGCTTCTTCTCTCTCTTTGATTCTCAATACAAAGTTCTCCTCGATGTTCTTGGAGATCTATTCGATGTAATTCTTTTTGCGGTGTGTTTGCTGAGATCCAATGAATTGTGGGTTTATGAATTTGATTATCTATGAACAATATTTGATTCTTCTCTGAATTCTTATACGCATGATTTGATATCTTTGCAAGTCTCTTCAAATTATCAATTTGGTTTGGCCTACTAGATTGATCTTTCTTGTAATGGAAGAAGTGCTTAGCTTTGGGTTCAATCTTGCGGTGTCCTTTCCCAGTAACAGCAGGGGCAGCAAGGCACGTATTGTATTGTTTCCATCGAGGATAAAAAGATGGGGTTTATATCATATTGCTTGAGTTTATCCCTCTACATCATGTCATCTTGCCTAATGCGTTACTCTATTCTTATGAACTTAATACTCTAGATGCATGCTGGATAGCGGTCGATGTGTGGAGTAATAGTAGTAGATGCAGAATCGTTTCGGTCTACTTGACACGGACGTGATGTCTATGTTCATGATCATGCCTAGATATCATCATAACTATGCGCTTTTATACCAATTGCTCGACAGTAATTTGTTCACCCACCGTAATATATGCTCTTGAGAGAAGCCACTAGTGAAACCTATGGCCCCCAGGTCTACTTTACATCATATTAGTTTCCTGTCAACTAGCCAATTATGTCGCCGTTTATTTCGCAATCTTTACTTTTCAATCTATACAACAAAAATACCAAAAATATTTATCTTATTATCTTTATCAGATCTCACTTTTGCAAGTGGCCGTGAAGGGATTGACAACCCCTTTTTCGCATTGGTTGCAAGGTTCTTATTTGTTTGTGCAGGTACTAGGCGACTTGCGTGTAGTCTCCTACTGGATTGATACCTTGGTTCTCAAAAACTGATGGAAATGCTTACGCTACTTTGTTGCATTTTCCTTTTCAAGGGAAAACCAACACATGCTCAAGAAGTAGCAAGATGGCGGCGCTGCAAGAAGTAGGGTCACCGGCGAGGAGGCAGCGCTGCAAGAAGAAGGGTAGCCGGCGAGGAGGCGGTGCTATAAGAAGAAGGGTCGCCGGTGAGGAGGCGCTGCTGCCAGTAAGTAGCAATGAAGGTTTGAACTTGGAAAGCATGGAGGAATAGTGGAAATGTGGCTTTTGGTAGGAGGGTGGCGGCGGGGAGATAGATATTTCTGTGGTGGCCAAAAAAATTCGCTCGGTGCCGCGAGAAACTAGCACACAAGTGTGGTTCAAGCGGGGGCGGTGGACTGTAGACGACGAAGCTTCCGGCGTAAGCCAAACAAGAGGGTGCACCAAGATATTTTAAATCGCATCCCACACGATTTTTTCTAGTAAACTGTTTGTGGTATACCTGATTTTTTCATTATATTTTGAAAGACAAAATGGTGTTACGGAGGGAAAGGATGGTGTTTGAATTGCTAGAACATTTACGTACAGTGAACATGCAACTAGTGCATGAGTGTCGTGTTTAAATTTGGAATTATTTCGGGTTCTTTTGGCATTTTTATGCATTAATTGAGTTTCTGGGCATTTAATGTGCATAATTCAAATTTGAACTACAAGCACATGCTCCAACGCACCAAAGTTTGTTGACAAATCACGTGTGTGTCTTTTGGTGAATTTATATGTCCCATGCAAGAAATGGGAATAAAATTCAAACATCTGGGTGTTGTGGCTCGGCCAGAATGATTGGGAAACTTGGTTTTTTAATTCCTGTAAATCCAAAACACAGTTGAAAATCATGAAACTTGGCATGGTGTCATGACATAGCACCAACATGTTGTCGTAATTTTTTTGGCCGAATTGGGACAAGCTTTGGTGTAAGCTTCTTGCAAACCAGAGCTTCCGTCAATAAGGCTCTTGGTTCCGAGAGGGAACGTGTCACCTCCGTGTGTGAAACGACATACGTACACTGCCTTGTCCCGCCTTAATTTTTGTACACTGGCATATTAGACCAAATATAAGTATCGTGCTAAATTTTGAAATTATTCCGTGTTCGTTTGGCCTTTTTATACACTAGTTGAGTTTCTGGGCATTTAATGTGCATAATTCAAATTTTAACTACAAGCACATGCTCCAGTGCACCAAAGTTGTTTGAAAAAATCACATGTGTGTCCTTGGGTGAATTTCTAGGTCCCATGCAAGAGATGGGAGTGAAATTCAAACATCTGGGCTTCCCTCAAGAAGGTTCGTGGTTCCGAGAGGGAACGTGTCACCTCCGTTTACGAAATGACATACGTACACTGTCTTTTCCCACCTTAATTTTTTTACACTGGCAGATTAGACCAAATAGAAGTACCGTGCTAAATTTTGGAATTATTCCGCATTCATTTGGCCTTTTTTATGCATTAATTAAGTTTCTGCGCATTTAAGTGCATAATTCAAATTTGAACTACAAGCACATGCTCCAGTGCACCAAAGTTGTTTGAAAAATCACATGTGTGTCCTTGGGTGAATTTCTAGGTCCCATACAAGAGATGGGAATGAAATTCAAACATCTGGAAGTCGTGGTTCGGCCGGAAAGATTCAGAAACTTGGTTTTTTAATTTTTGTAAATCCAAAACACGCCTGAAAATCATGAAACTTGACATGGTGTCATGACATGGCACCAACATGCTGCGGTAATTTTTTTGGCCGAATTGGGACAAGCTTTGATGTAAGCTTCTTGCAAACCGGAGCTTCCCTCAAGAAGGCTCGTGGTTCCGAGATGGAACGTGTCACCTCCGTGTGTGAAACGACATACGTACACTGCCTTCTCCCGCCTTAATTTTTTTACACAGGCAGATTAGACCAAATAGAAGTACCGTGCTAAATTTTGGAAGTATTCCGGGTTCGTTTGGCCTTTTTATACATTAATTGAGTTTCTGCGCATTTAATGTGCATAATTGATATTTGAACTACAAGCACATGCTCCAGTGCACCAAAGTTGTTAGAAAAATCACATGTGTGTCCTTGGGTGAATTTCTAGGTCCCATGCAAGAGATGAGAGTGAAATTCAAACATCTGGGCATCGTGGCTCGACCGGAAAGATTGAGCAACTTGGTTTTTTAATTCCTGTAAATCCAAAACATGCCTGAAAATCATGAAACTTGGCATGGTGTCATGACATGGCACCGACATGCTGCAGTATTTTTTGGCCGAATTGGGACAAGCTTTGATGTATGCTTCTTGCAAATCAGAGCTTCCCTCAAGAAGGCTCGTGGTTTCGAGAGAGAACGTGTCACCTCCGTGTGCGAAACGACATACGTACACGGCCTTCTCGCCTTATTTTTTTACACAGGCAGATTAGACCAAATAGAAGTAATGTGCTAAATTTTGGAATTATTCCGGGTTCGTTTGGCCTTTTTTATACATTAATTGAGTTTCTGCGCATTTAATGTGCATAATTGAAATTTGAACTACAAGCACATGCTCCAGTGCACCAAAGTTGTTTGAAAAATCACATGTGTGTCCTTGGGTGTATTTCTAGGTCCCATGCAAGAGATGGGAGTGAAATTCAAACATCTGGGTGTCGTGGCTCGGCCGGAAAGATCGAGAAACTTATTTTTTTAATTCCTGCAAATCCAAAACACGCCTGAAAATCATGAAACTTGGCATGGTGTCATGACATGGCACCAACATGCTGTGGTAATTTTTCTGTCCGATTTGCGAAGGCGCACACATTAACAATCAATAAAGTCATTTTGGAACAAGTGATGTCATGTTACAAATCGGAAACACAAGTATTGTTGAAACCGTGGATGTTCTACTTACCAATTACGTGCGGCCACGCGTCCCTTTTCTATTGGCTAGGAGGTGCCGTGCGGGATAGCTATTTGAGTACGTGAGGCGTGCGATCAGACCCCTGCGCGTGCTCATCAAGAGGAGAGCCCTTTGACCGCTACCAGCCGCGCACCTCCCTCCCGACATCTCCATTAATGGCGCCCGAGCACCTGTTCTATGGCGTGGCTATATGTCTCACTGGACTGAGATTTAAGAGAGAAAAATGAAAATCTGAAAAGAAAGTTTTGCATGGATCTTGATGTAAGATCCAATGGACCTATATAGCATCGACTGCGACTTATAGCAAGCATGATGAATATAAGGACGATGACAGTGGATAATAATCGTCTTACATATTTAGAAACGTAAATAAAAAAGCCACATGCGGCAACGCCCGAAATACACAAGGGTAAAAGAAGGAAGACAACGATCTGGCTCGCTGATCTCTACTTTCTTGATGCGTTGCTGCAGGCCGTAGGAACTAGTCTCCGCGGCGAGCGGCAACGAACTCTTTCTTGTCCTCTAGATGCTGCTTGAGATCATCCACGGATTCCTCCATCAGCCTTCTGCGCTCGATGCATAGCATGTCATTCTCGTCCATCAGTTTCTCTACGATGACGCCGGTCCTCTTCAACAAGGCAGTGGTCTACTCCTGCTGCTCCGCACTTCCGACGATCTTTGCCCTCAGCAGGTCGCGCTCGGCCCGGAGCTTCGTATTGATCTCATTTAGTTGCCGGATGACGTCGGTAGACTGTTCAAACAAGGCTTTCAGGTCATCCTGCAACCTCGCCCACTTGGAGATCTGATCCATCTGCCTAAGGATGAGGGCACGCATGCACCTGTAAGAGTCCTCGCCTGCCCGCGAGACATTTTCCCAGGCCGCCACAGCGCGGGAGGACATCTGTGCTGTATTTGCGGCGCGGCGGGACATCTCTTCTGCTTCTGCGGCACGGCCAGACCAGTCTGCTGCATCGAGGGCATGGCGGGACCTCCGTGCTGCTTCGGGGGCGCGCGGGACCTCTCTGCTGCTACAGCCGTGCGGCGGGACATGTTGGCTGCTTTCGCGGCGAGGCGGAACATCTCTCGAGCTTCCGCTTCCATGCTCGCCTCTCCCTGGTGGCAATCTCTTGACCCAGAACTCACGCTGGCCATGGCGGACGCAAGGGAACGATGATGAATGACTTGCTTGTTTTTGACTTTTTGTGGATGAGGAGTTGAGGAGGAATGTGCAGTCATCTTGGAGTAGTAGTATTTATAACCGCGTAGTAATATGCTCCTAAATGGGAAACCATTTAGGTTTTGATCGGTGTGAACAGGTTTACAATTTGGAATGTGACGGGACGCGGCCTCCCTGTTCTTCTAAAAAAATTGTGACAAGCCGCATGCTCAAAATTTACTGATGGTTATAAGTGCGGCACTATTCTCGGTAGGCGTAACATGGGCACGTACGCCTTCTTGGCCGCGTACTTGGCGTTTGCACCATAGGGTGCACCGCAATAGGCAATGTCAGCACACGTCTTGTTCCAACAACCGTGCGCGCTCATTATTACCATAGTGCATGCTTCTTTTAATTAGACTGTGTGTGCCCGTCTAGCACACGCACGCTGATCTATCTAACTATTTCAATTTGTTGTGGCTAATCGCAAACAGTTCATCCATGTGAAGTGTATGCCATCAATCATAGACACTTTGATCTGGCTGACCTGTTTCTGTTCTGTTGCCTAATTACAAACAGTTAATCCTTCTGAAGTGTATGCCCTCAATCACACACACCTTGATCTGGCTGACCGTTTCTTTTGTGTTGCCTAATAACAAACAGTTCATCCGAGTGAACCGTATGCTCTATATCGCACACGCCTTCATCAGGCTGCCCATTTCTTTTGTTCCGCCTCATCGCAAACAGTTCATTGGACTGAACCGTATGCCCTGGATTGCACACGCAACTAAAATCTGAACCGTGTTTGATGGCTCCGCCATCACAAACGTTTTGCACCTTTTTTTATGGTTCTTTTACACCACCGTTTGTGATTATTGCATCACACACAGTTTCATCGAAGGGATCGTAGTGTCGCGTTAGCAGCATCCTGCAGTAGTGGTGGCAAAACATCTTGTTAAATGCCTCACATCCTTGACTGTCCTAGGTGCCTAAATCTGCTCAATAGCCTTGATCTTATCGAGGTTGGCCTCTATCCTGCGATGGGACACAAAGAAACCAAGTATCTTGCCAGAGGGAACGCCAAACGCACACTTCTCCGGGTTCAGCTTCAAGTTGATCTTGCACAGATTAGAACATGTCTCTTCCAAGTCCTGGATGAGGGTCGATCTGTCCTTGGTCTTGACCACAATATCATCCATGTAAGCTTCGATGTTCCTGTGCAACTGTGATTCAAAACCAATCTGTACTGCTCTAGCAAAGGTGGATCCGGCGCTCTTTAACCTGAAAGGCATTCGTATGAAGCAGTATGTGCCACATGGGGTGATGAATGAGGTCTTCTCTTCGTCTTCCTTGGACATAAAGATTTGATGATATCCAGAGTATGCATCCAGAAAGGAGAGGAAATCACACCCGGAAGTGGAATCCACAATCTGATCAATGCGCAGCAAGGGAAATGGGTTCTTCGGGCATGCCTTGTTCGGATCCGTGAAATCAATGCAAAGCCTCCATTTCCCATTAGCTTTGCGCACGACCACTAGGTTTGCTAACCACGTTGAATGTAGTACTCCTGTGACCAAACCAGCTGCCTCAAGTTTCTTGATTTCCTCGGCAATAAACTGTTGCCGCTCCAAGGCTTGCTTTCGGACCTTCTGCTTGACGGGTCGGGCGTGTGTGCAGACAACAAGGTGGTGCTCGATTACCTCCCTGGGAACACCGGGGATATCGGGTGGTTGCCCAGCAAACACATCGATATTCGCCCGCAGGAAGGCAATAAGTGTGCTTTCCTATTTGTCATCAAGGGTGGCACTGATAGTGAAAGTACCATCAGCGCCAACCAGCCCTGCCGGAACCTGGATCTCTTGCTATTGGAACTCTCCGGCAAGTCTGTCAGTGTCAAAACCAGCAGATCTCAGGTAGGGGGGGGGGCAAGCTATGAGTCTAAGGATCAATGGTAACATGGGACAATGGGGACACGGTGGTTACCTAGGTTCGAGCCCTCTTAAAGGAGGTAAAACCCTACGCTCTGCTTGATTGTATTCGATGAATATATAGGTTACAAGAGTTGATCTACCTCGAGATCGTAATGGCCAAACCCTAGCTGTCTAGCCTATGATTGTTTTGATAGCCTCTACGGACTAAAACCTCCGATTTATATACACACTGGAGGAGCCTAGGGTTGTACATAGTCGGTTTGCAGAGGAAGGAAACAGTACATCCGAACACCAAACTTGCCGTCCATGCATATAGGAGTCCTACCCGGATACGGGGGATAGTCTTCTTCTTTATCTTCAGAGCCCATCAGTCCGGCCCATATCAAATAGACCCCGAACTTGCCTTCAATGATAACGTAGTATCTGGCTTATGTCTTCGGCTTTGCAAGGCGGGTTCTTTGTCATACTTCGGATTGACGACAATCCGGTCTTGGCCTCCATGTTTCGCCTTTACAATTCCTCCCTGTCATCGCCTCGATTTCCATGTGTCGGGCGAATATGAACTGTCCGTTATAATATTTTTTACAAATTACCACGCAAGGGCGGCATCTATATAAGGAGGTTAGATCCCCGAATGTCGTCCACATTGTGCAAAGATCATCAGAGCCAACCACGAAAAAAAACTTCAAAACATGGCCTGCGCTGTAGCTCATCTTCGCACCCTCATGGCCCTCAAGCGGGTGATTGGCGAAGCTGCTCGGTGTCTCATCTCTAGCTGAATTGACTTCAGACGCAGGGATACCTCCCTCTCGCAGATCTTGTCTCTGTGCGGGTGGGATTAGCCTCGATTGTCAATGATGTGCTAGCAGAGAATTTCCCCAACCCCAACAAGGAGGAGAGGGTGTGTCTCATCTCGTTTCTTTTAAGGGGCTTAGGATTCCCAATCCACCCCTTCCTCAAAGGTCTATTGGAATTCTACGGGATCCAGCTGCACAACCTCACACCAGGTTCTATCTTGCACATATCAGGCTTTGTCGCTCTCTGTGAACTATTTCTAGGCTGCGAGGCTCATTTTCAACCATGGAGAAAGTTCTTTTGCCTCGTCCCTCGTCATCAAGGAGGTTCTATATTTGAAGTGGGCGGCGCCGAAGTGTGTCGCATAGCCGGATCAGGTTACCTCATTGGCACTCCCAAAAAGGGATCTGAAGAATGGACTTCAGAATGGTTTTATATTGAGGATGTTCCCCTGCCGGACCCAGTTCGACGTGGACTTCCTGAATTCTCCAGTGCTCCTTTGAAGAAACGCCTCAACTGGCACCCCCGGAGCCCCAAGCAAGAAGACTGCGGAAGTAATGAGGATGGTCAGCAAGGTCGGGTTACTCACCCATTCTGAACTCCTGATAGTCGAAGTCATGGCCATCGCGATAAAGCAATGCATTCAGCCCCTTCAGTCTAGAGTGACCCCTTTATGGTGTTACAACGAAGAGGAGAACGCATCTCGTTATAAACGCAACGGCCCGGATACCCCAGCCGCTCTGGCTGCCATTCTGGCAGATCTTTATAAGGGTGAGAAATAAGAATTCTCCTGTTTAAATTGCCGGGAAGGCTTCTCCATGTATAACCCCATTGAATGGGTAAGTTTTTGATTATCAACATTATACCACCACATTATCGAGGTGTACTAATCGAATTGTTCTGGTCATCTTAAAATAGACATGGAGGAAAGTGGTCGAAAATATTCATTGCCCCTCCCCATAGCCAGAGGACTATGGTCGCAACGAGGAGCCCGGCTTCCGCGAGGATCCGAATGTATAGATAGAGTTTGATGAAGGAGTCTTTTATCAAGCGAACCTTGATGGCTCGAAAGTGGCTATCATGGCCGACTACCTCGACCTCCTCCCTTTCTCCAATGTAAGTATTCAGAACCCATCACACTGAATCGTGCTTCATAGGATCGGCGCTCAGTGAGCCGCACCCCATCGAGGGTGGCCCCTAGGAAGGTAGCATCTATGAAGGGTGGGCCTTCAAAATGAAAGGAAACTGGGAGCATCGTCGAGCCTCCTCCTTCATCAAAGAGATATAACCTTTAATATGTGCCTAGGCATAAGACCAGATGGTCATATTTCTCCTCCCATTTTATTCCAGGAGGAGCACACAATGAACCGTGCCCAAAATCCCAGCTAGCCGATCATTAGCTAATCCAGCACCGGGCTCATCAACTAGGACGAGAGCCAATACGTATGTCGTGCCAACTCATCCACCTCATGAGGATTCAAATGGCGTATCTGTCACCAATTCCGAAGTGGAGAGCGTGATGAATCATCGATGTCTAAAAGAGATCATGCGTGCTCCAGTTTTTTCTGAGCAGGAATTTACCGCCCTCAGCATTGTGGATGCATATATCCGAACCGCCTGGGATGGACTTGCTGGATCTGCTCACCTGTTTTCAAAAGATATCACCGCTAGCGTCGGTACTATACAAACGGTTTTTAACCGCTTTCCACGACAGCATTTGGAACCGTCCCCAAGTGAGTGTGGGCGATAGGGGGGTCCTTCCCACACGACCGAGAAACCATCATGGATAGGGAGCCAAGATGCATATACAGTACTCCTACTCGTTTGTGCTCGCATTGCCATCACAGTTAGTATTCTGTGGTGCTACGTTCACGATGCGCGACCCATCACAAATGGTTCGCTATTATAGAACGTGTATGATAAGCATACAATCACACACATTCGCTTGTCCCAAACCGTGTGCGATAAATAATTAAGAAGATTAGCTAATCGTCGTATGAGTGGATAGGATTACGAAACGTCGGACCGTTGTAACATCCTCGTACATGACAACTATCGCACACACTATTTTGTGGTGCAATGTTTACGATGCATAATTCATCAGAAACAGTTCATGGTTGCGAATCGTGTACGATAAGGCAACTATCACAAACGTTTAGTTCTTTTATGACCAAATGTTTGCGATGCGCACAATATCACAAACAGTCCATAATTTTGAAGCGTGTGTGATAAGGTGACTATCGCAAACATTTAATAAGAAAGAACTATGTGCGATGCTATTGTTAGTCGCACATGTTTTTTCTTGGTTGATCCTGTGTGCAGTGGAGATTGATCGCACATGTAGTGGATCCTAGAAATGTGTCTGATCTCCACGTCTATTGCAGACGTTTTTCTTTCGCCAACCGTGTGCAGTTTAATCCCTAATTAATCCCTAATTTAAAAATCACATATTTTGAATTTGATAGCAGGCAATCACCTATTTCATATCCAACCATGTTTATTACAAATATAGGTTCAACCACGACTGCATAATTCGATGCACAGGTACATATACTAAAGAACTACAGAAGCACCAAGTAAAGAATGATGAACCACGGTTGTACTAAAGACTGTAAAGAGAGAGGCGAAAGACATTCTGGTTGCTGGAGAAGGTGAAGAGGAATGCCCATATTATGCCCTCCTCCATGCGTAATGCACACATGACTCTAGGCCAACCCCTTGTGATGGCTGCTCGTCCATCCTTCACTGTCTTCATTACGACTTCTCCATGCTCATTTGTAGTCTGGATGAAATACTTTAACCTTCATTGTGTGTCCACCAATCATGTACTTTGCGAGGTAGTCTTTAGTGAACTGCTTCGGGAACCACCGTGAACGAAAAAGATTTAGACATTGTTATCTAACAACTCATTATGGGCAGTAAAAAGAGAAGGCTGTAGAGGTTGTAGTTACCATCCTACAGCTCACTATTGTGTTGGATAGAGCATATACAAATAATTTGCTTGCCACCATTCGTATCTTTTTGCTAATAATCCTTATCAGTTTCCTCACTTGATGCTTGTTCATGAATATCTCGTTGCCCCATACGCGAAAAGGGTCGATGCGTGGATCCTTGCCAAGGGCATATGTAACTACAAGCAACAAGTCAATATTAGAAGCTAACAAGTGTCCATGCCTGGATCTATATGCACTACATTATGGAATGACGAGGGGAGTACAAGCCGAGGGATGAAGCTAACCTCGGCGGAAAACGGTGGCCACTCCCGTTGTTGTCTTGCATAAGTAGTGGAAAGGCATGATAAGTACAACAACCTTAACATCAAACAAATATAGCAAAGGTAAACAACATCATATCAAATGATAGCTTGAATGTGTTGGTTTCAGCATGCTGTTAAAGCATATATAAAATGGAAGGCAATGTTACCGACAGCAGGCTTAACAGCCATCAAATATTGCAATTCAAACTGGTATTTTTGAAAATGAATAGAACGTAGGTAATGCTTAAACATCACACTGGATAAATGTGTAAAACTAAAATAAAGGCCATGTGTTAACTACACCAGGCATAACTGGAACCAAATATACCCATTCAAGCCGGTATTGATGCAGTCGAGCGGCGCAGTTCCGACTTGCATATAATGAACAACACATTGTGAATGACTGAAATAAACAAGGCATAAATGATCAGTATAACAAACAAATATAGCCATCGAAAACTAGACAGAGTCTCAATGCAACCAACCTAACAAGCAAATACAGATAAACATGGCATATGCTTGAAAACTGGACAAATGCTCATTGCGACCAACCTAACAAGAAAATATAGATAAACAAGGCATATGCTTGAAAACTGGACAAATGCTAAAAAAAGCAACCTAACAACCAAATACAGATACACAAGGTATCTGCTTGATAACTGGACAAATGCTCACTGCAACCAAACTAAGAACCAAATACATATAAACAAGGCATCGGCTCGATAACTGGAAAAATGCTCACTGCAACCAACCTAAAAACCAAACACAGATAAACAAGGCATCTACTCACTATAAACAACCAAATATAGCCATTCATGAAACTGAAGTGGACAATTCATACTTAAACATCACATAGCCTTATTGAACAATACATTTTTGCATAACTGAAATAATTAAACACGCCATAGTTATAGCACCGAACAGCAAATGCTATTACAACAAAGGGTACGGGTTGGCAAGCTAGAAAGGGTAAGATTTTCTCATAGGATGTTGCCTCACATTTCATGGTTGGGATCCTTCCAGTTGGAAGAGCACAGAGCCATGGTGCCCTCTCTGATGTCACAGATGGGCTGTTTCACCTTGGAAGAACCTTTGTGGGTGCCCTCCTCGTGGTCGTGGTCGATGAGATCTGACTTGGCAATTGAGGATCCCAAGCCGCCGCCGTAGAACGTGTCCTTCAGAAATGACAAAACGGGATCGATGGCGTATAAGGATCACAAATCCTTGACCGCTTGGCGGAGGAGATCAGCGGCAGGGCCGTCGAAGAGATCGACGACGGTTGAACCAGAGGGGTTGGGGATGGACCACGTAACCTGTGACATGGCCTGCGTGAAGCCATCGCTATCGACGAGCTTGATGTCGTAGCCAGCTTCCCCGAGATACAGTAATACACAAGCCCGCTGACATGAAGCCTTTGGCATAGCAACGTAGTCAACGTCTTACCGGCTTCCGCCGTGACGTGTTGCTCCGGGATCGACAGGTGGGGCCAAACGGCGGCCACCTCGCCAACGTCCGTCGGAGAGGCCATGATAAACCTCTTCTTGGCCGAACGCTCGTCGGGCTCCCCGGGATATGTGGTCGAGCTTAAGCTGTGACATTCTGGAGTAGGGGATGTGGATCAGGCAGGGAGGGACACCGCATGCCTCATCTAAATACTCAGGGGAGTGGTATGGGAATCACTGGGTAACCTGAACTTTATTATCTAAACTAAGAGGAACGGGTAGACCGGCATGGGTTGGCGGCGGAGGCCGCGAGCTACGGTTCGAGGGGGGAGGGGGCGGGTGGGGGGACTGTGGAGGGGGGATGGTGGTGTTTCAGGATACGCCGCGGCTACTAATTTTTTATTAATGGTGGGTGGAGATGGTGGTGGACGAGGGAGGGCGATGGTTCAAATGCCTTGCCTACTGCAATTTTACTATAAGGTCAGTGCTGGAGGAGTGTAGGTGACGGTTGAAGTATGATAGCTACTAAAATTTGGGCAAAGGAATTGATGTGGGGCGGGAGTGCCCAAGATCGTGCACGGTCCAGTAAGAACATGCGTGTATGATAATAAGGAAAAGTGGCGGAACCGCTGATTTTTGCAACGCTCAAGGCGGGTAGTTTGTTTTTATATTTCTAGCTAGCTGGTCTATCGCACATGGTTCGTCCTAATTTCTAAATTAACTTACCCTCCTTTAGCTTGCGCAGACGTGGTGATTTTACAGCGCACTTACAGCGCACTTGCATCAGACACGGTTAAGCCAGTAACTCCACCATTTGCTCGCGCTTGCGCAGTGGTGGTGATTTTACAGCAAAAAATAACCTATAAAACATAGTCTACAAATTAGCAAAACAAGGATCCCTAGGTTTGTATAATCAGCATATCAGGTCATTATAGACATAAGGTGACTATATAGATATTTATCTATGTAACTTCCCACCGGGTCACCCATCCTTGGACTACTCTAGCCCGAGCACGCTTAACTTCTACGTTCTATTCGACTAGGCTAGCGGATGGGAAGCGACACCTTGCTGATAGGATTTGCCTCCTTGCCTTTAAGGAGTTTCACGCTAGTCACCCTATGGGACCTACTCCCTCGTATCACGCATATTTGTGCTTTTAGAAACTGTGTGTGATATATACATGGCTGGTGTGTCACCGTCTAGCCTTCAATGAGCACTGACACTGGTAGCGGGAAACTGATGGGAGAAGATGTGACGCCCCCGATTTAACCTTACACTAATCATACACACAAATGTGTACGATCAAGATCAAGGACTCACGGGAAGATATCACAACACAACTCTAGACACAAATTAAAATAATACAAGCTTTATATTACAAGCCAGGGGCCTCGAAGGCTTGAATACATAAGAGTCAGCAGAATCAATAATATCTGAGTACAGACATAAGTTAAACAAGATTGCCTTAAGAAGGCTAGCACAAAAGTAGCAACGATCGAAAAGGCGAAGCCTCCTTCCTAGGACCTCCTAACTACTCCTCGAAGTCAAACTCCACGTAGAATCATCCTCGGGATCCTCTGGCTCCTGGACTCCATCATATTATCGCAGTAACCGCGAAAAGGAGAAAAAGATGTAGGAAAGCAACTGTGTATACTCATCCAAAGTACTCGCAAGCAAGGATCTACACTACATATGCATTGGTATCAATGAAAAGGGTAGTATCTGTGGACTGAACTGTAGATTGCCAGAATAAGAGGGGGATAGCTAGTCCTATCGAAGACTATGGATCTGGCAGCCTCCATCTTGGAGCATATAGAAGAGAGTAGGTGGTAAGTTCACCAAGTAGCATCGTATAGCATAATCCTACCCGGCGATCCTCCCCTCGTTGCCCTGTGAGATAGCGATCACCGGGTTGTATCTGGCACTTGGAAGGTTGTATTTTATTAAGTATCCGGTTCTAGTTATCATACGGTCAAGGTACAACTCTGGGTCGTCCTTTTACCGAGGGACACGGTTATTCGAATAGATAAACTTCCCTGCAAGGGTGCACCACATTTCCCAACACGCTCGATCCCCTTTGGCCGGACACACTTTCCTGGGTCATGCCCGGCCTCGGAAGTTCAACACGTCGCAGCCCCACCTAGGCACAACAGAGAGGTCAGCATGCCGGTCTAAATCCTATGCGCGCAGGGGTCTGGGCCCATCGCCTATTGCACACCTGCACGTTGCGAGGGCGGCCGGTGAGCAGACTTGGCAACCTCCATTTCCAAGGAAGTTGCGTTATGCGGTCCAACCCGGCGCGCGCCGCTCAGTCGCTGACGTCACAAAGGCTTTGGCTGATACCACGACGTCGAGTGCCCATAAATGTTCCTGCGTAGTTGGTTAGTGCGTATAAGCTAGTGGCCAGACTCAAATCAAATACCAAGATCTCGTTAAGCGTGTTAATTGATGTAACCGCTGAGGCCGACTAGGGCCAGGCCCACCTCTCTCCTAGGTGGTCTCAACCTGCCCTGTCACTCCGCCACAAAGTAACAGTCGGGGCCGTCGGGAACCTGGGCCCACCACTACCAGGATGGAGCCACCTGTCCTTTTAGCCCCCACATCGGAATCACTTGCGAGTACTCTATGAGCCGACCCGACTTTAGTCACCACGATGTATCATGTATGATAGTGTAATATGTATATACCCGTGATCACCTCCTGAGTGGTCACGACCCGATAGTATAGCATGGCAGACGGACAAGAATGTAGGGCCATTGATGGAATACTAGCATCCTATACTAAGCATTTAGGATTGCAGGTAAGGATAACAACTGTAGCAACAATGACAGGCTATGCAGCAGAATAGGATTAACCGAAAGCACTAACATGCTACACTACTCTAATGCAAGCAGTAGAGAGAAGAATAGGCGATATCTGGTGATCAAGGGGGGGGGGGGCTTGCCTGGTTGCTCTGGCAAGGAGGGGTCGTCAACACAGTAGTTGATTGGGGCACCAGTAGCGACGTCAGTCTCGTAGTCTACCGGAGAGAAGAGGGGGAAGAAACAATGAATACAATGCAAACAGATGCATATCGATGCATGACATGACAAGTAACGGTGCTAGGTGTGCCCTAACGCAGTAGGAGGTGATACCGGTGAAGGGGGAAACATCTGGGAAAATATCCCCGGTGTTTTGTGTTTTTGGACTGATGAACCGAAGGGGAAAAGTTGCGTGTTTGCTATGCTAGGGATGTGTGGCGGACGAACGGGCTGCGTATTCGGATTCCTCTCGTCGTTTTGAGCAACTTTCATGTACAAAGTTTTCCCATCCGAGCTACAGTTTATTTTACATTAATTTTAAAAGATTTAAATCATTTTAGGTTTTATTTAATTATTTTAAATCAACATTATCCAGAATAGAGTTTGCTGACGTCATCATGACGTCAGCAGTCAACAGGGCGTTGACTTAGTCAAACTGACGTGTGGGTCCCGCATGTCATTGCCTGTTTAGTTAATCAACGATAGTTAATTAAGTTAATTAGCTAATTAGGTTAATTAAACATGATTAATTAAGTTAATTTATTTATCTTTTTTATTATTTTTTAATCATTCTGGGCATGGGCCCCCACTGTCTGTGGCCCAGGGGAGGCGTAGCGGGTTTAGGCACGGGTAACGGGCGTGGTGCACTAGGCTTGGGCGCCCTATCGGGCGCTGCTGGACGGGGTAGACCCGGGCGGCGGTCAGCGAGGGCCGCGGCGACGCCTGCCGCCAGTGGCCGGAGCGGGAGGGACGGGAGGAGCGCTGCGCGGCGCCGGAGTGGGGTAGGGTGAGGCCGGGCAGGGGCACCAGAGGCAGCAGGAGGCGCAAGCGCGCGGTGCCAGGGGCGAGCGAGCCATGCGGGACGGCGTGCAACGAGCGCCGGAGTAGAGGCCGTGGGTGGGGGCAAGGCCACGGCAGATGCGGGCGACAGAGAAGGGAGCAGGGAGGCTACGGCGGAGGGATGTAGCAGGCGGTAGCAGGCGAGGCGGGGCTCACAACGACGGGCACGACGGACGCGAGCCCGTCCGGAGCTTGAGCGTGGAGCGTACGGGGGAATGGGGGGTGCGCGCGGCGCGAGCGCTCACGGGGGCGCGGCCAAGGAGGCGAGGCCAAGCACTGCCAGGCGGAGTGGACATGGCAGATACGGGCGCGGGTGACGGCAGGCGAGCGAGGGCGACACGTGCGCAGGCGGATGACGGGGCACGTGCACAGAGGAGGAGAGGATGGAGGAGGGAGGTGGCGGCTCACAGGGGAGCGGGAGGGGCATGGCAGCGGGCACGGGGGTGACCCGTGGGGAGGAGGTCGGCGAGGAGGTTGGTGACGAAGAGGACGGCGAGGTGGCGATCCGACAGGGTGGCTCCGGCGATGGCGTCGAGCGGCGAGGGAGGAGCCGGACCGAGTCGATGTGCGGCAGCGGCGTTAGGTCGCGAGGGCGACGGGGTCACTGCCCCCTGATCTGGAGGAGTGGAACATGGGGGGGGAGGAGTGGGAGTGAGTGGGGGTGGGTGGTTAGGGTTCGGGGGAGTGGGGATAGGATAAGGGAGTGGGGGGCGCGGCCGGTTGGGTCGGCAAGGCGGCCTGGTGGGCCGAAGCCCAGTGGGGGGGGTCTCCTTTTATTTTGTTTGGTTTTGTTTTTTTATCATTTGCTTTAGTTTCTTTTTTTATTATTGTCTACTAAGGTTTTTATGAAATAATAAACTAGTTCCCAATTTTAGTATAAATAAGTATGCTACTGCCCCATTAGATTTGGGCAACTAAATAAAATAGTTTAATATTTTATTATTTCTAAAATGCATTTAATACTTGTTTTTGCTGCTCTTGTAGTTAGTTGATTACCTTTAATTACTTTATAAAAATTTGGTTTACTCACTAATAATTATTATGGATTATTGGCCACATCTAGAACATTTTAGTTTTAATATTTGAAAACTTTTATTGTTTGACTTTATTTCAAATATGAATTTTGAATCGATTTCGAACTAACGTGAGATTAACTACAGTGATAGCGGTGACATGGCATCATTAGTAGAGGGTTATAGTAGCTTAATTATCCGGGCGTCGCTAAAGAGGCTGGAAACCGATGAGAGGAGTAGCCAGAAACGATAGCCTGTTTAGAAAATGTAGTAGAGAAGGAAGCGTGAGCTAGCATGACGCATACGCATAGTGCTTACCCATGTACTGCATGTGTTGTCGAAAGGGCTAGGGGTTGCCATTCGATCTGGGAGCATCCAATGGTGCAGACGTACGGTCTGTGGGGTTTGGGTTCTGGCCAATCAGAACGCACGACTCATATCGCACGCGCAGCAGGGGGAAGGGGGTGTCTCGGCCATGGTTTAGTAGGCACATGGCTTTCGTGAGTGAACCGTGTGCTATTTGAAAACATTTTGTGGGAAGAATCTCGGTTTTTAAATCCCAGTAAATCCAAAACTCACCCGAAAATCGTGAAACTTGGCATGGTGTCACGACATGGCACATATATGTCGAGGAATTTTTCCATCCATTTTGGCGCAAGTTTTATTACAAGCCTCTTACAAACTGGAGCTTCTCTCAAAGAAGCCTCATGGTTCCTATAGGGAAATGTGTCCCCCTTGCGGGGGAACGATAATCACTGCCTCTTTTCGCCTTGTATTTTCTTCTACCGGCAACATGGAACGACAAGATATCCGTGCTAAAATTTAAACTTATTCAGGGCTCGTTTGGCCTTTTTATACACTAATTGAGTTTCCTGGGCATATTTAATGTCCATAATTCAAATCTGAACTTCAAATACATGCTCCAGTTCACCAAAATGGCTAGAAAAATTATACATGTCTCCTTGGGTGCATGTTTAGGTCTCATTTAAGGAATGGGAGCGAAGTACGACCGTACCGGCGTCCTGGCTCGTCCTCAGACATTTAGAATCTCGGTTTTTAAATCCCCATAAATCCTAAACTCACCAGAAAGTCATGAAAGTTGGCATGGTGTCACGTCATGGCGCATATATGTCGTGGTAAAAACATTGTCCTATTTGGACCAAGATTTATTAAAAACCTCTTACAAACCGGAGCTTCTCTCAAATGAGCCACGTGGTTCCGATAGGGAAACATGTTCCCCTTGTGGAGAAACGTAATCACTGCCTCTTTTCGCCTTGTATTTTCTTCTACGGGAAACATGGAACGACAGGATATCCATGATGAAATTTAAACTTATTCAAGGTTCGTTTGGCCTTTTTATACACTAATTGAGTTTCCTAGGCATTTAATGTCCATAATTCAAATTTGAACTACAAATACATGCTCTGGTTCACCAAAATGGCTAGGAAAATTGTACATCTGCTCTTGGGTGCATGTTTAGGTCCCATGTCGGGAATGGGAATGAATTACAACCATACCAGCGTCTTGGCTCGTCGTCAAACATTTGGAATCTCGGTTTTCAAATCCCCATAAATGCAAAACTCACCATAAAGTCATCAAAAGTGGCATGGTGTCACGTCATGGCACATATATGTCGTGGTAAAAACATTGCCAATTTGGGCCAAGCTTTATTACAAACCGGAGCTTCTCTCAAAGAAGCATCGTGGTTCCGATAGGGAAACATGTTCCCCTTGTGGCGAAACGTAATCGCTCCCTTTTTTCGCCTTGTATTTTCTTCTACGAGCAACATCGAATGACATCCATGCTGAAATTTAAACTTATTTAGGGTTAGTTTGGCCTTTTTATACACTAATTGAGTTTCCTAGGCATTTAATGTCCATAATTCAAATCTGAACTACAAATACATGCTCAAGTTCGCCAAAATGGATAGAAAAATTGTACATGTGTCCTGGGGTGCATGTTTAGGTCCCATGCCAGGAATGGGAACGAATTACAATCGTATCGGCGTCTTGGCTCGTCCTCAAACATTTGGAATCTTGGTTTTTAAATCCCCATAAACCGAGAACTCACCAGAAAGTCATCAAAGGTGGCATGGTGTCACGTCATGGCACATATATGTCGTGGTCAAAAACATTGCCAATTTGGGCCAAGCTTTATTACAAACCTCTTACAAACCAGAGCCTGTCGCAAGAACCCTCGTTGTTTCGATAGGGAAACGTGTCCCCTTGTGGGCCAAACGATAATCGCTCCCTCTTCTAGCCTCGTATTTTCTTCTACATGCAACACGGAACAACGGGAGATTCGCACTGAACTTTGAAATTATTCAGGGTTTGTTTCACGCTTTTTATTCATTAATTGAGTTTTCTAGGCATTTAATGTCCATAATTCAAATCCGAACTACAAATACATGCTCCAGTGCACCAAAATGGCTAGAGAAAACGTACTTGTGTCCTTGGGGTGCAGGTTTAGGTCCCATGGAACGAATGGGAATGAATTCAACCGTCTCGCCGTCCTGCCTTGGCCATAAACACTACGAATCTCGGTTTTTAAATCTCTGTAAATCCAAAACTCACCAGGAAATAATGAAACTTGGCAGGGTGTCACTACATGGTACATATAATTATCCAATTTGGGCGAAGCTATATGAAAAGCCTCTTATAAACTGAAGCTTCTCGCAACCCTCGTGTTTCGGTGGGCGAAACGATAATCGCTGCCTCTTCTCGCCTTGAACTTTGTTTTCTACAGGAAACATAGAATAACTGGAGTGTTGTGCTGAAATTTGAAACTGTTCAGGCTTCGTTTGGCCATTGTATATATTACTAATTTAGTTTTCTACACATTTAATGTAGTCCATAATTTAAATTTGAACTACAAGCACATGCTCCAGTGAAGCAAAATGGGTGGGAAATCATACATGTGTCATTGGGTGCATGTTTAAGTCTCATTTAAGGAATGGGAATGAATTACAAACTTGGCGTCGTCCTGAAACATTGAGAATCTCGGTTTTTAAATCCTGGTAACTCAAAAACTCACCCAAAAAACATGAAACTTGGCATGGTTTCATGACATGGCACATATATGCCGTGGTAAAAAAAATCGTCCAGTTTGAGAAGAGGCGCACACATTAGTAGCCAACGAAGTCCTTTTTGAAACAAAAAGCTGACACGTTAATATCGCAAACGGTTGTATTATATGAACTATGTCAAAATTTAACCATACTCGGTGGCATGCGTGCAGCTATTTGATTAGACGGGATGAGCGCAAGAAGCCCGCCGTGCAGGCTCGACAGGACGCGTGTGAGCAGTCCGCCACACAGGCTCAACGGGACGCCTGCATCCTATCCACCTCACAGGCTCGACGGGACACGTGCGAGCAGCAAGGCCGCCCATGCTCACCGGGAAGCGAGCTCTTTGACCTCCATCCACCAGCCACCGCCCGCCTCGCTCACAACTTCTCCATTAATAGGTTAGTTAAAGCACCTGGACGGAGGGTGTTTGCTTGTGATCCCATGGCAGCATTTGCTTTGTTCGTGTTTCCAACTCGAATTCCGGCCTAATTTAAATTGCCACATAGGGCAACGGATAATATGACCACAAATAAAATGGCAATGAATAATACAACAAATTTACAATGGTGCAGATAATAATTGTCTTACATATTTCGTATAATTTAAAATGCCACATGTGGCAAAGCCCGGAAGACACGGGGGCAAAAGAAGAAGGAAGTCGCAGACAACAATCTGGATCGCTACTGTCTCTACACGTCGATGGATCGTCGGGCGATGACATCCTCCAGCTCCTTCTTCAATTCCTCACGACTTTGCTTGAAAGCAGCCACGGATTCCTCCACCTCCTGCTCATGCTCGATCCAGAGCTTCCTCAAGTCACCCATCAGTTCCTTGACGACTGATGTTAGTGTCATCCCTGAGGCACTGCTCTGCTCATGCAGCATCTTCCAGCCGGCGGCCTACTCCTCCTTCTCGGCGAGCGCCTTGAGGAGCTTCGCATTGTCACCCATGAGTTGCTCAACGAGGCCGGTCGCCTTGTCAATCGAGGCATCGCTGATCTCGAGTAGCTTCATCAAGCCGCCGACCAGCTCCTGCAGCTTAATGAGGCCAGCGAGAATGTCGTCGTCGCTGGCCAAGGACTTCAGCAACGCCAGCTCGTCGTGATCGCTGACGCAGCGAGTGCGCTTGTGAGAGTCGTCGCGTGCCCGTGAGAGCTTGTTCGAGGGCTCCGTGGCGCGCCGGGACATCTCTGCCACGGCTGTCGCTTCGCGACGGGACCTCTCTAGTGCTTCCGCGGCCTTGGTCTTTGCTGCCTGGTTATATGTCCACCCGAAATACCTCCTACCGGTCATGGCAGAACGCCTTGATAGGAAGGACCAGTTTCATGGGTGATGAGGAGAGGAACTGTGAAGTAATTTTCAAGTGGGTAGTTTTATAGCCCGGTGCTAGGTGTGAACACATATTAGTTTGATCGGTGTGAACACATATTAGTTTGATCTGTGTGAACAGATTTGCAATTACTTATTCCGTTGTAATCTGCAATGTGACGAGAAACAAAGTCAAAATTTATTGATGGTTCTGGGCCTACAAAGCCTCATTGCGGTTGGTCTACCTCATCGCAAACAGTTCTTTTGGATCAACCGTACGCACACATCGAAAGCCCGAAACATGGGCCCTTGTTCTCGGATGTACGTATACGTGTCTGCCCACATGGTCATGATATCACCATCGTATCCTATGGATGCGTCGTCGCGTCTCCCCTGGGGTGCCAGAAGGTTGACCACGTGGTTGCTCGCCGTGGCATCCTTGCGCGCGCTCTGCTCGCCGTTATTATCCACACTATTCGGCCGTGCAAGTGAAAGGAAATAATGATGATTATATGATGAACTTATTGAGATGAGAAAAGCTGGTATGAACTCGACCTCTCTTGTTTTTGTAAATATGATTAGTTCATCGTTCATGATTCAGCCTATTATGAATAAACATGTTCGCAATGACAATTAGCTAGGAGCATATAATGGTTTACGTTGCGTGCCAACATGCTATTAAAATGGTTGTGATGTGGTATGGTAGGGTGGTATCCTATTTTGAATGATTCGAGTGGCTTGACTTGGCACATGTTCACGCATGTAGTTGAAACAAAATCAACATAGCATCTACGATATTTATGTTCATGGTGCATTATATCCTACTCATGCTTGCATTCGGTGTTGATTAATTTTAATGCATGTTCATGACTGTTGTCGCTCTCTAGCTGGTCGCTTCCCAGTCTTTTTCTAGCCTTCACTTGTACTAAGCGGGAATACTGCTTGTGCATCCAATTCCATAAACTCCAAAGTTATCCCATATGAGTCCACCATACCTACCTATATACGGTATCTACCTGCCGTTCCAAGTAAATTTATATGTGCCAAACTCTAAACCTTCAAATAAACATTTTGTTTTGTATGCTTGAATAGCTCATGTATCAACTAGGGCTATCTATATCTTCCATGCTAGGCGGGTTATTCTCAAGAGGAGTGGACTCCGCTCCTCACTCACGAGAAAATGGCTGGTCACCATGATGCCCAGTCCCATGCTTTATGCAAATCAAATCAAAATAACTGCAAACAAAACTCCCTCGGGACTCTTGTTAGTTCACTACAAAAAAACACACACCTGTGACATTTTGGGCCGAACGAAATTTTTTTCTGTCATACATATGACACTTCTATGACGATAATTGTGAAAAAACCCGGTATCATCATAGATGTGGTGGGCTCCTACTTCTATGACAAAAAATCATGACAAAAAATGGGCTTTTCATCCTGGGTGGGCCGGAGACGCAGCTGCATGACATTCTTTGGGCCGTCCATGACGGAAAACCCGTGGTAGAAGCGAGGGGGAGGAAATTTTTGGGGAGTTCCCGGTTACGGTGGGAGGTCGAGGCCGAGCGATGCGCATTTCTCTCATACACGTGCGCGCGTGTGTGCGAGGCGTTGGCTCTAACTGAACCCGAGCGAGGCGTTGGGCTCTAACTGAACCCGAGCGATTGCACTGCAGGCTACGCGTTACTGAACCCGAGCGATCGATCGATGGCTGTTAACTGAACCCGATCGAGCGATTCCTTCGCTACTGCTGCTAACTGAAGCCGGTCGATGCTTCCTCTGGGATGAATAGTGAGTGTTGCGGGGGGGGGGGGGGTTGGATGAACAGTGAGCGGTGGTGTTGCCTCTGGATGAACAGGACCACGTGGTGTGGTGGAGGGCTGGATGAACAGTAGACGGTGGAGGGGTTCCCGTGGAGGGGTGGTTGAACAGGACCCCGTGGTGTGGAGGGCTGGATGAACAGTAGACGGTGGAGGGGTGCCCGTGGAGGGGTGGTTGAACAGTAGCTGGTGGAGTAGCGCGTGGTGGAGCCTGGATGAACAGGAGCCCGTGGAGGCTGGAGGAGGTCGACGGTAGCCCGTGGAGGCTGGAGGAGGTCGACAGTGGAGATGAACAGTATCCCGTGGAGTCCCGTTTTGCGATACGCCACACCCCTCCCAATGAACAGGACCCCCGTTTCGACCGTAGCGCTCCAACACAAGTCCGTTCCTCCTTTTTGCGGTACGCCACACCCCTCCCGATCAACAGGACCCCCGTTTCGACCGTAGGAGGTCCGTTTCCTCCGTTTTGCGGCACGCCAGACCCCTCCCGATCAACAGGACCCCGTTACGAACGTAGAAGGTCCGTTTCCTCCGTTGTGCGGTACGCCAGGCCTCGTTTCCATCGCATGTTCCATCCAAGCCCTCCCGATGAACACGACCACGCATTCCGTTCCGACCCAGCCGGTTGGCTCCCACGCGTTCAGTTGCCTCCCGATGAACACGACGCATTCCGTTGCCTCCCCATGAACACGACGCATTTCGTTGCCTCCCCATGAACACGACGACGACGTTGTTTCTCTGTTCCGACCCAGCCATGTACACGAGCCCTGGCCGTACGTATGCGCGAGTAGGCGTTCGAGACCCCACCCATATGTACACATACGTGGCCGTATTTTCTTTCTTGCACCCTGGCCAATGTACGTACGTGTACATGCTACGTGTGCGCCTCTACTACGACATGTATGCGCCTCTACTATGACACGTGCGCACCTCTACATCCACCAGTATATATGTACGTACACGTTCGCGACCAGAATGACAACGCTACATACGCTTCGACCAGGTGGGTCCCGACTGTCAAGCACTTCCTTGCATGCGAAGATGTAGCTGGTGGGTCCCAGCAGTCAGGGGGGCGAATCGTTTTTTAACTGTACGCACTTCCTTGCGTGCGAAGATGTAGCTGGTGGGTCCCAGCAGTCAGGGGGGCGAATCATTTTTTTTGCCCGGACGCACTTCCTTGCATGCGAAGATGTAGTTGGTGGGTCCCGGCAGTCAGGGGGAAACGTTTTTTCCCGAAATACGGTGGCCTTTCCGGTGGGTCCCTGCTGTCAGGTGGAGGAATCATTATTTTGCACATAATAAGGAGGCACTTCCTTGCTGCGGCCGTGGACCCAGCTGTCAGCCTCTCCACGTATAGTCCACGTCCGATGGAAGTCGTTCCTTGACCACGTTGACCACGCCGCGCCGAGAGCACCACGGCGGTGGACGACGACGATGACTAGGAAGGGGACGACTCGGAGCCGGGGAAGACGCAGCAGTGGATGCCCACGCGAAGAGGAGTACAAGGGTTCACTGGTTCGACTGCGGTGTGAGGCTGCTGTCGCCGCAGAATAACAGGGGGTGTGGGTGAGTAGAGGGATGGCCTGGCCAGCGGTGGGAGTAGTAGGGGACGGTGAGGCCTCCGCGGCATCACAGCCAGCCACGGGAGGTAGGAGCACGCGGCACGACTGGCGCTGGTTTGGGCGGCTGGAGCAAGAAGACCAGAGGTTGAAGAAGCACTACGGCCGTTGGATGAACATCGTACGGTAACAGGAGCTAGAATCGTTCATATTGACTAAGTTGACAAAGCCCTCCGTCCCCGTCAACTTGGTAGGCCCACAAGTCAGCCTCCCACTATGCCGGGTTCCAGCTGGCAGGGGGAATATTCATTCTTTTGTGCATAATAAGGAGGCACTTCCTTGCGTGCGAAGATAGCTGGTGGGTCCGACATGTCAGCGGGGGGCACGTTATTTTTGTGAAATATAGAGGCCCTTCTGGTGGGTCCCAGATGTCAGGTGGAGGAATCATTATTTTGCGCGTAATAAGGAGGCATTTCCTTATGTGCGGCCGTGGACCCAGCTGTCAGCCTCACCACGCACAGTCTACTTCCGATGGTGTCGTTCGTTGAGCACGTTGACCATGCCGCGCCGAGCGCATCCAAGGTGGTGGACGACGGCGAGGCCCTGGACAGAAACGAGCCGGAGATGGGAAGACGCGGGAGTAGAGTCGTAGATGGAGAGGTGTACGAGGGTTAGCTGGTTCTAGTGCGGCGTGGTTCGGCAGTCGGTGGAGAAGAACAGGAGGTGTGGAGGGGTGGAGGGATGGCCTGGCCAATGGTGGAGTAGCGCTTCATAGCGAAGCGTGCTAAGCAGAGCTGCTAGCAGCAGGAGGCGGGAGGTGGTCCTGGCGGCGCTGGAGGAAGAAGACGAGAGATTGAAGATGGATGCCGGTCGTTGGATGTAAATCCAACGGCTAACATGTCAGAATCATTTGTTGACTAAATTGACAACGACTTGCGTTGGCTTCGACCTATTGGCCCACATTTCAGCCTCCAAAAATGTGGCACGTATTCAACCCATTTTTTCAGAATTTACAGTCTTTTTTTGCGCAGTAGAATTTACAGTCAATTTGATCTTTTTTTGAATTACAGCCATTAGCTGGGCTGGGTGAACAATTAATGTAGCGTCCATGCGGCCCATTTATTTTATTTCCTAAAAAATTACAGGCCATTTGCACTTTCTCGAAATACACGATTTTGCTGGGCTGATTCTAATTATAATGTTGGGTTGGGCCAGCAATGTTATCAAAAAATAAAAAGGGGCTGAGCATTTTGTTATAAATATATTTAAATAATAAGTGATATTATTACATTCGTACTTAAATCTTACCAAGCTTTTGTACACAATCACTAGGATTTTCGTGCCTAAACAATCCAGGATTTTATTTGTTAAGAAATTATTTTTATAAGTTAATAAGATGTGGGATATTGTTTTCTTACATATGTAAGTATCTGTTAAATATATGATGACAATAAAAATAATATATAATAACATATAAAATAATTTAAATATATATAATATAGTTAGAAGGGAAACATAAGTTGGACCTGGCGTTCCTATTCTTATATAGAAAAATAGAACAGACCTCTGCGTTTTCTTCAAAAAAATACATAAATTGGGCTGCCAAAAATAAAACCTCGGATGGGAGGTCCATAGGCCGGTCGATACATGACGGCCCTAAGAAAATACAAACAGGCCTATGGACCTCCCATTCGAGGTCGTGGGCTGCGCATGTTAAAAATGAAAGCCTAGACGGGGCAGCCCAAAACCATGTCCAACACTTGCCAAAACTTCGTCCCTCGTTTTCTCTGTGTTTCGCACATTCGACATTGTGTGGGCATTTTGATTGTGCATCATATGAAGATGTGCTATGCATGAATGTTGATCAGCATGATGTTAACTGGCTGGTAGTTTCATTTTCGACCATGAATAAAACTTCCAACATGATGTTAACCCTGTTTGAAAAGGCCATGTTAATATAAATGCTCTGCCTCTGAAAGTTGCAGTTTCTTATCTGAAACTAAACTTGCAGTTTCTTATCTGAAACTGAAACTTGCAGTTTCTTCTCTGAGAATCACATTGTCTGCACTTTTATACTCGTATGAAACTACATTTTTTAAGTGCTAAAAATAGATCTCTAGAATTCATAAAATACTTCATATGCTCAATACTGCAAATCTGAAATTCAAAAGACATTCATATCTGAAAGTACTCTCAAAATACACAACACAAAACACAATTCACAACCTGCAAATACTGACAACCCTAAGCTCCTCCTGACAATTCACAACCTGCCCAACTATTGCGCTGGGGGGCAGCCCCCTCCTATTCCTTGGCGGCAGACAGCCACCTCGTGAGACGATGTGAACGGCGAGGGAGACAATGGCGGGGAAGCGTCGTTGGGCCAACTGCTTTTCTCCTCTTGCAGTTGGGTTCGGTCGACGAAGACTCCACCGGCTCGCTCTGGCAGGACACCCTCACAAACGGCACCCTGTAGATGCTCGATCCTTCAATCTCTGGTGGATGCTCCATCTGGGATCGATACTCCTACCACCGCTCCCTCACGATCGGATTCGGTGAATCTGTTTGCTCCATGGCCCAGAGGAGCAGCTCTATGTACTCCGGCGCGACTACCTCTGGGAGTATCGCCGCCTTTTCGCTGTGTTGCGGATATTTGGCCATGGATGTCGCTGTCACCGCTAGTTGGTCCTTGTTGTCAAACCAAGACTGTATCTCCAACATCCTAGCTAGCTTCACAGGGTCACTGTCTGCGATCCTCATGTATCGGTTGTACTCCTCCATCGATCTACTTCTCCACAACACCTTCACTCGCCGGTGGTGGTTTTTGAATGGAAGAGGAGAGGAGCTACGCTGGTTTTGGATTAGAACGGGAGAGGAGTGATGCTGGTTTTGGACTGGAACAGGAGAGGAGGGGCGGTGGTTTTGAAATGGAAGAGGAGAGGAGCGGCGCTGCATTTAGATTGGAACATGAGAGGATCGGAGGTGGTTTAAGAGGAGAAGAGCGGAAGAGTGGCGCTGGTCTTGGAAGTATTTTTTGTTGTTTTGTGTATTTTGGGTCAAAGTTGGACCACGTACTGTATTTGACAAGCAAAATGTGAATGCATGTCACCAAAAATTGTATCGTTTGGTTCGTATCTGAATGTACTTTTAAATTATATTATTTTTGCAACGTATAACATATATTTTATGTGCAAAAATCATGGTCAATTATGACTTAGAATAAAAGGGAGACTAGTTAATGTGGGGTCGCTTTCTTAATTGAAGGGTAAATTGATTTTGATGTTGATCCAGTGCCGGCCCTCTCGTCCAATCCTAAATCGCTGCCGCACGCTCCTCTCCCTCTTCTCCATTGAAAAACCACCTCCTCTCCTCTCCATCATCTCCATTCCAAAACCACCATCTTGCCTCTCCCTCTTCTGATCTTCTCCATTGCAAAACCACCTCCTCTCCTCTCCATCATCTCCATTCCAAAACCACCATCTCGCCTCTCCCTCTTCTGATCTTCTCTATTGCAAAAACCACCTCCTCATGCACGTGGGCCGGAGGCGCAGTTGTTGTCATTTTGATCTGAAGCGCCGGATTATAACATATAACACGAAAAAATGCCACATGACAAGAAATCATAACCTCACTGCCCAAAGGAGACAACATGAATCCCGACGGACAAACTAGACGAGGAACAAAGGTCAAATTAAAGATAAACTCGTAGAAAAGGGATCCGTCAATAGATGTCCTAATTAACATAGCTGGCTTGACCTAGATGGCAGCCGAGTAGTCACCGTTCGTGCATGTGCCCCCAATGACTAGCCGAACTTAGTTGTCGTTGTTTAACCCTCGTAGTGATCCAAAGCACATGACACATAATTTTGCGAGATGACAAGAAACCTTTTTTTAGATTTCTCACCACAACTACAGCCATGTACAACACAGCCTGCACGATATGTAGACGATAGCCAATCCAGGCGTGTCTGCTGGAGTCTGGTCACATGCATGGACGAACTGATCTTCCGTGTCTTGCAGGGATCGTCCAGGCACCAACATAGTACAACACTTCTCTAGTACTATCGCTCGTCTCCCTCTTCTATTAAGTCACCCGACCTGCGGGGCCGGGGAGTGTGCCTATGGTCGGTTCTCAATTGCCGTCCCACATGTGTGTGCAAACGCAATATGACGCGCGTTCCATTCGGAGAGCAGCGTGCCAGACCGACCGACCGTCTGGGGTGCGACGCGAACGCGACGGGCGTGCTGTATACTCCATACATGTGTACCGCCGTTTTCTAGACGCTTTGCTCCATGGCGCGGGCTCAATCCATGGATACAAAATTAGTATACTGTATACTATTTAAAAGTCGAGGGCGGGGCTTTTCCTGTGCGGTAGGCGGCGGGGCAGTTCCGCCTAGTCGGTTTGACAGAGACGTGAGAGGATGAGGGAGTAGGCTGTTGCAAACATAGGGTTGTGTGATTTGACAGCGAGTTACTGCTAGAAAGGTGGGGCCCCGTGATTTGACTTGCCATTATCATTTTAACTGCGGCGCTACGATCGGCGTGAGTCTCCCGATTCCTGACCACCTCCATTACGAAGAAAGAGATAGAGAGGAGTAAAAAAATACACTTATAGCCAACCTTATAGCCAACCTTGTTGTAGTATGAGTGACTAAGTGATGACTATGTATGACATGCCAACATCAGATAGCCTAACGCACCGTGTTAAATCTCCAAGGGCGCGACCCCGCGAGCGACGCGACGGTCGTCGTAGGCGCGACCATGATACGGGCTGCTGGCAGCCCTTGGATCTGAGATCAAACGGTCGCATGCTAAGTTGCTGAAAATTTGCAGAATAACCCTCCAGGATAGGATATTCACCCATAGGTCTAGAATCACGCCATGCAACCGTTCGATCTCAGATCCAAGGGCTCTCGGAAGCCCGTATCATGGGAGAATGGAAAGCCACTACCCTGCCGTTCGCACGCTGGCAGTTCGCTCCTACTCGTTCCCGCACGTCCTTCAATACTACGGCGATTCACTCCTAGTCGTCCCGTCCATTCACATTACGGCAGTTCCACTAATCCTAACCCTCCTCCCAAATCCATGGCGTCCCAAATCTCCACGATCGGCGGTGAGTACAAGGTTAGAACCATCACCGGCGATGAGTTCGACGTCATCTACACCCGTTCTTCCGCGACGGTGAAAGGATGCCTTTCTAGCTTCAGATGCATGTTCGAAAACTCAGATGATGAGTGGGTCGCTGGGCTAGATGTTGAGTACACTACAGTCCTGGGACCAGAGAAGGATCTAAAGGATGAGGAGAGGAAGAAGCCAGCCGTGATCCAGGTTTGCGTACATAACATTTGCTTGGTCTACCACATATGCCATGCCGACATTGAGTGCCAGGATTTTAAGAACTTCCTCAAGGACAAAACAGTGAAATTCATTACTGTAGACTTTAAAAACGACAGGTATGTCCTGCGTCGGATAGGTCTCGTTGTAGGCAACCCCTTTGACCTCCAGAAGAATCGGCTGGTGTCCTCTCGTCAGCCTTCAATGCTAACCCTGGCAGGAGCCATGGTTCGTCCTTCGTACGGTAAACTGGAGAAACCTCCATACACGTTTCATCATCATGCATGGCAGCAGAATGTACTAGATATAGACCACATCCACTATGCTGCAATGGATGGCTACCTTTGCTTCAATGTCTACAAGGGTTGGATGAAGAGCAACAGCCAAGTGTATGGTTCAAGCAAAGAAGTATCGACCAAGAGGACGAGGGACAAGGACGAAGTCGAGGACGTGATGAGGACTCCGAGTAAGGTGGCAGTGTCGTTGCTCATGGTGGTCCTAATGCAGTGTCTACCGGAATAGTTGCAAAGTTTAATTTCAGGTGTGCTTAATTTAATTTGAGGGGTGTGTTGTGCTGAGCCCCCAGCAAAACTATGTTATGTTTCTTCTCGTTACTTTAACTCTTCAGTACGTACATACTAGTATTTCTTACATTTCATCTTTTAGTTGGTATAGTACTACCACTCGTTTCTTCACATTATATATGTACAATATATATGGCCAACATCATATAGCCAGCAGTTTAGTTGTCAAAGAATTTCAGGGTGCTTAGTTTCGTCAAAGAATTCCAGAATGCTTAGAGGGTGCTTGGATCCAAGGGACTTATTTTAGTCTGACTAAAAATAGTCTCTTTAAGAGGCTAAAGTTCCAAGCACCCCTGACTAAAGAAGGGCTAAAACTAGTCTTGAGACTAATTTTTTTTAGTCAGGGGTACCCCTACTAAAATGTGGATTAGTCCTCTCTCTACTCATTTAACTCCTCTCCTTTAACACAGGCGAGTTCTGGATTGGAGGGTTTGGAGGATAATAAATGCTCATTAACTCGATTTTAGCCTTTTTAGTATTTGGATCCAAGCATGGGTGAGGCTAGCATGTTTTAGTCCCACTACTTTTAGTCATGGGACTAAAACGTATCCAAGCACCCTCTTAGTTTTATTTGAGGGGTGGGTTTTGCTGGACACCATTATTGTGACTAGCCTTTTTAATAGTACTATATGCATAATTTGGCGACGAGCGCTCTCTATATGTACCACCTTTTTTTAATTTCAAGTTTTGCTCCATGGCGCAATCCATCGATACTACTATTGTACAAAAGTATACATTTTTTAAAAGGCTAGAGGGTGCGGCAGTCTAGCTTGGTCGGTTTCACGAGAGGCGAGGGCCTTTGTGATTTGATGGCTCATTACTGCTGGAAGGCGGGGCCTTGTGATTTGACTGCTCGTATAAATGCGCCGACGACCTGATCAAGGAGGAGCAAAGAACCGTGCGATATACTCAAGTTTTCCACTGGAGTAGTACTGCGATGGAGGAGCACGAAACACGGTAGCCCAGTGCCAAATGGTGATAAAAATGATCTAATTTGCTAGTCATCTCATTGTTAGCATTGTTCTATTCATTCCCTAAAAAAACATTGTTCTATTCATGCCTCGCAGAGAACGTGACACGTGCGGCGAAACACCTGAAGCAAAAGATGAAACACATGAGCAAAAGAAAAAGGAACATTATCACCCCAAATGATCTAATTCTCCGCGGAGTCGTAACTGCTTCTTCATCGCCTCCACGACCTCCATCTCCTTGCGCGTCTCCTCCGCCATCTTCTTCATTATGTCCATGACGCGGGATTTCTCGACGCGAGCCTTCATCATCTGTTCCACGGCCGCATTACATACCTTGACAGTAGCCGGGTGCTCGATGCGGAGCTTCGCCAACTCCTCCTTCTGTTCCATGACGAGGGCCTGCAACATCTTCATCGAGGAACTACTATTCTCATGCAGCTTCTTCCAGCCGGCGTTCTTCTCCTTCAACAGGTCAATCTCGTAGTAGAGCTTCGCCTTGTCCTCCTGAAGTCGCAGGATTTCGCCGGTCGCCTTCTTCTCCGAGGCAATGCTCTTCTTCAGCAGCATCACCAAGCCGGCGGTCAACTCCCCCTGCTGATTGAGCTTAGCGGGCATGTCGTCGAGGCTCTCCATCAGCAACTCCATCAAGCCTTGGATGAACTCCTTCTGCTTATTGAGGTGCTTATTGAGCTGATCGGGCATGCCGTCGAGGGATAACGACTCCAGCTCCGCCGGCTCGGCATGTTCGCCTCCGCGGCTAGGGCGCTCCTGGGAGCCATCGCCTGCCCGTGAGAGATCTCTCAAGGTGTCTGCTTGGCGGCGAGCCCTCTCTTTTTTTCCACAGCCTTGGTTGCCGCTCCCTTGTAACGAGTAGTTCTCGACCTAGAGCTCTTCTCAACGGCCATGGCAACGACGGACGAAGAAGAAGCACTTATGAGGAGGAAAGGTAGAGTAATTTTCGGTTAGGTAGTTCCCCTTTTTATAACCTAAGTACTAGCACTAGTACTAATACCTGCATAGTGGGAACACATTCAGGTTTGGTACGTACTAGTAGGTGTGAGCAGGCTTTCGAATGTGATGGGAACAAGGTAAAGATTAATTGGTGGTTTTGGTTTCGAGGCCCGAAACGGCTCCCGATGAGTTTAGCGGAACATAAATTTCAAGTACTACACTGCTCAAATGCGTAAATATTATGTTACTGTCAAAAATTGACACAAAATACGAAGGAGACAAATGTAAGTACTACTAGCAACCCATGATTTAACTACTCGCATGCGCGCAGTGGAGTAATAATGTCTTTCTTCCGCCCTCACATCCACTCAATTTGCATGCGCTGTATTAATTGACCATCAATGAAGTGAACGACTTTACATGCGTCAAATTATCACATGGGGTGGCTCTTGGTACAAAATTGCATACGCCCGTGTACCCGCGTGTGCATGCGAGGGAATGAGTGCGTGTGTGGCGTGCGTGCACATCTTCGCTTCGTGCATGTACCACCAGTATGGCTCAGGGAGGACGAGTACATTCTTTTGGAACCAGAAGCATGTCACTGTGATCAATCCACGCAAGGAGGTCGTGACAACGCCTCCACATGTGCCACGTGGCTTCATGAACTGTAAGAGAGACACTGTGTAGCATGCCATTGGTATTCTAATTTACGTGTTTTGCACATACTCGAAGTACTAGTAAAGTACACGTAAATTGCACGCATCAGATTTTGCAACCAAATTATGAATAAATACCACACTATAGCATGTAATCTCTGAGTCATATATGCCTGATGTAGCCCTTCGTTTAATTCTTATAGTTCATCTCATTCAAAATCAATTAGTTTTTATAAAAAAGCTAAGAACGCGGGAATAGGAAAAACATGGGATTATAGTGGAATGTCGTCTTGAATCCTACAGGATTGTACGAGTGTTTGATTGTGCATAGAAAAAATGCAGAATTCTTTCAAAGAGGTTTGAGTGGATGGGATGTTTCCTATGAAATCTAGTGCAAATGAATCATATGGAAAAATTCCTATGGTTTGAATCCTACGAATCAAACAACCAAGATAGGAAAAATTCCTAATGATTAGAATCCTCCAAAATTCCTTTGAGAATCCTTTGAATCAAAGAAGCCTTAATCTATTTTATGATTCATGGAATTGTGCATTGTAAAGCATAAAGTAAAAACAAATAATGGCAATTCAACTAGAAAAAAAGTTTGGGCAGTTATGATACGGAAGATTCTAGAACAAAAGAGAACCACTGTTGTTTTGAGGTTTGTGCATTATGCTTAAGTTCAACCATGGAGTCCGCTAGATTGTACATGTGGCAAAATCCGGTGGGGGCTAGAAGATGGTGCGAGGGGCCGAGTGGAGGGAGACTATGAAGGAATGCACAAGTGCGAGATCGATATTTAGAGAGAGGGGGCGAGCACGTGCGCTGTTGCGCGCAGTGGCGGAGCCATGAAAAATAAATGAGCTAGGGGGCCAAGCATTGCTAATACTTTACGAGGAGGGTCAATTCATGAACTTAAACCATTTTTAGCAGCAATTGTGTAATGATCACATTCATATTAGCCTCGATATATAGTGATGTTAGGGGGGAGGGGGGCAGGGCCCTTACTGCCCCCTGTCTTCGCCACTGTGCACGCGTCTGAGAGATGAAGCGGAAGGCATGGATGATGAGAGGGGGACGTTGGATATATAATTAATGTGGGTGTATTAGCTATATATGTTAATCCTATATAGAGAGGTATAGATTGATCGATGTGGACGTGGGAAAGAGGGTGAGACCTCACTGGATATATCGATTGATCGGTTTGTGTGGAAAACTATGAAAGACCTAGCTATATACACGCATACATAGAGGAACATCGATCGTTGCGCATGCACGCATGAGAGATAAAGAATGCCCGATATGATGGAGAGGGGGATGTGTGTGGGTGTGTGCCTTCATGGAGACCGACCTGAAGAAAAAGATTGCATGCGTGCGATGGATAATGCTGAATGGTAGTGTGTGTGCATGCATGCACGAGAGAAAGTTAGTGGTACAATTATAAAGAGAAGACTACTGTGTGGGTGTAAAAGAATAGGTGAGGTCATAATCAATGTAAAGTTGAATTCAAATATTTGAATAAGAGATCCTGATGTTTGAAACCCATGCATGCATGAATATAACGGAGATCTGCGTGGTGTGGTTTGGAAACGAGCATGTTGAAATGTATACGCATTGAATAAGGTCAGACTGATTTGAATTTGAGATACCGATGACAGACATCATTTGGCCACATCGCATCCGTGCATGGACACACTATTCTAATTGGAGATGATGGGCGGCTTTCGCATCACATATCTATATCTATACCCCTATATATATTATATTTTATATTCTTTTATATTGTGTGTGGATAACTTTAACTTTGAAAGATGGTCGTTGGATGAGGCGAATCCGATGGTCCAAAGATGGCAAATTTGAGCACTACTGGCCGTTGGATATCATCTAGATTCCACCAGATTTCGCCACATGTATAATCTAGAAGACTCCATGGTTGAATTTAAGCATAATGCACAAACATCAAAACACAAAGCACTTCTTATTTGTTCTAGAATCTTCCGTATCAGAATTGCCCAAATGTTTTTCTACATGATTTACCATTATTTGTTTTTACTTTATGTCTTACGACGCACAATTCCATGAATCTTAAAATAGATTAGCTTTCTTATAAAAACTAGATGATTTTGAATGAAATGAACTAGAAGAATTAAACGAACATCTACATCATGCATATATGACTCAAAGCTTGCATGCTATAATGTGGTATTTATTCATAATTTGGTTGCCAAATCTCATGCGTGCAATGCACGTGTACCTTACTCTAGTCTAAATGGTGTTTGTGTGTGTGTTGTGCGTGTTGAGGTGCAAATTGTCTTTTTTGGGGGTACACGTTAAGCTTGTTCTTCCAAAATTTCAAGCCGCGCCTTGTTATGCCGAAAATTCAAGATAGCGTCTCTGTCTATCGTGCTGCGAAACTCCCGCCTCTTCAACCCACGCCTTGTTAGCCCGAAATATTTAAGATATATCTTTGTCTCGTTGTGCTCCGACAACAACCTTCATCTCAACCCGCGCCTTGCTATTCCGAAATTACAACGCGCGCGAAAACTCCCACCTCCTATGAAATTCCGACACGCGAAATGCCCGTGGTACCCCTGAACTGAAAGAACCGCCTCAAATCGGTGGGGGTACTTTCGTAACTTACCCCACATTTCGGACAAGCGCGAGCCATGGTTCCCCACTGCCATCCCATCCGCCCACCCATTCGTACATCGAGGCCGTGAAAACCCAAGACGAAACCCCACACCCTGCTCCGTCCGCCACCCAGCCAGAGCCTCTTCCCTGACGACGTCGTCCACAGCAACACCTCGACGTCCTTCATCCATCGTACCGGATGAGGATCCGTCGTCGATCTCATCATCCCGCCGGTTCAGCCACCCCACCCCGACATTCCCCTCGTCTTTCGCGCCACCTCCATTCCCACATCGCCGTCTTCACCTGCACCACCGGAAGAGCATCATCATCACCGTTTCCTCAGATGAAGCTGTGGCCTAATCGGCGCCACCAAAGAGGTTGTACACTAATCGCCGCATTTTCTTCTTGATTCGATCTCACGGTGCTGTCGGTGCTCGGTCCCGAGCTGACACGGCGCGGCTCCATCTACGGCGGCGTCGCCGGCCACTTCCTCCACGGCGGCGACGTCCACATCAGTAGGAGCTGCTGCTGCTTTAGCTCTTGCTCGCGCTGCTGCTCTTCTCTTGCTCTCGGTCCCCTGCCTGGTCTGCTCTTGATATTTCTCTTGCTCGCACTGCTGCTCTCGCTCTTGCTCTTGCTTGCGATGCTGCTCCGATTTAGCTACACTTCAGTCGACTGAATCGAATTTTGGGTCAGTCGATTTTCAGGGGGTGGGGGGGGCTCGCCGGGGTGAAGGAAGAACCAGCCGCAGCGGGGAGGGGGGCTCGCCGGAGAGGTACCCCACTATCTATCTTAGGGTTCAGGATGGGGGCGGTGGTCGCCGGCGGTGGCGGGGCATTGGCGGGGCGGTGGCATGGGGATCGCCGGAGGAAAAGCTCGGCACGGGGGGGCCTAGAGGGATGGCCGGGGCGACGGTGGACCAGCGGTGGGGAGTGTTTTCGGGGCGGGCGGGGTGACGCACCGCCGGCCGCGGGCGGCGGGGGCTGCTGTTTGGCCGGTGGTGGCTGACGGCTCAGGGGGGTGGAGGCTGAAGATGCACCGCAGGCCCTTGATTTCTTATCCAACGGCTACAAAATCAACTGACCAGAGATGAAAAAGTCAGTCGACCGACGTGTAGCCTCACCTTGCTAGTGCGTTCAGTTTCGACAGCAAAATTTAGTTTCGACAGTTAAGTTTAGTTTCGACAGTTAAGTTCAGAGATGAGCGGCTGATGTATTTTACATCTAGCACTTTTTGGTTATATATTTTACGTCATGTATTGGAGATGCTATTAGAATTCCACTCAGGTTAACGTTGTTCGTTGTCTCTCTTGTCCTGCTTCAGCCTCGGCGTCATACAACTCACCGGAGCTGCTCCAACGACGAAACCCTCCATCACAGCGGAGCAGTACCTCGGGCTCCATCTCCAGACGCCTAACATCTTCTTCCCCTCCTCCGACAGCCAAGTCAGCCGGAGCATCCTCACCGGCCAACCCAATCACGCTGAGATCGACATGGCTTCGCCAAAGAGGTTGTACACTTGTTGCATCTCTTTTTTACTCTACATGTTATATATATTGTCCACTAAGCACTCGTAGTAACGGGAACTACGATTATTTTATCCTACTATATGACAAGCAGTGAGGTACCAGGCAACTTAGCTATCCGTGATGGACTCTCTTGAACACCATTATTATTTATCTCTGCGCGTTTGAGTTGTGCATTTGTCGATGGGCCTGGGAGTTGAGCTAGTATGGCAGTGGCCTGGGTCCAAAGTAATAGACGTAGCAGAAAAACATTTTTTTAGTGTAGGATTTTCCTTGCTCAAGCCTACCTACTAGAATCGCCAGTGCTTGAAAGGAAAAGTGAATGAAAAACATCGGAATTGGAAAGTTTTCTATGGTACTAATTTTCATGAATTTGGTGCAAAGGAATGGAGAAAGGAAAACTGTAGGATTTGTTCCTTTAGTGTCTCCTTGAAAGAAAAACTGTAGGAATTCTAATTTCCACTTCTCCTCCTTTTCATATTCCTATTCATCAAGCACAAGACTAAGAGATAGTAGCATAATAGCATTTATAACCGTACATTTTCTTGTGGTTTGACTTAATCTCACCATGCTTTTTTGCATCATGTGATCTTCCAATTGTTGTGAATCAAACACCCAGATTGGCAGAAATCCTGTGTTTTTAAATTCTCTGTTTTGCACGTGCATTCCTATCCTATTCCTGTCTATTTCCTATCCCTACATTGTTAGAATCCTCAAATTCAAACAAGGCCTTACTCAATTACTTCTGTTATAGATATGTGTCAAAGAAAACCTTGTGTGGTTTGTCCTGCTCCTGCGGCGCTGTGTTCCACCCCAGCTCAGCTGCTCCAACGACGGAAGGGTTCACCACAGCAGGGATCCGCTCTCCAGACTGTCTTTCGCCGCCTCAGATCTTCTTCCCCGCGGCCGGCAGCCACGGCAACTGCATTACCATCATCAACTGAGCATATGACCTTGAGGACTACACGGGCCCGCAAGAGAGGTCGCACTCTTCCGTGTCTGCTTACGTTATGCGTTGCTTAATATGATGACATGCTACATTATCATCGTGTTCACCTATTAGACTCCGAGTCAGGTCCAAACTAATGCTGAAACTTGAGTTTTTAAATGGTTGTGGGGTACATACTGGGGCAGCAATCAGTACTATCTGTCTACTATCTGGTTAATCTCCGGTGTCTACTATGAGTTTCATGTTGGGTGCAAACAAACATTAAAGGAGCCATTATCTATATTTTTTAACTAAAGCTATTATCTGCCTGCTATCATTGGTTTTGGGTCTATCCACAGTTTGCTACCATCACTCTGGATTTGTGCATGCACTCCTTACATAATCTCACTATGTTTTATTCCTATGCATGCCAGTTATTGTACACAATGGAACTGATCATGTAGAGCAAAAGAGACGAGACTTGTGTGGCAATAAAATTTCATGCAGACGTCGTTCCATGGTGGGTGCAAAGGCAGCCCCCCCTCCACCCATTTCGGATCGTAATCAAGAGGAAGATAACTGTGCTGAGGGGGATCCAGAAGGAGAAGACCACTCCTATTTACCCCATGAGGTCTTCGCTCTAACTTGGCATGCTGTTGTTGGTAATATCATGCATATGGTGCCTTGCATTGCTTACTGTATACATTAAAGATGTCATCTGCTTAGTTTAGACGTGCTTTGTGTCAATGCCATCTGTTTAGTTTCTTTATCGTATATGTGAATCATGCAATGCCATCTTGTCTAGCCAGGCATCATATATGTGAATTTTGCAATGCCACCCTGGTTAGCCAGTCATCTTATATGTGAATTATATCATGCCATCATTTTTTTATTTTGTGTTAAATTTGTCAACAATTTTAGTACATTCAATTACTCTTCCTGTGCATCAGCTATTTGGCACGGTCGTGGAAAAATCTGGCGTGGAAACAAGGTCTTCAGAGCAGACAATGCTATCTGACAAAGCGCATGTCTTGCTGGTTACTGATAGCTCCTCAGAGGAGGATTCAGAGATAGATGACCAGTCATATTCCCCCCCTGAGGTGCATGCCCTAACTTGGCAGGGTTATGTTGCTCATATCGTGCGTATGGTATCTTGCATTGCTATGTCATTTGCTTAGTTTAGACATGATTTGTGTGAATGCCACCTTTTTAGTGTCTAATTACCACATATATGAATTATGCAATGCCATCTTGTTGCAAGACATTATATATGTGAATTATGCAATGTTATCTTGTTGCAAGGCATTATGTATGTGAATTATGCAATGACGTGTTGTTTAGGCAAGCGTCATATATGTGAATTATATCATGCCATCCTTTTTTTGTATTTCTCATTGCTTTTGTAGACAATGTTTGTATATTCAACTGCTCTTCCTGTGCATCAGCCATTTGAATTGGTGATGGAGAAATCTGGAGTGAAAACAAGGTCTTCAGAGCAGACAATGCTACCTGCTGAAGCAGATATCTTGCTGGTTACAGATAGCTCTTCAGAGGAGGATTCAGAGGCAGATGACCAGTCCTATTATCCCCCTGAGGTGTATGCTCAAACTTGGCAGGGTTATATTACTCATATAATGCATATGTTGTATTGCAATGCTTAGTTTTTACATCATATACACAATATTGAATGCCATCTCCATAGTTGACACATCATATATGCGATTGCCCTCTGCTCACTTCCTTAGTATATAAATCATATATTTGAATTATGTCATGCCATGATGTTTACATAGACAGCATGTGAAAGATCGTGGATGTCGCCTAGAGGGGGGTGAATAGGCGTTTTAAAATAATTACGGTTTAGGCTTGAACAAATGCGGAATAAGCAACTATGTGATAGCAAGATATATGACAAGAAACAATATGGATATCACAAAGTAAAGTGCATAAGTAAAGAGCTCGGGTAAGAGATAACCGAGGCACGCGGAGACAACGATGTATCCCGAAGTTCACACCCTTGCGGATGCTAATCTCCGTTTGGAGCGGTGTGGAGGCACAATGCTCCCCAAGAAGCCACTAGGGCCACCGTGATCTCCTCACGCCCTCGCACAATGCAAGATGTCATGATTCCACTAAGGGACCCTTGAGGGCGGTCACCGAACCCGTACAAATGGCAACCCTTGGGGGCGGTCACCGAACCCGTACACTTTGGCAACCCTTGGGGGCGGTCACCGGTACCCGTCAAATTGCTCGGGGCGATCTCCACAACCTAATTGGAGACCCCAATGCTTGCCCGGAGCTTTACACCACAATGATTGAGCTCCTAACAACACCAACCGTCTAGGGCGCCAAGGCACCCAAGAGGAACAAGCTCAAGGGTACCAAGCATCCAAGAGTAATAAGCTTCCCAACTTGTAACTTCCACGTATCACCGTGGAGAACTCAAACTGATGCACAAATGCAATGGCAAGGGCACACGAAGTGCCCAAGTCCTTCTTTCCCAAATCCCACCAAAGCAACTAATGCTAGGGAGGAAAATGAGAGAAAGAACAAGAAGGAGAACGCCAAGAACTCCAAGATATAGATCCAAGGGGTTCCCCTCACATAGAGGAGAAAGTGATTGGTGGAAATGTGGATCTAGATCTCCTCTCTCTTTTCCCTCAAAAACTAGCAAGAATCCATGGAGGGATTGAGAGTTAGCAAGCTCAAAGAAGGTCAACAATGGGGGCAAAAACGAGCTCAAGAGATGGGGAACCATTGGGGAAGAAGACCCCCTTAAATAGGTCCCCACGAATCTTCCCGTTATGTACAGAACAACATAGGAGCAGTACAACCTCTATGAGCACCGGTACAACCGGTAACAGGCAATAAGCGGTACAACCGGCCCACAACCGCCCAACAACCGCACCACAACAGAGACCAGTCCGGTGGTAGAGCGGTACATGACCGGTACAACCTCCGAACCAATTCTGGAGCGGTACAACCGCTCCAAACACCGGTTGTACCGGTCAAGCGGTACAACCTCTCCATGGGGCGGTACAACCTCTCTGTGTAAAACAGGCAATATCAAAACAGCCACAACTTTCGCATACGAGCTCCGAATTCAACGAAACCAAGTTTGTTGAAAAGCTAACGACAAGGGCTAACACAATATTGAGAGAAATATCAATAAGAAGCAAATGACAAAAGGACCATAATAAAATGGTGAGAACCCTTCCTCGGATAAGACCGGTAAAACCTCCAACACCGAAAATATCATAGAAGATGCATGCGAACTCCGTTTTCGATGAACTCAAGCTTGTCATCAAGATGACCATAAGCTCTAAGACTCACAAATGGAACCAAACAAGAACCAAGAAAGATGATGCAAGGATGCAATGGTTTGAGCTCTTGACTAATGATACGATCAAGCTACTCCCTAGAGAGCCCCCCTTGATAGTACGGCAATAGATCCTACAACCCGGTCTCCCAACTACCTCTATGAGACCGGTAAAATAGAAAACCTATCAAGGGCAAACCTTTGCCTTGCACATAGTCCACTTGAGCTAGATGATGACGATCTTGACTTCCTCAAGTTGGACCACCTTTCTTGATTGTGTTGGCTCGATGAAGACTAGTTGATTGCTTCCCCATACTCCACTATGGGTGAGCCACTCTTTGGCACATCTTCACAATTCCATTGACACCACAATGGACAACAAGCTTCAAGCTTGATTGCTCCCCCATACTCCATTATGGGTGAGCCACTCTTCGAGTTGCTCCACTTGAACTTGCACACTGCAAACTTGATGACGATCACCACTTGATGTCATCCTACATGGGTTGTATGAGATCTTCCTCTTGACGCAAGACCATGGAAACATACCTAACCCCACAAAGAACTCTCACGTAGACCATGGGTTAGTACACAAAGCGTAATGGACAATGCTTACCATACCATGGGATCACTTGATCCCTCTCGGTACTTCTTCTATGCTTTGTGAGTTGATCAACTTGATTCACTCTTGACTTAGTCTTGATCAACATTGAATCTTTCCAACTCTCTTCATTTGGATGATGTCTTGAAGGTAAACATGAATGATCACACAATCTTCTTCTTCAAGACATGCATGCAATAAGCTCAACTCACACATGACCAATCTTTGGATAATTCCTTGAAAAGCACTTTGGCCATCTCAACTCACACGTGACCAATCTTTGGATAATTCCTTGAAAAGCACTTTGGTCATCTCATAAACTCCTTGAAACCAACACATGGACTTCAAGACAATCCTCTGGAAAAATCCTTCAAATATAACTCAAGGCAACCGTTAGTCCATAGAGATTGTCATCAATTACCAAAACCACACATGGGGGCACCGCATGTCCTTTCAATCTCCCCCGTTTTGGTAATTGATGACAATCACTTTCAAGAGAGTTTATATAAGGAATTATGCACCACCATGCAATGCAACAACCAATAATGCATGTATATGAGATGCAAATGCTTAGGAACAAAACTAAAACAAGGAGAAAGCTTTGAAGACTTCTCCACAAAACTCTCTGAAACTTCTCCCCCATTGGCATCGATTGCCAAAATGGGTGAAAAGCTAAGAAGACCAATATAAAAGGTGTTCCTCCAAAAGTTGTGTATTTCTCAACAAGAGAGTGGAATGCCATACACATATCCAAAGGTAATACTTGGAGGGAGACCAACTATATTGAGGCACCAAGATTGCTAAAGGAAGATATGCCACAAAGACATAACTAAGAGAGACACAAGCAATCAAGCAACCAAAAGATACCAATTGAAGCAAGCTGTCAAAAGATACCAATTGAACCAACTAGACCAAAGATCCTACGAGCCACGTGAATAAAGGATATTATGATATGAGCAAAGGAGTGTTCTAAAGAAACTAGAGAAGCTCCCCATGATTTGTGCACACATAAGAATATTTGTATTTGGATACAAAGTGCGCATAATAGGATCATAGCTCCCCCAAAATCAATAGAAACTAACAACAAGTTCAAGTGAGCATATAGGAAACTAAGCCTAGTACTTGAAACAAACACATGGTTGAGCAACAAGTAAAAGAGGAAACTTAAGAAAGGGCTCAACCAAAATGATGTGTGTGAGTCAAGGCAATGCACTTGAGAAGACTAATGTATGGATGAGCATTAAGCATCAATAAAGTCTTGAAAGAATGAGGCATACGGTGCAAGGCCTATCATTCCCACACACAACTAGCAAATGGGTTCACAAGCTTACTAATAAGCATATAAAGAACCTATGCTTGTGACATCCCGTGGTGAAGATAGAAGATGAAAGCCTCATCAAGACGAGGGATACCAATTAAGATGGCAAAAGCCTTGTAAAGATAAGCATGAGGAAAATAATCTTCACCACACACAAGAGCATCAAGATGCAACGAAAGAAGACACACACTCAAGGCAAAAGCTTTCACGGAGCCACCAAAGAAATAACATAAGAAAGACAAGGTGGACGTGAAAGAAAGGATATCAACTAGATATGCAACTTATCTCAAGTGAATAAGATTCTAGGTAGACGAAATCATGATGATATATATCTACAAAGAAGGATGTACACCCGAAATAGTTACAACACGAGGAACAAGATATCCAAAGGGAGGTCATACATATACCAATAAGATATTTTCTTCGAAGCATATCACATGGCTAGATATGGTCTTATTGTATATAAATGAATTCCTACCACACACCCATCAAAGACATCACAACTAGCAACAAGAGATCATTGTTGGGATGCTTTGAGAAAGGGAACAAGTATCACAAGAATGAGTGAATAACATGCCATGATACAACCTACACAAGGTTGATGCAAGAAATGTGTGCATGAAGAATATGAAGATACTTGTTACCGAGTTAACATTGGAAGGATGTATTAGATACCAATTGAAGGTAGATAGTAGTTCATTGATCATCCTAGCTCGACTCCAATAAGCACATGATGACAACACCTTCCTTGTGAGTGAGCCGAGCATCCAATGTATCTCCAATTGTTCCTAGAACAACAACACAAACAAAATGGTACCCAAACTCATTGGGACCAAAGAGTTAGAGAACCAACAATACATAGGACAAACTCCACATAAAAATGTGCATATAGATACGAAAATGAATTTCATGCACATCCCATCCAATTTGAGACTTGGTGGAGTTTCCCCTATATATTGGGTCAAAGAAAGAAATCATGCCAAAGATACTACACGAAGTTAATATGCATGCTCAAGACTTTCAAGAACCGATACCAAATGACAAAGAAATACCAAGTGAAGAAAAGATACCAAATGAATAAATCATCACTTGGAGGATATCAATAAAAGATACATCAAGGAATGAGATATCCATTGATACCCACTAAATAAAGGATATCAAACCCACAAAAGAGAGGATGGTTCCAAACAAACCAAGCTCTCTACAAAGTTTCATGATGGCACAAAGTACCCAAAAGAAACGACTTGCCTTCCACTGACACACACTTGATAAGGATCACAAGATGAGTTTTTTATAGAAAATATGATAGCTCCCCCAAGACTAGTGCATTATAGAGAAATTGCATTTGAATACAAAATGCACAAGGTGGGATCACCACTTTCACTATATCTAGAAAACACTAGACAAGATCAAGAAATAAACAAGATCCACAAGTGGTATGGAAGACAAAGGGAGTTGATACAATCCTTGGCAAGAGAAAGGGCAAATAAAAAGCAAAGGCCAATGTAAAGATGATCAATAAATTCTACCACAAAAGTGAGTACCAATTGTCAAAAGACAAGAAGTAAACGGAAATAATTCCTGGTGGTAGATAGCAAGGATGTACGACATCATCTTCACACCAAACAAAAAGCAAATTGCAACTTGTAGAGCTAACATGCCACCTAGGAACAAGATAATTAACAATATCAACTCTAGGTGAAAATATCTCAAATGTACACATTTTCTAGGCTAGTAATATACACATAGCATATTACTCCCCCATAATGTGATACCAATTAAAGATAGACAAGAGGCAATTAAAGGATCCAACAAGAGATAATTAATGGACTATTTAATTTGAATTTCTCATGAGAAGACATACCACATAGTGACTAGATAATCTTGAAATATCAATACCAGATGGTATTACTCATGTACACAGATTTATAGGATTGTGAGGTGCACAAAGCACATCACTCGCCCATAATGGGATATTCCATTAATCTCTCACAATAGCCTACTAAGAAATAAACAAGATGCAAAAGGCTCAACACACAACACACACGTACATGATGTGCAAACCAACATACACATACTTGATTTCTCAAGATAAGAAAATTGGAAGAACAACATATACAAGCACATGCAAGGTACAAAACCACAACATGCAAGGGGTCAAGTAACTTTCAATGTAAGCAATTTAAGTACAAGTTACCGCAAGGAGGCACATTGGATATAAGATATAAACTTGATGATTCAATTGACTTGGCTTGAGACAATAAGAATGATGAAGTCCCCTTAATTCTTCATAATGTAGCCAAGTCTCCAATGACCTCCAACAACACCTATTGATCAAGTATGAGCTAGTTGGTCCCCAACCAAGTTGGGTCCTAAGAGGTTAGTCAAGATAGGCTTGGCTACCCAAATGGTTCTTTTCTTGACACCACTTTGAGCACAAACAAATTTGGCAAACACATTGCCAACCTTATCCTTCCCAAGAGAATAGATATCATCAATTAGAATAGGGTTGAATAAGGTACCATTTGTGCATGAAGAAGCAACATGATCTTTTTCACGACATAGGTAGCAACGTCTACTCTTTCCTTTCTTCTCACTTGATTTCTCAACTTGAGAAGCATTTGCTTGAGTTTTCTTGGGAAGAGGCCTTTCTTCAACTTGAGGTTGAGAATGAGAGTGTACTTGTGGCCGCTTCCCTTGTTGCTTGTCACTAATGGGCTTCTTCTTCAATGGGCAAGATCTAACATGATGCCCTTCTACTTTGCACTTGAAGCAAACAATCTTGGCCGAATTCTTGACTTGTTCTTGGCCCTTCTTTTTGTTCACCTTGGACTTCTTCTTCTTATTGGAGTTGAATCCAAGTCCACCTTTGTCATTGGGGGATTTTTGCACACTCAAGATATTGTTGAGTGTGAATTTCCCTTCATGACTCTTTTCCAAGTCTTTCTTCAAAGAAGTGACTTGGGCCTTGAGCTCTTTGATTTCCTCTACATGGTTAGTCTCAACACAAGTACTAGAGGCAGTATAAGCTTCATCGTTAGAGCAACAAGGCAAGGAAAGCAATTCATCACAAGATGTACCAACATTGTGAGTAGATGAATTACAAGGACTAGCACATGGCAATATAGCATTTTGACTAGAATTAGTGCTAGTATCCACATGAGGCTCACTAGATGTTACCTTATAAATCATGGCCTCATGAGATATCTTTAGCTCATTATGGGATACTAGAAGATCATCATGAGAGCTTGAGAGCTTTTCATGGTTTTCTTCCAATTTCCCATAATTGCTAGATAGCAACTCAAGTTGAGCCCGAAGCTCAACATTCTCCTTTAATATGGATGCTTCACAAGAGATAGAGTTAGTAGCACAAGCATCATCATTAGCAACAAGAGGAGAAGACAACTTGGCAAGCTCTTTTGAATAAGAAGCTTTAAGTTGAGCATGTTAGACGCCCCGAGACCGATGCTCGAGAAGACTTCCATGTGTTCCGGGTTTCGCCGTGTGTTTCATTTGTGCCCGCCCTTTTATTTGTGCATTGCATCATGTCATAAGTCTTTTGCATCTCACTAAATAAATTGCATGGATTTTCGGTCCATTTAAATCAAGGGAATTCACATGGTGATTCTCTTTATAACATATCCTCCTGATATTAGGGAGCTATTATAAATATTCCATTCTTTTGGAATTAACCGTTGACACACTTGCAAATAAATCCCAATGCCTTTGTTATCTCAATTCTTGGTCTCCGACTTGTCCTCATATTCTTTTATCGTTTTATCGAGGCTCTTCCTAGATGTTCAACATTTTTGGAAACTTCGGATCCCTACTCCTTTCAAACGAGTTGAATTAAATTAAAATACATTTGAATTTATTCTTTCAATCTTGGTCTTTCCTAATTTTCTCGGTCCTAACATATTTTTGTGAGTCCGGGAAAACTATCCGCGCGTCGAACTTCGTCCCCTATCCTCTCTTTCTTTTCTTCCTTATCTCTGTTTTTTTTCTCTTTTGAGTGGGAGAGGGGGTGCCCAATAGGCCATTTAGGCCCAGCTGCACCTCAGGCCAGCCGCAGCCCACTTGGGCCTCCCTAGGCCCACCCCAGCGCTGGCCTCTAAGGCCCAGCCCCCACCTACAGCTAACCCTAGCGCCAGGGAGCTTCTCCCCTCGCGCCGCCACAGGGAGAGCGTGCCCGATCCCTTTCCTCCTCCCGCTCGATACCCTGGCCTCTCCCTCTCGTTCGGTCCCTCCTTCCAGCGCCGTCAGAGAGAGAGAGATCGACAGCGCTAGGGAGGAGCCCGATCCCCATCCCCAACGCTCGCAGGCCCCTCTCCTCGATGCCATTTCTCTCCCTCGTGCCATGCTTGCCTCCCCTTGCGATCGCTCTCTCCCCTCCATCCTCCTTCCGCCGCCACGCACACACACACAGAGGAGCGAGAGCTCCTCGTGCTCGATCCCCTTGGTGCCTCGTGCAACAGCCGGCCGCACGACCCACCTACCGCGACGAGCTACGCGCCCTGCTCCTCCCTCTCCTGCGCGCCTCACTGCCGTCTCCTCTGCCGATGTGCCAGTTCGCCACTGCGCCGACGCCGCCGGCGACCATCCCGGCCAACCTTCATCGCTAGTCGTCCTCCAGCAAGCCCCGTCTACCCGCCCTGCATCCTCGACCTTCCCGGAGCACTGGTCGACGCCGATGTCCCCTGGTTTCCCTCTGTCTCGTCTGTGCTCTCCTTGGAGCATAGCACCATGGCGCCTGATCTGCTCCAGCCGCTATCGGATTCCTCGCTGCTGCTGCTATTTTGCTTCTGTTGCTGCATCTTCGGCCATCCCCGTCGTTCGCAGACGACCGAGCCCGTTGGCTCCTGTGATGCTTGCTGCTGCCGCTGTTTTCCTAGTTCAAACGAACACACCTCCACCGAAGGCCACCAAGACTGTCCAGGATTCGCCAAGTACAATGCCGTCGGTGCCCCTCCAAGTTTGATGTTGGAACGTGCACGACTACGCGGATTCGCCAAGTACCACGACGCCCCCCCCCCCGAAGAGTTCGGGTTCGACAAGTCTGATGTCGCACTTGTACAACTACGCTGCCGAGATCGAGAACAGCGAGACCGACCTTGTAACGCTATGCCAAGTACCTCTACCGGCGACTCAAACATCTACGAACCGTGTACAACTACCGCCGTTGTAATTTTGACGAGAAACGTGTACCACTACCGTCGCGAGTACCTCTACTATCGGCATGTACCCCTACTTCCACTACCGTCACGAGAACAACTACTTCCTCTACAAACTCGAACCGCTCGAGAATGCTTCCTTGGAAGGTATAACCACCGAGACGACGCCCGTGAACGCATGAATGCATGTTGGATGAGATGCACCCTTTGTCTGCACCGTGTCCGTATTGTCACTCATTTTCCATGCCACTAACCCGTGGGACACCCGGAATCCGGGAGCGCCCCACCATTTTTTGCACGCATCCGCACACTTTTCCTTTTGCACCGGCATCTCAATCGAGTTACCGGAAACCGGGACGTTGCCGTGGCACCGTTTCGGTATCGTTGCCATGGCACCCCTTTCCTTTCCACCACGGTGACAAATGCTTCATAATGCTCTTGTCAACTTGTAATATAAATTGCATAAACTTGTTCATGTCATCCGCATCATGATAACAACAATTAAAATGTTTAGATTGTTGTTGCAATAAATTACTAAGGGATATGGGGATTTACCGGATTCATTATTTGTTATGTCCGACCCCATTTAAATTGTTTAGATGGTGTAGTTTTGTTATGCTTCACCTCTTACCATGTTTAACAACATTTAATATTGTTGGGTACATAAACGAGATCGAACTAAATAATTGATGTGGTGTTCCGTTAATATGCAACTCGTTGCATATTGAGCTCCACTTAATTTGTAGGGTTGTTTGTGCACTTTGCCATGCCATGCATATTTAAACCGGACATGCATCATACTTGATTGTGCATCATGACATGTTTATGTGATGGTTGTTTACTATGTTGTTTGCTTCTTTCCAGTGTTGCTTCTTCGGGTTAGTTCCGTTAACGTCGCGTTTGTGAGGATCCGTTCGACTACGTCCGTTTGTCTTCTTCATGGACTCGTTCTTCTTCCTTGAGGGATTTCAGGCAAGATGACAATACCCTCGAAATCACTTCTATCTTTGCTTGCTAGTTGCTCGCTTTTTTGCTATGCCTATGCTGTGATACCTACCACTTGCTTATCATGCCTCCCATATTGTTGAACCAAGCCTCTAACCCACCTTGTCCTAGCAAACCGTTGTTTGGCTATGTTACCGCTTTGCTCAGCCCCTCTTATAGCGTTGTTAGTTGCAGGTGAAGATTGAAGTTTGCTCCTTGTTGGAACATGGAGATGTTGTTCCTTGTTGGAACATGTTTACTTGTTGGGATATCACAATATCTCTTATCTAATTAATGCATCTATATACTTGGTAAAGGGTGGAAGGCTCGGCCTTATGCCAGGTGTTTTGTTCCACTCTTGCCGCCCTAGTTTCCGTCATATCGGTGTTATGTTCCCGGATTTTGCGTTCCTTACGCGGTTGGGTTATAATGGGAACCCCTTGACAGTTCGCCTTGAATAAATCTTCTCCAGCAATGCCCAACATTGGTTTTACCATTCGCCACCTAGCCTTTTCTTTCCCTTGGGTCGGCCAGCCCAAGGGTCATCTTTATTTAAACCCCCCGGGGCCAGTGCTCCTCTGAGTGTTGGTCCAAACTAGAGTCCTGTGCAGCGCCCCCTCGGGGAAACTCAGGGTTTGGTTTTAGTTGTATCGAGAGCTCATCTGAGTGTGCCTTGAGAACAAGATATGTGAAGCTCCTATCGGGATTTGTCGGCACATTCGGGCGGTATTGCTGGTCTTGTTTTACCTTGTCGAAATGTCTTGTAACCGGGATTCCGAGTCTGATCGGGTCTTCCCGCTAGAAGGAATATCCTTCGTTGACCATGAGAGCTTGTGATGGGCTAAGTTGGGACACCCTTGCAGGGATTTGAACTTTCGAAAGCCGTGCCCACGGTTATGGGCAGATGGGAATTTGTTAACGTCCGGTTGTAGAAAACCTGAAGTTGACCTTAATTAAAATGCATCAACCGCGTGTGTAACCATGATGGTCTATTTCTGGTGGAGTCCGGGAAGTGAACACGGTGTTGGAGTTATGCTTGACGTAGGTTGTTCTAGGATCACTTCTTGATCATAGATTTATCGAACGCGCTTTGCCTTCTCTTCTCGCTCTCTTTTGTGTATGTTAGCCACCATATATGCTAGTCGCTTGCTGCAGCTCCACCTCATACCTTTTTACCCTTCCCATAAGCTTAAATAGTTTTGATCGCGAGGGTGTGAGATTGCTGAGTCCCTGTGACTCACAGATACTTCCAAAACTAGCTTGCAGGTGCCGTTGAACCGTGCAGATGACGCAACCAAGCTCAAAGGAGGAGCTTGATGAATATCTTGTTCTTTATGTTGTTCCGTTTTCCAGTTGATCAGTAGTGGAGCCCAGTTGGGGTCGATCAGGGATCTGTGTAGCATTTGGGGTAGTCTTCTTTTATTTTGGTTCCGTAGTCGGACCTTGATTGTATTTGGATGATGTAATGCTTTATTCATGTAATTGTGTGAAGTGGCGATTGTAAGCCAACTATGTATCTTTTTCCCCTATTGTATTACATGGGTTGTGTGAAGATTACCTCACTTGCAACATTGCTTTCAATGCGGTTATGCCTCTAAGTCGTGCTTCGACACGTGGGAGATATAGCCGCATCGAGGGCGTTACAAGTTGGTATCAGAGCCTTCCCCGACCATAGGAGCCCCCCTGCTTGATCAAATTAGCGGACGAGTTAAGTCTAGAAAAATGTTTTGAGTCATTTAGGAATTATATATCGGAGAGTTTAGGAATTCTTTTTACTCCCCAGTCCCTTCATCGCTCTGGTGAGGCATCCTGTCGTAGAGTTTTGACTCTTCTCTTCTCAAATTTCACTAATTTTTTTTAGGATCACGCGGGTATCTTGGAATCGTTTCGATGGATTTGTGATGAGAACATTGTTCTTGGTGCCTCCTGTCATTTAACGGTTGTGGCAGTGTCCCGGGGAGTTGAGCTCCGAGGTGTTGTCGTCACCATTTTATCGTTGTAGTTCTGGAATACCCGAGTTTAGGTTCGCCGACATCGAAAATCTCTTTTATGCAGTTGTTGGTGAGATAACCTCGACGCCACCCAGTACTGGGGCGGGAGTTCGGGAGTATTGCCATAACTCGTATAACGGATGCTTTTCGAAGGTTGAGGTAGATGATTTCCGAAGGTTTCTTAGTTATGTGTTGAAGGATGGATATAGCTGGATGTAGGATTTGCTAGTTTTGGGTGAGATATTATGCTTCCCCTGTATTCCCAACACCTGATTGCATAACCGGAAAGTTTTGGGAGTTTGTAAGTGGGAATTCAAGTAGCTCTTAGGATATCTTTCCGACAGATGTATGATATGAAATTGGGGTTCGACGTCTAGTGGTCCGCCTATCCACGGTTGGTTTTATAGTGGTCTCATTGTGTCTTAAAGAGTCCTTGGTTATGCCGACTCGGGGACGCTTCGTATGTCATGTGCACTGCCTTGTACATGATGGTGTTGTACGATCGAGCCCGTGTAGGCCCCACCACAAAAACTTCGGACGATATCTCTATCATATGTTTGTTCCGGCTTATTTTGCAAGCCAATCCTTTGTTTTTTTTGTTTTGAGTTGTGGTATTCGAGTTGCTTCAAAGTCAAATGTTGATTCCATATTTCTCCTAGGCGGTGTTCTCATACTCCTATGTGAATACAAATCCTTCTTGATTGTCGAGTTTGTCTTGTCAATCCTTTTTACCGGCGTGTTTCTCTTCAAGTGGATCCGGTCATTTTCAACATCGGCAAGATCAACTCAGTTTTCGTCAACGGTGTTTGTTTCATCCGTCTCCAAGTTGCCTTTGTTTTCCCGCCCTCCCACCCTTGTTTCTTCAAGGACTCAGATTTCTTAATCAACTATCCATTTATTGATGGAAGTCTCTCCATTCTTACCCGGTGGTTCTCAAGAAGATGTTCTACTAGTTCATCATACTTCATTATTTCCATCTCCGGCGGATCCAATACAAGCTTTGTTGATCATATCTTTTCCTCATTTCAATACCTTCTCATACCGGTGCACCTCTTAATCATCTACTCCTCGCTATTCATTTGTTTCGGAGTGCCGAAGATATCTCAGAAGATTCGTGTTTCCACTCTGCTTTCGTTCAAGATCTTTCAAGGATGTCACCTCATTCAAGCCATTTAATTCAACCGATGCAATCTCTCTTTTAAATCATTTCAACGGTGTTTATTTTGAGTGGGCCCTAACCCACGGGTCTTTTCCCAGGATCTTACCTGACTCTTCTTATTTTTCCGGAGGTATTCTCAAACTCTTTTCGAAGTTTGACGTAAGAATGATTTACCATCAGTTAAATGTCTTTCTCCAAGATCTTTCAAAATTCTTTTCATCGTTGGCTCAATCTCTTCGCTTTTGGTTCTTCCGGAGTGCCTCTACTATTATTGGTGGTGTTTCTCGTCGTAATTCTCAGATTTTGAAGACCGAACAAGATTTTTTTTTCTCTCAATCTTGCTCCATTCCCTTTCAAGATTCATGATGCTAGCTTGCCGCCATTCTCTCATAATTGTTTTGATTGTGAGAATTCCTTTCACCTATCTGGAGTCCATCAATACAGGTTTATTCATTCTCAGCTTTCAGTTATCATTCTCCAATCTTACCAGTGTTTCGTTCAAGTGATCTCTAATTGGCTCGTGATCTCTTCGTTCTCATGTATCTAAATCCTCTCAAGCATCTTCGTGCATTTTATAATTCTTCCCGGTGTTTCTTTATCTTCTCTTCATTCATTGTCAATTCTAACGGTGGTTCATTCAAGAGTTCTCTTATTTATCAATTTATTCGATGTTCCAATCCTATCGGCGGTTCGTTGAAGACATTCTCAAGTTTGCGCTATATCTATCTTAATCCTTTCTACGAGAATAAGTAGTATGCCAAATCCATTGTTCGTCATCAATTTAATTGGTGAAGGATACGCATAACATAATTCTTACTCTTGTTTCACTCAAGTGATTAATTCCTTATTCCGGAGGTTCATCAAATTCTCGATTCAAGTTGTCCATCTTTCTTTTCCGGAGCTCAAAGTTATTTCAATTATCATTCCAAAGATCATCTAAATCGTTACAAGGTTTCACCTTGTGTTTTCATCTTCTCTTCTTTTCGTTATTCTTTTGTACCGGAGTTCTTCATGGAGATTCTACATGATGGTTCATCAAGGATTTAATTCCTTCTCGAAGTGTTCATCGAGATTCTTTTCAGAGGAGTTCAAGCATTCTTCATCTTGCAATCTGGAGTGCAATTCTTTCTTCTGTATCATTGAAGGTGGTATTATGTCATTCTTGATAATTTGAGTTCATGTTTCATGATTCACAGGTTGTTAAGAATGAGATATTTTAAATACATCAACCTCTTCGTTCGAGTTATCTTGGGTTATAGGTCACCTAAAGCCTTCCCTAAGGATTGTTGCTAATTGTGTACTCATAAATGACCCAAGTTCTTCATTTATCCTCCCGGTGAAATAAATTTCTCATCTCCTTGTTGATACCTATATAATCTTGTTCCCGTTAGTGGCAGGTTGTCACCTCATAATCTTGAGATGTTTTCCCATAAGCCCACAACAAGCATACTCTTTTCGTTGTTGGTCTTCCAACAACTCCGTTTGACCATTCTCCTAAGTATGCCTTTTTCAAGCTCAATCGAGATAGAAGATATTGTTCTCTCCTCCGTTCAATCCATTCCATTCTCTCTTTTCTTCCGGAGGCATTGTGATGTTGCTCTCTTCAACCTTTCTTCTTATTTTTGTCAGGATCGTGTTCTTTCCTGTGCTTATTCAACTAACCGGAGTGTTGTGTCTTCTCTTCTAGTTCTTTTCATCTTATAAAGTCTTGCATCCCTTCTCAACCGGAGTGCTACCCGAATTAGTTCTTTCTTTTCCTCTTTCTTAACGGAGTGTTTTCAACTTTGTTCTTCTACGTTGTTTCATTTCTTTCAATTTGTTCAACCTCTCAAGGTTCGTGGTTTCACTCGTTTGTCAAAGAAGCAACTTAGTTATACCTCTTCTCTTTCTCTTCCGTTTTCCCTCCGGTGCCATTCAAGATCTCGGGACGAGATCCTCTCGTAGTGGTGGAGTGTTGTGACGCCCCGAGACCGATGCTCGAGAAGACTTCCATGTGTTCCAGGTTTCGCCGTGTGTTTCATTTGTGCCCGCCCTTTTATTTGTGCATTGCATCATGTCATCATGTCATAAGTCTTTTGCATCTCACTAAATAAATTGCATGGATTTTTGGTCCATTTAAATCGAGGGAATTCACATGGTGATTATCTTTATAACATATCCTCCCGATATTAGGGAGCTATTATAAATATTCCATTCTTTTGGAATTAACCGTTGACACACTTGCAAATAAATCCCAATGCCTTTGTTATCTCAATTCTTGGTCTCCGACTTGTCCTCATATTCTTTTATCGTTTTATCGAGGCTCTTCCTAGATGTTCAACATTTTTGGAAACTTCGGATCCCTACTCCTTTCAAACGAGTTGAATTAAATTCAAATACATTTGAATTTATTCTTTCAATCTTGGTCTTTCCTAATTTTCTCGGTCCTAACATATTTTTGTGAGTGCGGGAAAACTATCCGCGCGTCCAACTTCGTCCCCTATCCTCTCTTTCTTTTCTTCCTTATCTCTGTTTTTTTTCTCTTTTGAGTGGGAGAGAGGGTGCCCAACAGGCCATTTAGGCCCAGCTGCACCTCAGGCCAGCCGCAGCCCACTTGGGCCTCCCTAGGCCCACCCCAGCGCTGGCTTCTAAGGCCCAGCCCCCACCTACAGCTAACCCTAGTGCCAGGGAGCTTCTCCCCTCGCGCCGCCACAGGGAGAGCGTGCCCGATCCCTTTCCTCCTCCCGCTCGATACCCTGGCCTCTCCCTCTCGTTCGGTCCCTCCTTCCAGCGCCGTCAGAGAGAGAGAGAGATCGACAGCGCCAGCGAGGAGCCCGATCCCCATCCCCAACGCTCGCAGGCCCCTCTGCTCGATGCCATTTCTCTCCCTTGCGCCATGCTTGCCTCCCCTTGCGATCGCTCTCTCCCCTCCATCCTCCTTCCGCCGCCACGCACACACACAGAGAGGAGCGAGAGCTCCTCGCGCTCGATCCCCTTGGTGCCTCGTGCAACAGCCGGCCGCGCGACCCACCTACCGCGACGAGCTACGCGCCGTGCTCCTCCCTCTCATGCGCGCCTCGCTGCCGTCTCCTCCTCCGCTGCGCCAGTTCGCCACTACGCCGACGCCGCCGGCGACCATCCCGGCCAACCTTCGTCGCCAGTCGTCCTCCAGCAAGCTCCGTCTACGCGCCCTGCATCCTCGACCTTCCCGGAGCACCGGTCGACGCCAATGTCCCCTGGTTTCCCTCTGTCTCGTCTGTGCTCTCCTTGGAGCATAGCACCACGGCGCCTGATCTGCTCCAGCCGCTGTCGGATTCCTCATTGCTGCTGCTGTTTTGCTTCTGTTGCTGCATCTCCGGCCGTCCCCGACGTTCGCAGACGACCGAGCCCGTTGGCTCCTGCGATGCTTGCTGCTGCCGCTGTTTTCCTAGTTCAAACGAACACACCTCCACCGAAGGCCACCAAAACCGCCCAGGATTCGCCAAGTACAACGTCGTCGGTGCCCCTCCAAGTTTGATGTTGGAACGTGCACGACTATGCGGATTCGCCAAGTACCACGACACCCCCCCGAAGAGTTCGGGTTCGACAAGTCCGATGTCGCACTTGTACAACTACGCTGCCGAGATCGAGACCGGCGAGACCGACCTTGTAACACTATGCCAAGTACCTCTACCGGTGACTCGAACATCTACGAACCGTGTACAACTACCGCCGCTGTAATTTTGACGAGAAAAGTGTACCACTACCGTCGCGAGTACCTCTACCGTCGGCATGTACCCCTACTTCCACTACCGTCACGAGAACAACTACTTCCTCTACTAACTCAAACCGCTCGAGAATGCTTCCTTGGAAGGTATAACCACCGAGACGACGCCCGTGAACGCATGAATGCATGTTGGATGAGATGCACCCTTTGTCTGCACCATGTCCGTATTGTCACTCGTTTTCCATGCCACTAACCCGTGGGACACCCGGAATTCGGGAGGGCCCCACCATTTTTTGCACGCATCCGCACACTTTTCCTTTTGCACCGGCATCTCAATCGAGTTACCGGAAACTGGGACGTTGCCATGGCACCGTTTCGGTATCGTTGCCGTGGCACCCCTTTCCTTTCCAACACGGTGACAAATGCTTCATAATTCTCTTGTCAACTTGTAATATAAATTGCATAAACTTGTTCATGTCATCCGCATCATGATAACAACAATTAAAATGTTTAGATTGTTGCTGCAATAAATTACAAAGGGATATGGGGATTTACCGGATTCGTTATTTGTTATGTCCGACCCCATTTAAATTGTTTAGATGGTGTAGTTTTGTTATGCTTCACCTCTTACCATGTTTAACAGCATTTAATATTGTTGGGTACATAAACGAGATCAAACTGTATAATTGATGTGGTGTTCCGTCAATATGCAACTCGTTGCATATTGAGCTCCACTTAATTTGTAGGATTGTTTGTGCACTTTGCCATGCCAAGCATATTTAAACCGGACATGCATCATACTTGATTGTGCATCATGACATGTTTATGTGATGGTTGTTTACTATGTTGTTTGCTTCTTTCCGGTGTTGCTTCTTCGGGTTAGTTCCGTTAACGTCGCGTTTGTGAGGATCCGTTCGACTATGTCCGTTTGTCTTCTTCATGGACTCGTTCTTCTTCCTTGCGGGATTTCAGGCAAGATGACCATACCCTCGAAATCACTTATATCTTTGCTTGCTAGTTGCTCGCTCTTTTGCTATGCCTATGCTGCGATACCTACCACTTGCTTATCATGCCTCCCATATTGTTGAACCAAGCCTCTAACCCACCTTGTCCTAGCAAACCGTTGTTGGCTATGTTACCGCTTTGCTCAGCCCCTCTTATAGCGTTGTTAGTTGCAGGTGAAGATTGAAGTTTGCTCCTTGTTGGAACATGGAGATGTTGTTCCTTGTTGGAACATGTTTACTTGTTGGGATATCACAATATCTCTTATCTAATTAATGCATCTATATACTTGGTAAAGGGTGGAAGGCTCGGCCTTATGCCAGGTGTTTTGTTCCACTCTTGCTGCCCTAGTTTCCGTCATATCGGTGTTATGTTCCCGGATTTTGCGTTCCCTACGCGGTTGGGTTATAATGGGAACCCCTTGACAATTCGCCTTGAATAAAACTTCTCCAGCAATGCCCAACTTTGGTTTTACCATTCGCCACCTAGCCTTTTCTTTCCCTTGGGTCGGCCAGCCCCAGGGTCATCTTTATTTAAACCCCCCGGGGCCAGTGCTCCTCTGAGTGTTGGTCCAAACTAGAGTCCTGTGCAGCGCCCCCTCGGGGAAACTCGGGGTTTGGTTTTAGTTGTATCGAGAGCTCATCTGAGTGTGCCTTGAGAACGAGATATGTGTAGCTCCTATCGGGATTTGTCGGCACATTCGGGCGGTGTTGCTGGTCTTGTTTTACCTTGTCGAAATGTCTTGTAACCGGGATTCCGAGTCTGATCGGGTCTTCCCGCTAGAAGGAATATCCTTCGTTGACCGTGAGAGCTTGTGATGGGCTAAGTTGGGACACCCCTGCAGGGATTTGAACTTTCGAAAGCCGTGCCCACGGTTATGGGCAGATGGGAATTTGTTAACGTCTGGTTGTAGAAAACCTGAAGTTGACCTTAATTAAAATGCATCAACCGTGTGTGTAACCATGATGGTCTATTTTCGGTGGAGTCTGGGAAGTGAACACGGTGTTGGAGTTATGCTTGACGTAGGTTGTTCTAGGATCACTTCTTGATCATAGATTTATCGAACGCGCTCTGCCTTCTCTTCTCGCTCTCTTTTGTGTATGTTAGCCACCATATATGCTAGTCGCTTGCTGCAGCTCCACCTCATACCTTTTTACCCTTCCCATAAGCTTAAATAGTTTTGATCGCGAGGGTGTGAGATTGCTGAGTCCCCGTGACTCACAGATACTTCCAAAACTAGCTTGCAGGTGCCGTTGAACCGTGCAGATGACGCAACCAAGCTCAAAGGAGGAGCTCGATGAAGATCGTGTTCTTTATGTTGTTCCGTTTTCCAGTTGATCAGTAGTGGAGCCCAGTTGGGGTCGATCAGGGATCTGTGTAGCATTTGGGGTAGTCTTCTTTTATTTTGGTTCCGTAGTCGGACCTTGATTGTATTTGGATGATGTAACGCTTTATTCATGTAATTGTGTGAAGTGGCGATTGTAAGCCAACTATGTATATTTTTCCCCTATTGTATTACATGGGTTGTGTGAAGATTACCTCACTTGCGACATTGCTTTCAATGCGGTTATGCCTCTAAGTCATGCTTCGACACGTGGGAGATATAGCCGCATCGAGGGCGTTACAGCATGAGACTCGGTGAGTTTGATGAGCTCACCCTTAATGAACCTTGAGCCATTTTCGAGGTGCTCAAAGTCCTCAAGGAGTTTAGCATGCGCAACTTCAAGCTCCTCATTTTTAGTTTCAAAATCATTGGCCACCTCAAGAGCTCTATCACGAGATTCCCTCACTCTAGATAATTCTAGAGCAAAAGTCTCCTCAAGAGATTCCTTGGTGGTTTGTTCAAGTTCAAGAGCTTGAGAGAGGTCCGCAATCTCATTAGCGTAATCACGTTGATGACCTTTCATTTGATCAATGGTGACCTCATGCTCCTCAAGACGAGATTCCAACTAATCAATATATTTCTTGCCCTCAATAGCAATAGACATGATTTCCATGAAGTTGGAACGAGCAATTTTATTCTTAAGAAGAGCTTTAAAAATCATTTCCCCCTTAATTTTTAAGGAGGCAACATCATCATTCTCTTCATCATAATCAACATCATCATCACTCTTGCCATCATCAATATCATCACAAGATATATTGGGATTCAAAGTGGGAGATACCTTTGAAGCCTTGGCCATAAGGCAAAATGCAATAGATGATGATGTAGGATCAGTTGAAGCACCATTCAAGACCACATCTTGTTCCATGGGGTGTTGGGTTTCCTCTACATTGTTAGCACAACAATTCAAGGAAATATATGCATTTTTATAATGGCAACAAGACATAGTAAACATATCATCATGAGATTTAGTCAAGCAATTTCTACATGATATGCAAGGACTATCAACACAAGCATATGAAACATTTCGAGTGCTCGAAGTGTTAAAGCCCAAAGAAGGAGCATTGCAATAAGATAGTGATGAAGGATCATCCACAATAAGCATACTATCATCATTGCAATGACCAACACTACTCACCATATCATTACCTTGTGGCAAACGACATGTAGGTGAAGTAGAAGAAGTTGAGAAGACTATATGACCGGAGGTGGAGGGAGAACAATCATCCCCATAAATCTTGGACACACCATATTTTTCTTGAAGCTTCGTCCACAACTCATGAGCATCCCGGAACGGCATGAGTTGAAATATAACTACATTGCTCAAAGCATCGAAAAGCACATTAGAAGCTTGAGCATTGAGAAAAACCCATATCTACAATTTGCTCTAAATTTGGGTCCATGACCCTAAAGAGATTAAGCATGCGAATTACCCAAACATCAAAATTTGTGCCATCGAAACTAAGAGTGTCAGAGAATCCTAATCCCCTAGTCGACATCTTTACTCTCTAGGCGGTAAAGCCTAATAAAGAGAGACGAGGCTCTGATACCAATTGAAAGATCGTGGATGTCGCCTAGAGGGGGGTGAATAGGGGTTTTAAAATAATTACGGTTTAGGCTTGAACAAATGCGGAATAAGCAACTATGTGATAGCAAGATATATGACAAGAAACAATATGGCTATCACAAAGTAAAGTGCATAAGTAAAGAGCTTGGGTAAGAGATAACCGAGGCACGCGGAGACAACGATGTATCCCGAAGTTCACACCCTTGCGGATGCTAATCTCCGTTTGGAGCGGTGTGGAGGCACAATGCTCCCCAAGAAGCCACTAGGGCCACCGTAATCTCCTCACGCCCTCGCACAATGCAAGATGCCGTGATTCCACTAAGGGACCCTTGAGGGCGGTCACCGAACCCGTACAAATGGCAACCCTTTGGGGCGGTCACTGAACCCGTACACTTTGGCAACCCTTGGGGCGGTCACTGGTACCCGTCAAATTGCTCGGGGCGATCTCCACAACCTAATTGGAGACCCCGATGCTTGCCCGGAGCTTTACACCACAATGATTGAGCTCCTAACAACACCAACCGTCTAGGGCGCCAAGGCACCCAAGAGGAACAAGCTCAAGGGTACCAAGCACCCAAGAGTAATAAGCTTCCCAACTTGTAACTTCCACGTATCACCATGGAGAACTCAAACCGATGCACAAATGCAATGGCAGGGGCACACGGAGTGCCCAAGTCCTTCTCTCCCAAATCCCACCAAAGCAACTAATGCTAGGGAGGAAAATGAGAGGAAGAACAAGAAGGAGAACACCAAGAACTCCAAGATATAGATCCAAGGGGTTCCCCTCACATAGAGGAGAAAGTGATTGGTGGAAATGTGGATCTAGATCTCCTCTCTCTTTTCCCTCAAAAACTAGCAAGAATCCATGGAGGGATTGAGAGTTAGCAAGCTCAAAGAAGGTCAACAATGGGGGCAAAACGAGCTCAAGAGATGGGGAACCATTGGGGAAGAAGACCCCCTTAAATAGGTCCCCACGAATCTTCCCGTTATGTACAGAACAACATAGGAGCAGTACAACCTCTATGAGCACCGGTACAACCGGTAACAGGCAATAAGTGTTACAACCGGCCCACAACCGCCCAACAACCGCACCACAACAGAGACCAGTCCGGTGGTAGAGCGGTACATGACCGGTACAACCTCCGAACCAATTCTGGAGCGGTACAACCGCTCCAAACACCGGTTGTACCGGTCAAGCGGTACAACCTCTCCATGGGGCGGTACAACCTCTCTGTGTAAAACAGGCAATATCAAAACAGCCACAACTTTCGCATACGAGCTCCGAATTCAACGAAACCAAGTTTGTTGAAAAGCTAACGACAAGGGCTAACACAATATTGAGAGAAATATCAATAAGAAGCAAATGACAAAAGGACCATAATAAAATGGTGAGAACCCTTCCTCGGATAAGACCGGTAAAACCTCCAACACCGAAAATATCATAGAAGATGCATGCGAACTCCGTTTTCGATGAACTCAAGCTTGTCATCAAGATGACCATAAGCTCTAAGACTCACAAATGGAACCAAACAAGAACCAAGAAAGATGATGCAAGGATGCAATGGTTTGAGCTCTTGACTAATGATACGATCAAGCTACTCCCTAGAGAGCCCCCCTTGATAGTACGGCAATAGATCCTACAACCCGGTCTCCCAACTACCTCTATGAGACCGGTAAAATAGAAAACCTATCAAGGGCAAACCTTTGCCTTGCACATAGTCCACTTGAGCTAGATGATGACGATCTTGACTTCCTCAAGTTGGACCACCTTTCTTGATTGTGTTGGCTCGATGAAGACTAGTTGATTGCTTCCCCATACTCCACTATGGGTGAGCCACTCTTTGGCACATCTTCACAATTCCATTGACACCACAATGGACAACAAGCTTCAAGCTTGATTGCTCCCCCATACTCCATTATGGGTGAGCCACTCTTCGAGTTGCTCCACTTGAACTTGCACACTGCAAACTTGATGACGATCACCACTTGATGTCATCCTACATGGGTTGTATGAGATCTTCCTCTTGACGCAAGACCATGGAAACATACCTAACCCCACAAAGAACTCTCACGTAGACCATGGGTTAGTACACAAAGCGTAATGGACAATGCTTACCATACCATGGGATCACTTGATCCCTCTCGGTACTTCTTCTACGCTTTGTGAGTTGATCAACTTGATTCACTCTTGACTTAGTCTTGATCAACATTGAATCTTTCCAACTCTCTTCATTTGGATGATGTCTTGAAGGTAAACATGAATGATCACACAATCTTCTTCTTCAAGACATGCATGCAATAAGCTCAACTCACACATGACCAATCTTTGGATAATTCCTTGAAATGCACTTTGGACATCTCAACTCACACATGACCAATCTTTGGATAATTCCTTGAAAAGCACTTTGGTCATCTCATAAACTCCTTGAAACCAACACATGGACTTCAAGACAATCCTCTAGACAAAGCCTTCAAATATAACTCAAGGCAACCATTAGTCCATAGAGATTGTCATCAATTACCAAAACCACACATGGGGGCACCGCATGTCCTTTTAGCATGTATCTGAATTATGGCATGCCAACCCATTTTCTAAAGACATAATATAGTTATATCATCTCATCCTGTTTACATAGTCATCATATTTTAAATTATGCCATTCTATCCGTGAATTATATCATGCCATCATGTTTCCATCGACGTCATGTTTGTGATTTATGGCATGCCAACCACTTTAATAGACACATCGTATAGTTATATCATGTCATCCTGTTTACATAGTCATCATATTTTGAAGTATGTCATTCTATCCTGTTTAGTTAGTCATCATACATGTGAAATTGTGTCAGGTTATCCTGTTTAATTAGCCATCATATATGTGAAATTATGTCCTGCTATTCTGTTTGCTTAGACAACATAAATGTGAATTATTTCATGCCCTATTTTCTTCCCTACTATCCATTGCACCTGTCTATCTTACAATGTCTGTACATTCAATTACTTTTCTTGTTTATCAGCCATTTCAATTGGAGGGAGTGATGGCAGTATCTGTGGGAGTAAAAACACGGTCTTTAGAAAAGATCGTGCTACCTGTCGATGCAGATAGAACCACGGTTGTACTTGCCCAAGAACCAGCCCCACCACACATAACCCACACTCATGCAGATTGTACCCCTACCCAGTTGGACAAAGAACTAGCTACACCCCTTCTAACCCCAACCCCAGCAGATAGACACCCAGTTCCCGTTGACACAGCACCGTCTCCACCATAGAGCACCCAAACACGAGCAGTTAGTAAGGCAACTGCAGTGCCCAAATCACGAGGACCACCACTCTGAACCCGAAGTCAACGCTTAAAGCAGAAGAAGAATTGTTCTCAGGTCAGGTTCCGTAGCTATGGTTCATACAACTTTGCTCTTGCATCACTGTATTTACTGATACCAACTAATTTCAAATTTGAAGGATGCAATTGAAACTCCAATGGCGCAACAGGTATGTTTTAAACATGTTTCTTCAACGTGTATGGCTATTTGCTGTTGTAACTTGCTCTATGTTGATTTCAGTTTCAATTGAATAAACAGTTATGTTCTCATGCCATGCACATTACAAGTGTTGTTATTGCTGTGTAGTTTCCCACACTTATATTCTGTCTATGCTGCTTTGTCTTAAATAGATATGATTCGAACTGTATCTATCTTGATTTGGCAACATAAACTAGAATGATATAGACCATACAGTGACCATACTACATAGATATATGTTTGTTTCATGCTGTTATCCTGTCCACCTTACTACTGAACTGGTTTACCAAAATGAGTTTCATATACTACATTGTAAACCTGAGATGTGTTTGTTTGTTTCTCTTTTAGAACGCGGATAAAATATTGGAGAAGAGTACCCTGTTATGCAATGGTAAAGGAAGTAATGCAGATAAGGTTCAAGATAGTGAGACATCCCTGTTGGTCTCCAAGAAAGCTGATAAAAACTATATTGAAGACACTGAGACAACCTCAAAGTCCTGTCTTGATGTAGTGTTCGAGTTACTGGCTACCACTGCTGGCACCAACTCTTCAAACTCGTTGCCTGAATCAGTTCGGCTTCTTGAGTCTCAACTTCAAGTTGAAAGACATCGATCAGATGTTATGCGACAGGAAGCCGAAGGACTGAGGAAGTCCCTGCAGAATTCAGATGCATACTTTCTGGTGCAACAGCAAGTGCTAGAGGACTTAAGCGCCAAACAAGAGAAAGTTAATAAGCTTGCTAAGCATCTTGCCAGCATTATGGGTACCCAGGATATTGTTTCTTGAGCTCTTCTGAAGTGGTTTCAGTTTTGGACTTGTTTTGTTGCGGCGTTTATATGCTGTTGTGTTCCCTATATTTGCACTGGCGGCGAACTTTGATGCCCAGTGGATGTAATATGTGTAATAGCCGTGATAGGCTAGTGTAAGTTGCTTGCTTATTTATTTCCTTGTTGTCTTGTTTATTTGTTTGCTTGTAGTCAGTGCAGTTCTTTTTCTGCGGTTTGCTAGTGGCTGCAATAACCTATTTTTTAAAACTAGGCCACAATAACCATGGGCTAATATTTACTGTAGTGACACTGGGCCTCCTACGGGCCATAGAAACAGTGGGCCTTCTATGGGCTGTATAAACAGTGGGCCTTCTACAGGCCGTAGAAACAATGGGCCTTCTACGGGCCGTAGAAACAATGGGCCTTCTACGGGTCGTATCATCAATGGGCCTTATACGGGTTGTATGATCGATTGGCCAAACATGGGCCAAACAGACCACATTCTGGCCGTAAACGGGCTAGAGTTGGAATCGTCCGTTCATGGGCCGACCATAACGGGCCATCGTTAATAGGTCGTATTTGATGACGCTATGAAAACGGCCCAACGTATTAACGGACCACAAACGGGCCGACTGTAACCACGGGCTGAATTTGGCCCATAAGCAGAAAATTACAGTAACGGGCCGTAAGTAAAAGAATGCTGGAAAATAGCCCAAGAATAAATGGGCTCTGAGAAGGCTGAAAGATAACATGGGCTGGAAACGGCCCAACGGAATAACGGGCCGTTAATGGGTATAAAGTGATACACTGTTCTTTACGGGCCAGTTTCACCACGGGTCGTTGATGGGTGTAAAGTGATACACTATTCATTACGGGCCAGTTTCACCACGGGTCGTTAATAGGCCAAGAGTTACATAGGGCCTCATATGGGCTGAAAGACGTCATGGGCCATACATGGGCCAGAAGTGAAAACGGGCTGGAATCATATTGGACGGCCCAGATGACGCTACTGGGCCTAATTCGAATAGGGCGTAACGGGCCTTGGGTTAGCGGGTTGTAAATGGGCTATATGCGAATAGGCCGTTAACATGCTTTCCATGGGCCGGCCCGCCACCTTTTGACCAAGTCAAACGAGCCGGCCTTTTCACAGGAATGGGCCTCTGTTGGGCCGTGCCACGTGTCGACGTATCATAGGCGCCTTCTGTCCAATGAGTGGATGACATCTGTCCCAGCGATGAGCCGACACGCGTTTCCTCCAGCCAATGATGATTTTACATGTGGAAAATCCCCATTGGTCGGGGCTGTTAACGGGTTATCGGATCCAAAACCCGACCCGATAGCTTAACGGCGTTCCGTTATGGTGGATGCCACGTGTCGGTCACCCTTGACGAAAGCACTTCTGTGACGCGCGATTTATCGTCATGGAAGTGGACACTTCCGTGATGATAATTTTGGTAATGTCATGGAACACTTCTATGACAACACAGGTATGACTATCTTGATTCTATCATAAAATCATCATGGATGTACATGCATGACAGAAAATGCGACCTACTGTGACAAACACGTATCATCACGGAAGTGTATTTTATTGTAGTGGTTGGAGGCACTCGTTGTTTCAAGCAAGCCATGGATTGATGCTTGTTGGTGGAGGGGGAGTATAAACTTTACCATTCTGTTTGGGAACCGCCTATAATGTGTGTAGCATGGAAGATATCGAGATCTCTTGGTTGTTATGTTGACAATGAAAGTATACCGCTCAAAATATTACTCATATCTATTTCAAAACCGAGCTCTGGCACCTCTACAAATCCCTGCTTCCCTCTGTGAAGGGACTATCTATTTATTTTTATGTTGAGTCATCATCCTCTTATTAAAAAGCGCCAGTTGGAGAGCACCTCTGTCATTTGCACCCATTACTGTTAGTTTACATTGAGTATGACTTGACTAGATCTCTTTTACCATGAATTACAATGTCTAGTGAGTCCTTGATCTTTAAAGGTGCTCTGCATTTATGTTTTGCGATCTCAGAAAGGGCTAGCGAGATACATCTTGTCATATCATATCATGATTATTTTGAGAAAGTGTTGTCATCCGAGATTTATTATTATTGCTTGCTAGTTGACTATGTCATTGATATGAGTCAACATGAGACCTAAGTGTTATTGTGAATATGGTTAGTTGATAATCTTTGCTGAAAACCTGAATGTTGGCTTTACATATTTACAACAACAAGAGCAAACAGAGTTTGTAAAAGTTTTTCTTTATCACTTTCAGTTTATCAACTGAATTGCTTGAGGACAAGCAAAGGTTTAAGCTTGAGGGAGTTGATACGTCTCCGTCGTTTCTACTTTTCCAAACACTTTTGCCCTTGTTTTGGACTCTAACTTGCATTATTTGAATGGAACTAACCTGGACTGATGCTGTTTTCAGCAGAATTGCCATGGTGTTATTTTTGTGTAGAAATAAAAGTTCTCGGAATGACCTGAAAATCAACGGAGATTATTTTTGGAATATATAAAAAATACTGGAAGAAAGATCCACGTCAGGGGGCGCACACCTTGTCCACGAGGGTGGGGGCGCGCCCTACCCCCATGGGCGTGCCCCCTGCCTCGTGGGCCCCCTGACGCTCCATCGACCTCAACCTTTACTCCATATATTCACTTTCGGGGAGAAAAAATCAAATAGAAGGATTCATCACGTTTTACGATACGGAGCCGATGCCAAGCCCTAAACTCTCTCGGGAGGGCTGATTTGGAGTCCGTTCGAGGCTCCGGAGAGGGGAATCCGTCGCCATCGTCATCATCAACCTTCCTCCATCACCAATTTCATGATGCTCACCGCCGTGCGTGAGTAATTCCATCGTAGGCTTGCTTGACGGTGATGGGTTGGATGAGATTTATCATGTAATCGATATAGTTCTGTTAGGGTTTGATCCCTAGTATCCACTATGTTCTGAGATTGATGTTGCTATGACTTTGCTATGCTTAATGCTTGCCACTAGGGCCTGAGTGCCATGATTTCAGATCTGAACCTATTATGTTTTCATCAATATATGAGAGTTCTTGATCCTATCTTGCAACTCTATAGTCACCTATTATGTGTTATGATCCGTTAACCCCGAAGTGACAATAATCGGGATACTTACCGGTGATGACCATAGTTTGAGGAGTTCATGTATTCACTATGTGTTAATGCTTTGGTCCGGTACTCTATTAAAAGGAGGCCTTAATATCCCTTAGTTTCCAATAGGACCCCGCTGCCACGGGAGGGTAGGACAAAAGATGTCATGCAAGTTCTTTTCCATAAGCACATATGACTATATTCGGAATACATGCCTATATTAAATTGATGAACTGGAGCTAGTTCTGTGTCACCCTAGGTTATGACTGTTACATGATCGATCGCATCCGGCATAATTCTCCATCACCGATCCATTGCCTATGAGCTTTTCCATATATTTTTCTTCGCTTATTTACTTTTCCGCTGCTATTGTTACAATCACTACAAAACCCAAAAATATTACTTTTGCTACCATTACCTTTTGCCACCATTACCACTACTATCATATTACTTTGCTACTAAACACTTTGCTGCAGATATTAAGTTTCTAGGTGTGGTTGAATTGACAACTCAGCTGCTAATACTGGAGAATATTCTTTGGCTCCCCTTGTGTCGAATCAATAAATTTGGGTGGAATACTCTACCCTCGAAAACTGTTGCGATCCCCTATACTTGTGGGTTATCAGCTGCAGGCAGGCAAGTCCGGGGACCCCCGTTCCCAAAATGCCGACAAAATCTTCATGTCCAAGGAAGACGAAGAGAAGACCTCATTCATCACCTTGGTACGTACTGCTTTGTGCGCATGCCTTTTGGGTTAAAGAGTGTCGGGTCCACTTTTGCAAGGGCAGTCCAGATTGGTTTTGAACCATAGTTGCACAGAAACATTGAGGCTTATATGGATGATATTGTGGTCAAGACCAAGGACAGATCGACCCTCATCCAGGATTTGGAAGAGACATTTGCTAATGTGCGCAAGATCAACTTGAAGCTAAATCTGGAGAAGTGTGTGTTTGACGTTCCCTCCGGCAAGCTACTTGGGTCTTTGTGTCCCATCGTGGGATCGAAGCCAGCCCCGACAAGATCAAGGCTATCGAGCATATCCAAGCACCCGAGACCGTCAAAGATGTGACGCGTCTGACAGGGTTTGTTGCTGCACTTAGCAGATTCATCTCCAATTCTACCTAGCGCGCCCTGCCGTTCTTCAAAATTTTGAAGAAAGCAGGACCCATGAAGTGGACCCCGAAAGCAGACACAACTTTACAAGATTTGAAGACCTACTTGTCCTCTGTGCCCACTTTGGTTGCCCCCAAACCACAAGAGTCATTATTGTTGTACTTGGCAGCAACTAACCAAGTGGTTAGTGCAGCCCTAGTAGCACAACGGGAAGTAGAGGAAACAGTGAGTGAACAAAGCTTGGCGG